>NW_006399755.1:16686440-16691936 GCF_000299155.1 Elephantulus edwardii
CATTAGCACAATCAAATGTTCTGGGATTCCCATTCTTCTCAGAGTCAGCCACAGCTTGTTGTGATCCACACAGTCAAAAGCCTTTGCATAGTCAATGAAGATTGATTTTCATATAATACCTTTACAATATATTTCATTCATCTACATTTTATGCAATATTTCATTTACATGGTATTTCATACAATCATTCATATACATTCTATTTTACAATTTATACTAATTTATTTACAAAGTCAAATGCATTGTTCTTCACACCGGATTCTTCCCATTTCCCTCACCCCCCCATCAAATCTTACAACCTCCTTTTTGGTCCCCCTTCTCCTGCACATCCTCACACACACACTTCCACCCTCTTCTCCCTTGGCTCCTCATATTCAATGTACAATAATGGTTTTATATAGTATTTGTCTTTGTGGGACAGAGTTAGTTCACTCAGCATAATGCTCTTCAGTCCCTCTCATTAGGTAATAATTTTATACTGGTTTACCTAGAAAGTTTATGAAGTCCATATACCTAGTTTTCCACATTGGACTTTTCCCCTTTCCTTTACCAATACCTCCCTTCACCCATCAAATTGTGTGACCCTGTGTTTAAGCACCATCCCTTCCCTTGGGTCCTACATGCTCTACAACAATGGCCCTACAGTATTAATCTTTGTAAGTCTGAGTCAGTTCACTTAACATAATGCTCTCAAGTTCCTCCAAAGTTAGGTAGTACAAAATCATTGCTCCTCCATGCCGTGTAGTATTCCATTGTATGAATGTACCATAAGTCTCAATCCATTCCGTTGTGTTTAGGCATTTGGGCTTTTCCTATGTTCTTGCTATGGTGAATGCTGTTATGAACATTGGTGTACAAGTCTCTATGTCTCAGCTCTCATTTTCTCAGGATATATTCCAAGCAGTGGAATATGGAATAGGTGTGCCATATGGAATTTTTATGTTCAGCTTTTTGAGGAAACACCACACTGCTTTCCAAAATGGTTATATAATTTTACAATCCCACCAACAATGTATAAGAGTTCCTATCTCTCCATATCCTCTCCAACATTATTACTTGATGCCCTGCTAAACTTTGCTACTGCTATTAGGGTAAGATGGTATCTCAGTTTTGTTTTCACTTGCATCTTTCTTATTGCCAGTGATTTGGAACATTTCTTCATGTATCTGTTGGCAACGCAAGTGTCCTTTGTGAAAAGTCTTTCCATGTCTTTTGCCCATTTTTAAAATTGTATTATCAGTCTTTTTCTTCTGGAGAGCCATGTAGGATTCTGTAAATTTTCATTATGAGACACTTGTCTGGGATGGTATTGCCAAATATCTGTTCCCATTCAGTAGGTTTTCTTATTTTACCTTGCTGGAGAAAGGTTTTAATGAGCACAGAGGTTTAATCTTTAGAAGGTCTCATTCATCAATTTTATTCTGATTGTATAGTTCTGGCTGTTTGGCAGTCTTTTTATACCGTAGACTAGCCCTTCTAAGCCCTGTTTGTCTCTTATGAGATTTATGATTTGGGGCTTTATTCCACGGTCTCTAATTTACCTTGAGGTGATTTTTGTATATGGTGTGAGGTGTGGATCCTGTTTCAGCATTCTACAGGTAGCAGTCCAGTTTTGCCAGCATCATTTATCAAAGAGGCTATCATTTCCCCATTTGATAAGTTTTAATTCCTTGTCAAATATCAGTTGACTATAGATAAAGGGTCCATTTCTGGTTTCTCAATTTTGTTCCATTGGTCTATGTGTCTGTCATTATACCAAGACCATGCTGTTTTGGTTACTATTGCTGTGTAGTAGGTTTGGTTTTATTCTTGTTTGGTTTTTAAATTATTTATTTATTTTTAAATTCAATGAACATCTACAGAGATTTTGGAATTCCATTCATTCATTGTTGAACTTTTCTCCTCGCCCACCCCACCCCCACCTCCCGTCCGCTCCTCTCCTTGAAAAGCAAAAGAAAAACTCCTTCATTGGTACACAATCCCCACCCCCCGCAAACCCCCCACCCCTACCCCCATGCCAAATATAATCCACTCTGCAACCCTCATTCTGTACTCTTTATGATAAACATAATGCCCTAATATATAATACTTTTAAACTATTCTCTCCCTCATAGACTTCAATGCAGTAAACATAATTTATCCAGTTTTTCTCAGTCTTACCCCCACCCCGATGTCAGCCTCATTTGTGTAGTAGGTTTTGAGGAAAGGGATTGCTATGCCTCCTACTTCATTTTTGTTTTTCAGAAGTACTTTGTTCATTTGGGGGTCTCTTTCCTCTCCAAATAAACTTGACAATTTCCCTTTCGATTTCCTTGAAAAAATGAATTTGGTATCTGGATTGGGATTGCATTGAACATGTATTGGGATTGCTTTTGGCAGTATTGTCATTTTCACAATATTGTGTCTTTCTATCTATGAACAGGGTACATTTTCCCATTTCTTTAGGTCTTTTATTGTATCTTGCACGAACATTCTGTAGTTTTCTTTGTACAGGTCTTTTGTATCTTTAGTTAGGTTCATTTCTAAGTATCTCAGTTTGTGATTGGCTATTGTAAATGGTACTGTTTTATTGCTGTCCCTTTCTGAGTCCTCTTTGTTACTATAGAGGATTCCTACAGACTTTGGGATATTGATCTTGTGTCCTGCCATTCTGCTAAATTGATCTACAAGCTCTAATAGTTTTGGTTTTTTTCTTGAGTCCTTGGCATATTTTGTGTACACTATCATATCATCTGCCTAGGGTAACAATTTAACCATCTTTTTTGCTGATCAGGATGTCTTTTATTTCCTTCTTTGTTGTATTGCCCCAGCTAGTACTTCTGATGCAATAATGAATAGCAATGGCAACAGTAGACATCCTTGTCTGGTCCCTGTTCATAGAAAATATGTTTTTAGTCCTCCGTTGAGAATGATATTGACTCTTGATTTGGCATATATACTTTGACTATGTTGAGGAAATTTCCTTCTATTCCAATTTTGCTGAGTGTCTTAATCAGGAAGGGGTGTTGGTTTCGGATCATGTGATTCTTGTAATTTGTTTTGTTAATGTGGCTAATTGCTTATTTTTCTTATGTTAAACTGTCCTGTTATGTTGTTATGTGCCATCATGGAGTCACCTGCAATTCATAGTGACCCTATGTACAAAAGCCCTAAAACCTGCTCTAGGCCAATTTCACTGTTTCTGACACACCTACCCCTATTACCCCAGTCACGGAATCAATCCATCTCATAGAGGGTCTTCCTCTCCCGTGCTGTCCTTCCATCCTCCCAAGCATGACATCCCTCTCCAAGGACTGGTCCCTCCTTGCAAACATGTCCAAAGTATATCAGACAAATCCTTGCCTCCAAGGAGCAGCCTGATTTAACCCTCTCCCGGATGAACCTGTTTGTGCTCTTAGCAGTCCATGGTATATTCAATACTCTTCTCCAACACCACAGCACAAAGCCATCAATTCTTCTAGCATCCCTAGTCATTGTTCAGCTCTCTGATGCATAGCAAGCAATTGCAAAGATCATGGCCTTTATCAGGCACACCTTAGTCTCCTAATTGACATTGTTGCTCTTCAGTACTTTGGAGAGGCCTTTAATAGCAGATGTTTCCATCGCAGTATGTCTTTTAATTTTCTGGCTGCTGGTGCCAAGAGTGTTGATTGTAGAGCCAAGCAAACTAAAGCTGTTTACAATCTTGATCTCTTCACCATCTATCATTATGCTGCCAATCAGCCCATTGGTTAGAATCTTTGTTTTCTTGATATTGAGCCTCAATCCATATTGAAGGCTGCAGTCCTTGATATTCTGCAGCAAATGCTTCAGGTCCTCCTCTGTCTCAGCAAGCAGGGTTGTGTCATTTGCATAACACAGATTGTTGATGAGTCTAAAGCCAGTCCTAATGCCACATTTCTCCTCTTAGAGCCCAGCCTCCCTGATAATCTGTTTTGCATATAGATTGAAAAACTACAGAGATAGAATACATCCCTGGTGTACACTCTTCCCAATTTTGAACCATGCAATATTTCCTTGCTTTGTTCTGATGACTGCCTCTTGGCCCAAGTATAGGTTTCACATTAGCATGATCAAGTGTTCTCGTGTTCCCATTCTTCTCAGAGTCAGCCACAGTTTGTTGTGGTTCATGCAGTCAAATTCCTTTGCATAATTAATGAAACACAGACAGACATTCCTCTGGTACTCTCTGTTTTTAGCCAAGATCTACCTGACATTAGCTATAATATTCCTAGGCCCACGGCCTTTTCTAAACGCAGCCTGTACTTATCTTTTGATCCCACTTGGTCATGATGAATATTTTTTTTTTTATAATATGCTTTGGATTCTATTGGCTAGGATTTTCTTAAGGATTTTTGCATCTATGTTCATGAGAGATATTGGTCTGTAGTTTCCTTTTTTTGTGATATCTTTTTTCCTGGTCTTGGTATTGGGCTTAATAAACTTAATTTTGTTATTATATATTAGCTATTAGGGTTTTCACTTGTTACTGTAAAACCTTTTCCTTTTCTATTGCAAAGAATTTGCTTGTGTATCTATGTTTTTTAATTTATTGACATGAAGCTACTAATCATACAGTATTATTAACACTTTAATATCTGTGGGATCTATAGGGATGTTTCTCTTAATATTATGAGGTTATGAGGTGTGCGGACACTTCTTTTCCTTCATTGTTTTAGTTAGATACCTGTTTAGATCTTATCAACCATCCTAAGAATAAGACCTAGATCTTATTGGTTTTCTTTCCTGATTTCTGTTTTATATTTCCTTGATTTCAGGTTTTCTTTTTATTATTCTCTTCTTTTTTTTTTTACTGTCTGTTGATTTGTTCTTTTAGAATGTCAAAGGTATCCGTTCTTTGAAACTGGATCCTCTGACTTTCAATGCCTTTAAACTGTGACGTTTTGACAAAGAATAGTGAGCATATTACAGACTGTCAAATGAACAACAAAATCTGTCTTAAATAAAATGTAGCCAGAGTTCTTAACAGCAATGATGGTGCAATTTAACCTCACTTATTTTGTGCATATTTTCAGCAGAAACCAGTCTTTTGAGACATCCTTCTGGGAAATTTAGAGGGTAAGTGAAAGAGGAAGACCTTCAGTGAGATGGTCTGAAGTGGTGACTACCACAATGGGCTTGAAGATAACCAATATTGTGACAAAAATGCAAGATAGGGTGAGATTCAAATCTGTTGTTTATAGGATCACTATGATTTGCATTGACTTGATGTCACCTGACAAGAACAGAATACAGATTCTTAAGGTCAAAATGTTAATAACTGATTTTAGAGTTTTCTCTTCCAATGAAAGTATTTAAATACTGCTGCTTTAATTGTATTCTGTATAAGATACATTGTGTTTTTATTATCATCTACTTCAAGATATTTTATAATGCCATTTGATGCACACCCATGTTTATTGCAGCTTTGTTCACAATAGCAAGGATTTGGAAACAACCTAAGTGCCCATCAACAAACGAATGGCTAGAGAAGCT
>NW_006399755.1:16692668-16733089 GCF_000299155.1 Elephantulus edwardii
CCCAAAATCTCTGTAAATGTTTATGAAAATTAATAAAATATAATTATAGAAAAAAAATGCCATTTGAGATTTCATTTCCCCCCCCAGATTTATTTAAAATTTAGTTGTTTAATGTACAAATATTTAGAGTTCTTTGTTTAATTTACAAATGTTCTAACTTAATCTTTATTGTGACTAAAGAACATAGGAACGTATTGTTTGACATAGTTTGTGACCTGTCTTTGTGCACATTCAAGGGCCTTAAAACAAATGTGTAATCTGTTGTTATATGTACAATTCTGTAAAAGACAATTATGTCAGTTGGTTGATGATGTTGATCAAGACTTCCATATTACTATCCTCCCCCCTTTTTGGGTCATCTTGGTCTATCCATTATCTCACATAGTTATTCAGTAATTAACATCAAGTCGTAACATTTCTCAAGTGGATTTTCAGGCACTATGAATCTCATGGGAGTAGACTGCTCATCTTTCTTCCATGGAGCAGTTTGTGGGTTTAACTCACCTGCCTTTGGGTCAGTAGCAGACCTCTTAACTCCCCTAGGCCACCAGAGTAATTTTCCTATTTGATTAATTGTATTCATAATTGTATATTGAATTTTAAGAAAAAAACATGATCAAGAGACAATGGTGATGAAGGAGGAAGTGCAGGCTTCTCTGAAGGACTTGGCAAAAAATAATGACCCAAGAATTTATGGAATAACAACTGATGTATTTCAACAAACAGATGCTTCTCAGATTTGCTCACCAGCCTGTGCCAAGAAATCTGGAGAATAACTACCTGTCCAACTGATTAGAACAGATCTATATTTTTTTCACATTAAAAAAAAATTGACCCAACAGAATGTGGAAATTATAGAACAATATCACACACAAGCAGAATTCTGCTGAAGATCATCCAAAAATGACTGGAACAGTACATTAACAGAGAATTGTCAGAAGTACAAGATGGGTTTAGAAGAAGTCACGGCACTAGAGACATTATCGCTTGTGTTAGATAGATCTTGGCAGAAAACAAAGAGTACCAGAGGAATGTCTTTCTGTGTTTTATTGACAATGCAAAGCCATTTGACTATGTGAATCAACAAATTGTTCGTAACCTTCCAGAACAGTTTATTGTGTTCATACGAAAACCTACACTTGGACCAGGAAGCAGTCCTCAGAACAGAGCAAGAACATACTTTAGGGTTCAAAATCAGGAAAAAGCTTCTAAAGCTTTTAGATCTATATGCAGAACAGATCAGATGGGAGTCTGGGTGTTATGAAGAGGGATGGAGCATCAGGATTGGAGGAAGATTCATCAATAACATATGTTATGCAGATGACACAATCTTGCTTGCTGAAACTGAAGACGACCTGAAGCACTTGCTGCAGAAGGTCAAAGATTATAGTTTTCAATATAGATTGAAATTCAACATCAAGAAGACAAAGATTCTCATCACTGGGCCAATTGGCAGAACCATGATAGATGGAGAAGAGATTGAGGTTGTTAGCAATTACAGCTTGCTTGGCTCCACAATCATCACTCTTGGCACTAATAGTCAGCAATTCAAAAGATGAATGTCACTGGAAAAATCTGCTGTAAGGAACCTCTCCAGCATACTGAGAAGCAATGATGTCAGTCTAAAGACTAAGGTGCACCTGATCTAGGGCATGGTCTCTGTCATTACTTGCTATGCATCAGAGAACTGGACACTGGCAAAGGATGACAGAAGAAGAGTCGATGCCTTTGAGTTGTTGTGCTGAAGAGGAGTCTTACAAATAAGTCTGTCTTGGAGAGAGTGAAACCAAGTTTCTCCTTGGAAGCTAGGATTTTGAAACTCTGTCTCACATACTTTGGGCACGTGGACAGGAGGGACTGGTCCTTGGAGAAGGACATCACACTCAGAAATGTAGAGCGACATTGGAGGAGAAGAAGATCTCAGATGAGCTGGATTGCTATAGTAATTGGGACGATGGGGGTAAGTGTGTCAGAGACAGTGAAACTGGCTGAGGACAGAGCAGGCTTCAGAGCTATTGCACATAGATCATTGTGAGTCACAGGTGATTCAACAGTACGCAACAACAACAACAACAACTGTTAAGTTGGGACTGACTCATAGCTGACCCATTATTGGGGGTTCAGAGGCGTTAGAAGAGATTGCCCATTTTTCTCCTGCAGAACATCTGGTAGATTTGACCTGCTTGCCCTTGGGTTGGGTAGGCAATGTATCTCTTTATCAATAAGCCACCGATGAGCACTTAAAGACTTGATTTTTAACTTAATGATGATACATCTTAAGCAATGTTCAGGAATAATATAGAAGCTCTGGTTACCCAGTAGATAGGAAATTGTGTTACCAACCCAAAGATGAGTGGTTGGAATCCACCACCTTTTCCTAGTGAGAAAAATAGTCTTGTGATTTACAGCTTCTGACAACCTTTTGTAGGTTTACCTATGAGTCACTCCTGACATCAATTAATCAATCAATGAAGGAGTAATATTTACTCTAGTGCCAGTATAGGTCATCAAACAAGACATGACTTTCTGAATGGTTACTGAATTCTCTGTGTATCTGTGGAAATATCTCTACTTTCGCTGTTCAGAACTCAAACTTGTTAGTGAGTTCTGGAAAACATGTAACTTAGAGTTTCCTAATTGTTTTTTGCTTCACTTAGTTCACTTTGCCTTACATGTTCAGTAGGTTAGTATTTGATAACAGTTTTAGGGGAACCCATATGCATATTTCTTCACATCTTATTCACATTTTTTTCTATGGAACTATGACCTCCTTTGTCCAGATTTTTCAAACTTGCTGAAGTCTGATCACTATCTCCTCATCTCTGTGAACTCAGTGTATTGATTAATTTTCCCTATCTCTGCTTTGTAATTGAGACAGTATCTCAGATTAAAAAACAAAAGTAATTGTATTTTTAAATTTAAACTTATTTGGTTTCTGTAGTGTTAGCCTAAATGCTGTCTTTTTCTTTTTTTTTTTTTCAGCCATTATAGTTAGTCCTTTCTGGTCTCCAGTTACCTTAACTGCAAACACATGGCTTCTACATCATCAACAGCTGTGGAACTAGGATAAGAGAGTACTTCTCACACTGGGCAGCAAGATTTGTGGCAGCAAGATTTGAGGGAGATTGAAGAAATACCCTGCTGAGAGTCATGGTGGTGGAGAGTTTGTGGCATTGCTGTGGAGAAACCGTGGCAAGGTGTAAACAGATGAACCCTGAAATAAAGTCCACAGTTAAAAGTGTTTGCTCTTCTTGCCAGATGCTTGAAGGACAAGCTGATTCATAACTGTTTTGAGGCAATCCTTGCTAGATGATTTGGATTTCACTGTTGAACTGAAACCAGAGCATAGAATAATTGAGGAATTGTGCCTCGACTTATTTTGGGTGATGTTCTTTGCCTCTCTCACTTTCTAACTTATTTCCCTAATATACCTCATTCTCAGTACCACAATTGTGAATCTGTGAGTCAACAACAAATAAACCAACCTCTGGCTGTTTGTGTGACTCTAATAATGGGGCCGGGTGATGGGCCCTGTATCTGAATTCTGCTCTCCTGCAGTGAGGGGCTGTGCTATTCTTATTCCCTGTAACCCTTTCAGAAAGACATTTACAGTGCCCCATTGTCCTATTTTCTCCTTGCTAGATAATTCCCTATTCTCAGGGATCACATTCCTGAATTGTATACTGTTCCAAGTCTAAAAACAGCTGTTCCACATATTTTTGTCTAGTCTTCTACCTGTTTATAGTATAAAGCTAAGCCTGGTAACAATTAGTTCAATATGATTAGAATAACAGTTCCAGAAGGAAGCTTTGTTGAGTAAATGGGCAGGAACTTAACTTCCAACTATAGACACAGTTTAAATCCACCAGCTGCTCCACAGCAGAAAGATGGACAATCTCTTCCTGTGTGACTTCCTGCCTCTGAAACCTGCAGGAACATCAGCTATGTGTGAGTTCTAACTTATAGTACATAACAACAACAAAAGTTCCAGGAAGTCTTTTAAGATTACGAAAAACACTCTTCTTGAATTCATGACACAAATAAAAATTGTTTAATTCATTAGCTAGGATTGCTATATGTTGGTGTGTGTCATTGGGTCTAGTCTGACTCATGGAGACCGTGTCACGTAGAGTAGAACTGACTCATATGTTTCCTTAGGTTATGATCTTTATGGTAACACATTCCCAGGTCATGTCTCAATTGAATCTACTGATGACTTTTAGCTACCCACCTTTTGATAAGCAGCCAAATATTTTACTACTGGAGTTTGTATCATTTATGCACTCATTGTTGTTGAGCCAGAACTGATTCATAGCTGACCTTCACTGGGTTTCTGAGACTCAAAGGTAACCCTCCATCGGGTTTCTGTGACCATGAATTTCATGGGAAGAGATTACATGTCTATCTTCCAAGGAGCTGCTGATGGATTCAAAAAGTCAAAGAGGTGCAACCTTTGGATTAGCAATTCAACTCCCTACACCACCAGAGATCCCTGAGGCTTCTATGGAGATAACTAAAATTTGCCATGTTTATAGTTTTGTAGAGTTGGAACTATGAATCCTATCACAAGAGAGATTTGTAAGGACTTCCTCATCTAAATTTATATCCTTCCTTCCTCCTTTCCTTTTTCCTTCCTCTCCCTTCTTTTTTCCTTCTTTCCTTCCTTCCTTCTTCCTCTCTTTTTTCCTTCCTTCCATTCCAGTGGAGAGAGGTATGAGACCACTTAAGTTATTTTTCTTTTTTTTTAACCTAGAATTTCTGATCTTTCTAATCAAGTTACTATAATCAGATCTGAGCTACAGGGATGAGAATTTATGTTAGAAAAAAAACAAAACCAAAGTAAATGTAAACTTTATTAAATAAATTTTAGGCCTGGCAGTGAGTGAGGGTAGGAGATTAAGCACCCTGGAGGTTAAGGTGGGAATCTATGACTCCAAATTGGGTACCTGATTTCAATGAGACTAAATGGGCTCGCAGAAAATTTCATAATGGAAATTTTTACTTCTCAAGTTCTTAAAAAAATGCGTTGCTTCATTCACGCGAAAATTCTGTTCTGCATACATTTTTAACACACTTGTTGTCCTTTTCTTAAAAAGAACTATACGTAGTGAGGGTACTAAAATAAAATATAAAATTATGTGAAGGGGAAGATGGAAATGAAAGAGGAAGAAAAACGAATTGAAATGGTTTATGAGAGAATTTGATGAATAGTCATCAAATTAAAACTCATTTCTAAGTAGCATGGACACTTTGAAGAGGAAAATTATCTCAGGATATCTACACTATATTTAAAACTCTTTAAACAACTGATTATTAATGTTCTTCACTATGTATTAAAAACAGACATGGTTTTCTACACTATACCCTCTTAAAAAAATGTAACATTTGGAAGCTTGAAAAGTAAAAATAAGAAAATAGTACACATATCCCTTAACACTTACCCTGTGTTCCAGTTCAATTGATCTATGTATATTTCATGTATCTTGGGATCATCTTATATATATACACTTTGTTTTCTAATTATTTTTCTGATTTTTCTATATCATGATACCATGCTCCAGGATGTTTACTAGAGTAGCATTATTTTCTATCATATAAATACAGCCATTTCCCTACTGCTGAAATTAAAATGAGGTGCTTTGTTTAGGTAACTTTCAGTTAGAGAACCTATAATCACAGTCAATAAAACAAGATGTGATCAGAGAACAACTTTCAGAAACAAAATTGCCACTTCTCTGGTATATGCATCTAACCTGTTGTTGTTGGGTGCCATCACATCCATTTTTTACCCACAGGCAACAACAGAATAGAACTACCTCATATGGTTTTCTTAAAGGCTATCATATTTATGGAAGTAGTTTGCTGGGTCTTTATCCTGTAGAACAGTTGAGTAGGTTAAAAGTCAGAAAGTGAATACTTCGCCATTGGATCCCCAAGAATCTTTGCAGAAAACCTCACCATGACTAATTTCTGAGAATGCCTAATTTATATCTGGCATTCTGTTAAGGATAATGTCTACTTGGCCAATTTTAGACCTCGTGAAATTATTTAAAGTGAAGGTCGGTTCTGCTTTTTAGATGGCAAAATGGAGTCTTACAGAAAATAAGCAATTAAACTATACAAGATACATAAATTTCTGAGAAGAAATTTTAATATATATACCCACAGATCTCAATGTGAAACCCAAGTTTTCAAATTGGAATTTTGGATTTAATTAGTATAATTGAGAAATTTTAAAAGTACAGTAGGTGATTTTGTACTTATTAAATTGAACACATTTTTTACAATGTAGATAATGGATAATTTGATCCATAGAAGAAAGTAAATTTAATTTTGATCTTTATCTTTCTAGCACAGCTTATGACCCAAAGGAATCAGAGCAAAACTTTCCTGATGATGAAAAAAACAAAACCTTGAAAGATTTAAAGAGATGATAGGTCTAGAGGGAAATTAAAATAACTTTCAATATGCCATCAATATATTAGGACTCATAAATATTAACTCACTAATTCCAGATGACAAATATAACTGTGTATATTATACAATATATACAATACAACAACAACAACATATTATATTATTATAATATATTATACAGAAAATGTTATTTTAGCTCATTTCTCATAATGTAGAATTTTATCACCTTGATGTTAATGTTACCTAATTTTTACTCAATAGATGACATCAAGTAAGAAGTGACTCAAGCTGAACCTTCAGTGGATTTTCAGAAGGTTTTAATTCACACATGAGGAGATTGACCATTTTTCTTCCTGTGAGGTAGCTAGTGGATTTGAACTGCCTGCTTTGGGGTTGGAAATGTAACTCACTATCAGCCAGGCTACTAGAACACCCTTCTTTGTCAGTTAGTATTGTATTTAGGATAATGATTTACCCTGTAAGGGTAAGCTCCTGGAATGAAGTAAGTTTGAAAATAGAGAATGTTGCTTTTGTTTTTTTCCAATTAGAGAAAAAAATCTTGACCATTGAGTTGTAACCAATCACATAACACTGATCCTAACAAATATAAAGAGAAGGCAGATTAATTGATCAAAGATGCAGAACTTTTAAAGTCTCATTGGAGAGCTAAGCCCCAACATAAATACAAGTACACCCAATACATGCTTGTAGAATTGAATTGGTTTCTTTTCCCTGAGACTATGTTACCATCTATGTCAGGGTGGTTGCTGTTAAGTTGGCTGCAGCTCATGGTGACCCCATGAACAACAAAACAAAAGACTGCCCAGTTCCACGTAGTTCTCATGACTGTGGGTATCCTTGAGTCTGTCATTCCTTTCAATATGACCTGAGACAGTTTTCTTTCTGTTGAGATCCATATATTTTATTTGGCTAGTTTTCAGAATTAGATTGCTGAGCCTTTCCTTCTAATTTGTCTTATTCTAGAAATGTCATTGAAAGCTTTCCAGCAAGGGTGTGGGTGCCCCTGTTCATATTGTAAAGAATAGGGACACGGTTTACAGCATCACAGTAGCCTGAAAGACACTGCTTTATGACAAACTGACAAATAAATGGTGGATCTATACCATTCTCATGTTCCATCAATACTTTTTGACTTTTGTTTGCCTAACACAAGTAGTTTGATAAAATTGTAAGGTGTCCTTTGTTCCTTTTAAAAAATCTAAGAGAAAGGATAAAGGAAAAGAAAAAAAAAATAAAAATCCAACACATGTGTTATATTGGGTACTTTCAAATTGTCCTATGAAAAGAGACTGTGGTTTAGAGCCATAGGTATTGAATGCTGAATGTCACATTGCCACTTACTATCGGCAGCTACCACTTTCTTAATGACAGTAGTAATTGTGTGGATGTAGCCAGAAGTCATTACAATAAATAAATTGATTTTGGTCTGAAGTCTAAACATCACCATCTTCAATAAGAGAGTGGAAGAACGTAGGAGGAGGATTGAGTACTCTAGGAGACCAAAGAAAACTTTCCAGCATAAACGGTAGAAATTTCTGGTAATTCAGCGTGTGGACCATCTAAATTCTAGCAGTCACTTCTTCAGCTTTTCCAATTCCCCTATAAGTCTCTCTGCAAAGCTACTATTCATTTGTTCCATTGGTATTTTATTGTTCAAGCAATCATTGCTAAATGTCAATAATTTTTCAGACACTGTACTAATATAGATATGGTTGATAGTTAACATTAATAAAGGCTCACTATTTACCTTTCTCCATATCTATTCAATCTGTATGCCTAGCAAATTATTCAAGAAGCTGAACTACATGAAAAAGAATGTGGTATCACGATTGGAGGAAGACTCATCAACAACCTGCATTATGCAGATACAACTTTGGTTGCTGAAAATGAGGAGGCTTTGAAGTATTTGTTGCAGAAGATCAAAGATGACAGCCTTCAATATGGATTTAATCTCAACATCAAGAAAACAAAACCAAAAAAATCCTTGCCACTGAACTGACAGCCAAAATAATGAGAAATGAATAAAGGATTAAAATTGTCAATAATTTCATCTTACTTGGATCGGCAGTCAGCACTCATAATAGCTGCAGTCATCAAAAGACAACTTGTATTGGGAAAATATTATTTCAAGGATATCTTTAAAGTGCTTAAGAGCAATGATATAAATATAAAGACTTAGGTGCAAAGAATCCAAGACATTCCATTTTAAATTGCTTTGCATTCATCTGAAAGTTAGATACTAAATAAGATAAGAAAAAAATATTGATATCTTTGAATATGGTCTTGTCAAAGAGTGCTGAAAATCTCATGGACCACCAGAAGAATAAACACAGCTATCTTGCAGGAAGAGCAACCAGGGTGCTTCTTAACAGCAAAGATGGCGACAATTTACTTCACATACTTTAAACATGTTGTCAGAAGGGACTAGTCCTTGGGAAAGATGTTATACTTTGAAAAGTAAAGGGCCTGAGAAAGAGAGGTAGCTCTTTAACAAGATGAATAGACACAATGACTATAAAAATGGGCTGGGGCATATCAGAGAATTGGGAAGTGGTATAGGATAGGCCAAGGTTCATGTCTCTTATTCATAGGGCCACTATGAGTTATATTTGATCCAATAGCATTTAAAAACTACTACAGCATGTTTCAGGAAATATTTTCTGTACTTTACATCCTTATATCAATTTAATCCTTAAAATAGTCCTATAAAATTGGGGTTGCTATTATTTCCTCTAATTTACAAATGGGGAAACTGAGACTTAGTGAAATTAATTTACCCGAAGTATTTGCCTCCAAGGACCATTCTGGCTACACGTTCTCTAAGATATATCTGTTTATTCTTTTGACAGTCAATGAGTCATTCAGCACTCTTCTCCGATATCATAGTTCAAAGGCATCAACTATTCTTCTGTCATTCTTGGTCAATGTCTAGCTCTCAGATGCACAGCAAGTGACTGAAAAAGACCATGGCCTGTATTAGGCATACCTTAGTCTTCAAAATGATGACATTGCACCTCAATAGTTTTGAGTGATCCTTGACTACAGAATTTCCCAATGCAATAAGTTGATTGATCCCCTGACTGCTGGTACTAAGTGTATCAATTCTTGTGGATCCAAGTAAGATGAAGTCATTTACCATCTCGATCCTTTCTGTATTAATCATGATGTTGCCCATCTGTCTAGTGGTGAAGAATTGTCCTACACTGAAATATTTCAAGAAGATGTCTTAAATGACTATTTATCCCCAAAGTGATACGGTCAATAGAAGCCAAAGAAAGACATTGCAGACATTAAACAAAATTGAAAAGGTAATTTTACAATTTACATAAACATGGAAAGACCTAAAATAGCGAAAACACTTTTAGAAAAGAAGAACAATACTGGAAGACTCACATTATGTAACTTCAAGACATACAGTTATGGCAATCAAGATGGTGTTGTTACCATAGGAGATACAAGAAGATCAATGAAAAAGAAAAGAGTTCAAAAGTAAACTCACCAATCTATAGTTAATTTTTTAAAGAAAATTTCCATGGCAATTTACTGAAGAAGGATAGCTTTTTAAACAAATGATGCCAGAATTATTGGTAAATGGAAAATATAGACTTGGTGAAAGAAATGAGACTGGAGAGCAAAAGATAGTGTTTTGTACAATGAATGATCTATTGCAAATGTTTTTTTAAAAAACACAACAGTAACTATACACATGGACTTCATCTGATAGACTACACAAAAATCAGATTGACTATATCTGTGGAAAGAGACATTAGAGAAGCTTAATATCAGCAGTCCAAACCAGATCAGGGAATGACTGTTGAACAGACCACCAACTGCTTATATGTAAGTTCAAACATAACTGAAGAAAATGAAAACAAGTCCATGAGTAACAAATATGACACTGAGTGTATCCCAACTCAATTTAAATACCATTTTAAGAATACATTTGACACATTGAACATTAATGACTAGATGATAAGTTGTAGAATGGCATCAAAGACATGAGCAAGAACATTATCCATAAATAAAGATCACTACAATGATGGGGAATGGGGGGAAAGAAGATGAAAATGCCAGAAGATACTCTGAAATGTACATGGAAACAAAAATAAGCCAAAGTAAGGGGAAGGAATGCAGAGGTAAGAGAAATTAATAGAAGATTTCAAAGTGCAGCTTGAAAATACAACACAAAGTATCATTATAAAATATACAAGGAGTTGGAGTCAGAAAACCAAAAAGGAAGAACACATTTGGCATTTCTCAAACTGAAATAAGAAGAAATTAAAGTATCTATGGATTCTATCTTCAAAATCTCGAATGGAGCAATAAGCCTCAAGGGAAGATGGAAAGAACACACAGAGTCACTCTACCACACTCACCTGGTTGGTACTGACCCAATGTTGGAAGTAGCATATAATAAGTCCAAGCTGCACTGAAGGCATTGGCAAAAAATAATGTCTCAGGAAGTGCTGAGATTCCAACTGAGGTGTCTCGGAAAAGAGATTGTAACCCTTGAGGTATTTACCTGTCTCTACCAAGAAATTGGAGAAACAAAAGTTATACAAGTGTTCAGGTCTTTCATTCATAGGGTCACTATGAGTTGTCTACGACTTGACAGCACTTAACAAGAACAACCACCAAGAAATATGGAAGATCTGCCCAATTGACTGGAATAGATCCATATATGTTCCTATTCCTAAATTAGGTGCTTTAATAAAATGTGGAAATTTTCAAACAATGTAATTAATGTATCATTCAAGTAAAATCAACCTGAAGATTATTTAAAAATGGCTGGGAGAATACATCAACAAAGAAATGTCAGAAATTCAAGCATGATGCAGATGAGATCATGGTATGAGGGATATAATTTCTGATGTCAGATCTTGGCTGAGAACAGAGAATACCAGGAAAAACCCATTTACTTATATTAAATTGCTTATGCAAAGACATTTGGCTGTGGATCATAACGAATTAAGGCTAACACTGAGAAGAAGTGAAAATTCTAGAATACCTCATTGTGTTCATGTGAAACCTCTACCTAGACCAATAAGCTGTTGTCTGAACAGAATAAGGTAAAACTAAATGGTTTAAAATTAGAAAAGATGAATATCAGGGCTGTATCCTTTATCCATACCTATTCAATCTGTATGCAGAGAAAATAATTTTTTAAAATGAACTATATAAAGGACAATGTGACATTAGTACCAGAGGAAGACACATTACCAACCTGCATTATGCAAATAACACAATTTTGCTTGCAGAAAGTGAAGAAGTCTTGAACCCCTAATTGCGATATTCAAAACCCAACAGAGTGTGGAAACTATAGAACAATATCATTGATTTCACACGCAAACAAAATTCTACTGAAGATTATCCAAAAACGACTGGAACAGCACATCAGCAGGGAACTGTCAGAAGTCCAGGCTGGGTTTAGAAGGGGTTGTGGTACTAGGGACATTGTAGCTAATGTTAGATGGATCTTAGCTGAAAGCAGGGAATACCAGAAGAATGTATATCTGTTTTTCATAGACTATATGCAAAGGCGTTTGACTGTGTGGATCATAACAAACTGTGGCTGACTCTGAAAAGAATGGGAATACCAGAACACTTGATTGTTCTAATGCGAAACCTATACTTGGACCAAGAGGAAGTCATCAGAACAGAACAAGGAAAGACTGCATGGTTCAAAGTTGGGAAAGGCATAGGCCAGGAATGTGTCCTATCTCCATACTTTTTCAACCTGTATACAGAACAGATTATCTAAGAGACTGGGCTCTATGAGGGGAAGTGTGGTGTCAGGATTGGTGAAAGATCAATTAACAATCTGCATTATGCAGATGACACAACCCTGCTTGCTGAAACTGAGGAGGACCTGAAATGCTTGCTATAGAGGGTCAAGGACTGCAGCCTTCAGTATGGACTGAAGCACAATGTCAAGAAGACAAAGATTCTCACCATTGGACCAATTGGCAGCATCAGGATGGATGGTGAAGAGATTGAGATTGTTAACAACTTTAGTCTGCTTGGCTCCACGGTCAACACTCTCAGCACCAGTAGCCAGAAAATAAAAAAATGTATTGTGATAGGAAAGTCTGCTGTTAGGGACCTCTCCAGGGTATTGAAGAGCAATGGTGTCACTCTGAAGACTAAGGTGTGTCTGATACAGGCTATGGTCTTTGAAATCACTTGTTATGCATCAGAAAGTTGGACAATGACTAGGGAGGATAGAAGAAGAATTGATGCCTTTGAGCTTTGGTGTTGGAGAAGAGTGCTGAGGGTATCATGGACAGCTAAGAAAACAAACAGATTCAACCTGGAGAGGGTTAAACCAGTCTGCTCCGTGGAGGAAAGGATTCTGGGACTTCGTCTGACATACTTTGGACATGCTCTAAAGAGGGAGAGGTCCTTGGAAAGGGACATCATGCTTGGGAGGGTGGAGGGACAGCACAGGAAGGGAAGGCCCTCTATGAGGTGGATTGATTCAGTGACTG
Source organism: Elephantulus edwardii (assembly GCF_000299155.1). Taxonomy (NCBI): domain Eukaryota; kingdom Metazoa; phylum Chordata; class Mammalia; order Macroscelidea; family Macroscelididae; genus Elephantulus; species Elephantulus edwardii. The sequence goes on from NW_006399755.1 coordinate 16,705,595, forward strand.
GGGTAATCGGGATGGTTGTGTCAGAGGCAGTGCTATTGGCACAAGACAGAGCAGGGTTTAGGGCTGTTGTACATAGGGTCGCTATGAGTCGCAAATGACTCGACAGCACATAACAATACACAGAGCATTCAAGATGGTTACATCTCAATTTAAAGGAAATTTAAATCCCCACTGGGCCAATAGGCAACATCATGATATAGAGATAAAAGATTGAACTTGTCAATTATTTTATTTTATTTGGATCCACAATCAACACCCATGAAATCAAGAGTTGTGTTTCATTGGAGAAATCTGCTGTTACTGGCCTATCTAAAGCTCTAAAGAACCAGGATGTCAGGTTACAGATTAAAGCGTGCCATTCAAAGCCAAAATATTGTCAACTGCATCTTATGCATCTGAAGTTTGGATAACAAATAAAGAAGACGAAAGAAGAATAATTATTTTTTTATTTTGGTATTGTTGAAGAGCATTGAATTGAACTGCCAAAAAAGTTATCTTCTGGCTTGAAGGAAGTGTAATGAGAGTGACAGTGACAAGTGTGGTGAAGTTCCATCTCACTTTGAGCAAATCTCAGAAGGATCCAATGCTTGGAGAGGGACATACAGTCAGGGAAGGTAAGAAGTCAGAGAAAGAGAGGAAGAGCCTCCACAAGATGGATAGACAGTGGCCCTCACAATGGGCTGGAGGACAGCAGATTATGAGGATAATGTAGGAAAGGGCATGATTTAGATCTGTTGTTTATAGAGTAACTGTAAGCCATAGTTAACTTGAAGGCAACTAAAAATAATAACAACAACAACAACACTAAAATAAGAATTACACCAAAAAATGGACTAAAATGGATAATTTATAAAACTCCAAACTCATAAAGCTTAAAGGAGAAAGCATTTGGAGCTTCGATATTGCTTAAGTAGAACACAAAATGTGTGAAGAATAAAAGAAAACATTGGTAAGAACTTCATCACAACTAAAAACTTTAGTCCTTAAAAGAAATTGTAGGAAAATGGAAAAATAATTCAAACACTGGGAGAAAATATTTACAAAATGCATATCTAGTTGTTGTTGTCTTATGTGCCATCAAGTCGAGCTTGACTGATAGCTACCCTATGAACAGAATGTTTGAACCTTATTCTATGCTGCGCCATCCTCACAATTACTGACATCAATAAACCAGTATAAAAGAAAGCAAAAACTAAAAGAAAAGAAAACAAACAAACAAACAAAAAAAACCCCAAAACAAACCCTCTTACAATTCGATAAGGCAATACAGTTTTTAAAATAAGGAAAATATTTTATAATGATTATAGCCAGGAAATGAAAGGATGAATTGCACTGCGAAAGCCTGCTGTCAGAGACCTCTCCAAAGTACTGAAGAGCAATTATATCAGTCTGGAGACTAAGGTGTGCCTGATACAGGCCATGGTCTTTGCAGTTGCTTGCTATGCATCAGAGAGCTGGATGATGACTACGAATGATAGAAGGAGAGTTGCTGCCTTTGAACTTTGGTGCTGGAGAAGAGTGTTGAATATATATACTGTGGACTGCTAAGAGAACAAACAAGTTTGTCCTGGAGAGAGTGAAGCCAGGCTGCTCCTTGGAGGCAAGGATTCTGAAGCTTTTTTTATAAATTTTTTTTCTGATAAACTTTTGGACATTTTCCATAGGTTTTTCAAGACAATGACCTTTTATCCGAAGCAGGTCTCCAGGCTTGTCTTACAAGTCAGCCCTGTAATTGTTGTTATTATGTTCCATCAAGTCACCTGTGACTCATAGTGACCCTATGTATAACAGCTCTGAAGCCTGCCCTGTCTTAAACCAAGCTCATTGTCTCTGACAGACCCAATTCCATTTTTCCAGCCACTGAGTTAATCAATCTCATCCTGGGTCTTTCTCTACTGTTTTGTCCTTCCACCCTTATAATCGTGAAGTTCTTCTCCAAGGGCTGGTCCCTCCTGGCCATGTGCCCAAAGTAAGTAAGATGGAGTTTCAAAACCCTTGCCTACAATGGGGCAGCTAGGTTTCACCCTCTGGAGGACTGACCTGTTTGTTCTCCTAGAAGTTCATGGTCATCCCTACACAGATTGAAATAAACTTTTTGGCTAGTAGTCAAGTGGTTCACTGTTTGCATTACCCAAGCAAAACAACCATGGCAATATCAAGTGATGATGAGAATGGGAAGTATTTCTAACTCCTGTACATTATTGTGAGAAAACAAATTCACAGCCAAATGGGAAAACACGGAAAGTTTCTTACAAAGCTCATTGTAGACTTCTATGTGATCCAGCTGGTTTCAGAAGAGGATTCTTTAGAAATTTGGATAATTCCTTGACAACAAATATCCTCATGGATTTGGACGATATCACTGTTGACCACACATGAATTTTGGTTAAAAGCAGAGAATCCCCAAAGTATATTTACCTATGTTTATAACAAGCAAAATTACAGAGAGAGGATGATTTTCAAGGAGTTGGAGGAATGAAGACAGAATTGACAGCAAAAGTGTATGAGGGTACTTTGGGGGATGATGGGACATTCTAAATATTTATTTTGGTGCTGTTTATATAATTCTATTTATTTGTCATAACTTAATCAAATTTTATTTTTAATGTATGTAAATTATATTTCAGTAAGCCTGACTTCAGAAGTCGTAGTGATGCTTTAGGCTAAGCATTGGGCTTTTAACCTAAAGGTCAGCCATTTGAACTCCTGCTGCCATAAATATTGACAGCCTCAGATACCCTACAGGACAATCACAATCTCCAACATAGTTACTGTGAGCTGTACCTGATTTGACAGCAGTGGTATGGTTACAGGATAAGCCTGTCTTTAGGACTCCCTAAGTGGTTCAAATAGTTAATTCATTTGACTGCTGATATAGAGGGTGGAAGTTTAATCCTACTCAGGTGAACCTTGGGATGCACCTGAGGTGATTTACTGAGGTGATAACCCTGAGGTAATTAGAACAATTCTTCATTGAAAACCTATGAAACACTATGGAAAATTTGCTGTCAGAAACCCCATCAGAGTGCTCAAGAGCAAGGATGTCAGTCTAGAGACTAAGGTGTGCCTGATCTAGGCCATGATCTTTGCAATTACTTGCTATGCATCAGAGAGCTGGGCAATACCAAAAGATTACAGAAGAAGAATTGATGCCTTTGAGTTGTGGTACTGAAGAAAATACTGATACCATGGAATGTCAAGAGAACAAACAGCTCTGTCCTGGAGAGGGTGAGACCTAACTGCTCCTTGGAGGTAAGGATTTTAAGACTCCATCTCACATATTTTGGACAAGTAGCCAGGAGGGACCTGTCTTTGGAGAAGGATAATATGCTTTGAAGGGTCAAGGGACACTGCAGTAGAGGAAGACCATGGATGAAATGGACTGACAAGTAACTTGGGTAATGAGTATAGGTGTGTTAGAGACAGTGAGATTGGCTCAGGATAGAGCAGGGTTCAGAACTATTGTGAATAGGGTCTTTACGAGTTGTGGTCGACTCAACAGCATGTAACAACAACAGTATGGAACATAGCTCTGTTCTGACACGTATGGGCTCACCAAGATTCAGGATAGACTCAATTGCACTGACTGGATAAACCTAAGTTTAAATAAACAAATACAGTTCAATCATCTTGAAAGCACAAGATAAAAAATATGACATGAGATGGTCAGTGCAAAGAAAGAATCTGTTTTTAAATTTCTTCTATGCCCCAGAACCTGATATTTATTATCTCACTTCTTATAACAGCCCTTTCATATTGGTGTTATATTTACGTACATCTCTACCTCTTCTTTATCTTATTATTCCTATTTTTATTTTCACTCATTCAATACCATCAAGTTGAAACCACTGCTGCTTTCCAAAGGGAGGAGATTGTCCATTTTTGTGCCACAGAGTAACTAGTGAATTTGAACTTACTGCCTTTGGGTTTTCAACATAACATCCTATCCACTAAACCACCAGGGTTCTTAGCTACCCTTATTTGATCTACTGCCAGTTACACAGCTGGCAGTAAGACAGATGCAAATCAAAACCACAATGAGAAACCATCTCGTTCCAGTAACAGTGGCAAAGTTTCGCAGGGCAGCAAGTAGTCAATATTGGAGAGGATGTGGTGAGAGAGGAACTCTTTTATAATGTTGGTGGGATTGTACAATGGTACAACCACTCTGGAAGGCAGTTTGGTGCTTCCTCAAAAAGCTGAACATACAAATTCCATATGATTCAGCTATTCCTTGCTTGGCATATACCCCAAGAAAATGAGAACGGAGGCTCAAATGGAAACTTGCACATCAATATTCATAGCAGTGTTATTCACCATTGCAAGAACATGGAAATAGCCCAGATGTCCAAACACAAATGAATAGATTGAGAAAGTGTGACACATTTATACCACGGAATACTATGCAGCACATAGGAGCAATGATTTTGTAAATTACTACCTAACTTGGGAGGGACTGAACAGCATTATGCTGAGTGAAGTAACTCAGTCCCAGAAGGACAAGTACTGTATAAGACCATTACTGTAGAATAAGTATGAGGATCCAAGGCAGGGGGAAGGGTTGAAATAGAGGGGTGAGGATGGGTGGTTGGGGGGGTGTAGAGTGTTAATCAATTAGATGATTATACAATTAGATGAGTGGATGGGGCGAAGGAAATAGGAAGGATCTGTGAAAAATTATGAATGCAAACATTGTAAATAAGTCAGAAAAAACAAAAAAGAAAAAAGAAAAAGAAAAGCTAAGCATATATCACTTTGGTTTTTATTCAGTCAGCTGTGAATTCAAATCCTGGATCTGCTGCTTGTCATGTTAACATGGACAGGTAATTAAACCTCTCGATCCTCAGGTTTCTTACAGTATCATGTACCTTGCAGGGTGTGATGAGAAAGATATGAGACAATGTATGCAAAACACCTAGCAGAGGACTCATCATGTAATTTGTTTTCAGTAAACCTTAGTGCTTCGCCTGCTACACACCCATCAGGAGGGCGACAGCTGATTGCAGGCGTGAGATCCTGGCCCCCTCCTGGCCCCTTGGCTTTCTCACTGAAAGGCCAGGACTGCTCAGACATCCAACTTCCAGTGTGCCTTTCTGGCGTCTCCAATCAATCACTCTAGACTTGCACACTCTCTCAATCTCCAAGCGCGCTTGCTTCCTAATCAACTTCCTCTTGTCAGGATTCACCTTTATTTTTTCCAAGTGCTTCTCTCTCTCCTCGAGTAGAGAATTTATGCTCACTTGCAGCATCCATCTCTCAACCTCTTCTGTTAACAGTCACCAAAGCAAAGAATTAATTTTTGAAAGGAATGTCTACTTTTCTTTGTCAATAAATTACACTAGACGGGTCTCTGAGGCCTGCCGGCTCCTCCGGTGAGGACTTATTGGACACGCACTTGAAAACGGGGTTATTTATCTCTGTTCCTACCGTCGTCTTCTCTTCTTCCATCTTGGCGCTCCCTTATCAATTTGGTTTTGTCTCTTAAAAATCACTCTAATCTCGCCAGGCATTGTGGATAGCTTGGGTAATGTGCAGGTTCCTGTTATTTTCAATGACTTTTCCTTTTATTTGTTCTTGTTCCTGTCAGACACATTTATTTATTTTTATGCTCGCGATATTTATTGCTAGGTGGCAGGCAAGCATTCCAGGTATACATCACTGTATCTTTGAGGACCTACTCTTTCTATTTGTCCTTCTAAATTGTCTCTTTACAGTTCTTTTTCCATTAGGCATTTCTGAAGGATCTAGCTGTTGAATTTTTCCTAGGTTGAAAGCAATGAAAATAAAATGAGGATTCCTTTTCCACAAGCTGCCAAAGAACTACATGCCATTGGTCAATTTCATTAACTTGGTGGCTCACACGTCCTTCCTGTCGAGGCCCACACTGCTGTGAGTCGCCTTAGACACTCAGGCTGTGGTAGCAACTCTTTTATTTCTCCACTCTCTGCTCACCTCCTTCATGAGCTCCTTGTGGTGCCTCCTCTCAAATTATGTTGATTATTTGCAGCATTTTATCATGGCTTGGATAAGAGTATACAGAGAAAATTATTCTCCATTCAACAATTTGTACATATTTTTCTCTTCCTGGTCTCTTCATTCCCATTTGTGCATCTTTCCTGGCCCTTCCTCTCCTCAGAACTTTGCTTTTGGGTAGCCTCTTCCCTTTTGGCCTCATATAGCTGATTGTTGAAGAGCACATTCCTCTTGGGTGTTACTGTTCCTTTTATAAACATGTCTGTTATTTGACCAAAAGTTGATCTCCAGGAGAAGTTCAGTTCCAGGTTTGGAGGATGTCTAAATGTGTCTCAGGACTGCCACCATTCTCTAGCAGGTAAGTCTGGTTAGAATTTTATTAATGATTTTTAATTCTGTTCTGCAGGTTCCTCTCACTCAGTCCAGAACCTTCTGTTGTGATTCCAGTCTGAGCAATTGGTAGTGGGAATTGTGGACCCTCTGGTTCTTCTGTGCTTGGTCTAGCAGAGGCTGTAATTTGTGCAAATTAGCTCAGTGACTAATTGTTTCCTTGAATCTTTGTGTTTTTTAAATATTCCTTTTCTTTCAAGTAATAATTTTCTATAAACAATTGATTATTTTTCTTTGTTTATATATCATGAGTGCTTACCACACAACAAACTCAAAATGGTCCAATGCTGTGGACTCAATTATGACTCATGACCCTATAGTGATCCTATAGGATAGAATAACTGTTCTATATGGTTTCCAATCTTTATAGAAGTAGGCTGTCACATTTCTCCTAGGGAGCAGCTGGTGGGTTCAAACCGTAGATGTTTGGGTGGGTAGATGACTAACATCTGTGCCACCAGGGTTATATAGTTAGTGTTATATGAATACTTTTATATTATTAATTTCTTTGAAAATAATACTAGCCAGCTGGCTAAAATCCCTGTTGTGAAACTGGTCAACTGAATTATTAGTATCATGATTTTCACATTCATCTTCTATAAAAAGTGTATGACTCACAGAGACAAATAGGATTTTAAATCTCACTTGGTTGATGGTGCAGTATTATTTTCAAAGAAATTAATGATTTTAAAGTATTTCTAGAGCACTTATTATGTATCCCTGGTAACACAGATGTTAAATTCAAGAAATGATAGTATATGAAGAAAATTGCAGTACCAGAATTAGAAAAAGACTCATCAACAACCCATGTTATACAGGTGACAAAATCTTGCCTGCAGAAGAGGTATGTAAAGGACTTGGAAAGGAAGCTTAGCCTCACTTAATCTTTTGATCAACAGTAGCACTGAGAAATTTGAAGAGTTAGATCAAGAAGCCAGTAACGTGATAGCTGAATTCTATAAGATTTTAGAGTTAGAAATATCGAGGTTCAATCTTAAATTTACTACTAGCTTCTTGTGTTCCTGAACAAGGTTCAGAATGTCGCAAAGTCTTAGCTTCACTTTCTGTAAGATAAGAATGTAAAAATGCCTTCTAGGATTATCCTTGGAATTAATAGACGTAAATCAGTAGATATACAGAACGTATTTAGTTAAAAGTCAAGAGATTATTTTTTAAACTAGTCTTCAATCTTACAGCCTAGAATTGTGTATATTTGAGATTATATTTTTCTTCTAAGTGGTATAGCAGTGGTCTGTCTATTTTCTGTACAGAGGTAACTCGTAGTTGCTGTAATTGCTAAACACTGTGACAAATGTGATCATTGTGGACTGTGTTTGGTGGAGCTACCTGATTAAAACAAATTTGGAACCAGGAGTGGCATCTTCCTAAATAGCTTGCCTCCAGAAACTCTATGAATGTGGAGAAATGATGAAAGTTATACAAGTGTTCAGGTCTTTTGTTCATAGGGTCGCTATGAGTCATCTATGACTAAATGGCATTTAACAACAACAACAGCAATTAATACATCAGGGTCCCAGAACCAGTAAGCTAATTTTAAATACTTCTAGTATTTGACTGGTTAATTTGCCTCAGCTTCTGTCTTGGCATCTCGAATAACTTCTAGCTACTCCAGCTTCTGGACAAAGGACTAGAGGTCAGGCTACATATTTTGACTCTTATGCAGGGTCCTGACGCCATAAACGAATCTCATAGTTGCTGGTCTCAAGGAGTCCTTGTGCTGTGTGCTCCATATGCAATACTAGATCTCCGTGAACTGGCTGAATTCTCTTTCCTCTGATCCCCAGTAGCTTGGAATGTGGGCTGATGGTTGCTGCCGTCCCAGTATAACACATTTTGGTGTATCAATGGAGAAGATAACCAGTCAGAATTGCTTAGGAATCTAAGAGAGACAGGTCTTCCTCACAAACCCAATACAGTCCACACTTTTTAGAACAGGGTTCAAGATCCATAGTGATGTGGATGTTGTCTTCTTCTCCAAAAAAAATTTACTTCAATGCATCCTTCATTTTCTGCATATTACTGATGTTACATTCTTTTTAAGAATTTTTGGTAGCATAGTGGTCAAGACAGTCATTAGTGATAACCAAAATGTCAGTGATTTGAACCTACCAGGCACTCTGAAAGGAAAGATGAAGCAGTCTGCTTCATCATAAAGGTTTTCAGCCTTGGAAATTGTATGAGTGGTTCTGCTCTGTCATATCAGGTTGCCAGGAGTCTGTACTAATTCAATGACCATGCTTGTTTTTCCTTTGCTTTGTTTTGTTTGGGTGTTGTTATACTTTGTTTTATTATGATGTCATGTTCTCTCAGGTCTTTCTTCTTTAGTATATACTCTCCTCTCTACAAAAAACTCTCTATATTTTCATGGAACATGCATGCTATTAGTCCTATAAGTTTCAGCGCTTTTCAATGTCTTCTTTGACCACTGTGGGCAGACCATGGCACTTTTTGCCCTGTGCCTCTATATAGCAGATATACTCCTTGCCCTGTATCTAAACATATACTTCTCATATATCATGTATCATATTGGGTTTGAGTTTTATTTTCTGTCATTCCCTCACAAGTATTTGAGATTTGGGGAAATAATGACTATTTTATTTGCCCTTGTATCCCTAGCACACATTACTATTCAGACCCCTAGGAGATTCCCACAAGTACTTGTGCTTTTAGTGAAAAATATGTTTCTCTTTTTTATAGTCATGGTTTTTTTGCCTAGACCTGGCTTCTTTCCTGCACAATTACTAGCTATAGACAACTGAATTGTGACAAGCAATTCTCAAGCAAGAATCAAGATCTTAGGGGACCATAGTTACTTGACCTAATAACAGTCTTCGTGAGAAGGTCGCACTGTTTGATGGAGCATGTAGCACTAGGATGTAACCATCCATCCATCCAGTCAGCTAAATCAACCCTAATGGTCAATGGAATGACCCATGTCATAGCCTGAACTCTGTCCCATCCATCAGAGTTATTGATTAAGGCAGCAGCGTTAACATGTGCTTTAAGGAACACAGTGATACAGGATGCCACGAACTAAAATGGTGCCATGGTTAAATAAGATTGGGAAATGTAACACGTTTTATCTCCTGCTAGGAGTCATAAACTTCATTTATCACATTGAAGGATCTGAACCATTTGAGGGTGAGAAAATCTGTTGAATTGTTTAAACCAGTGTATTCTAAATGTATTTGGCCAATAGAACAACTTTTTTCTGTTTTACATTTATCTATACCCCAGGAGCCTTGTGTTCTGTAAAATAGGCTTTGAGAAATGGTGGGTTGTAAGCTCGCCTGAATGAAGGATGATACTCAAGGAGATTGGAATTTCTAGACAAGGAAGCATAGAACTAAACATGCAAATAGAGTCTATAACCTTCAGAATTTCTCCTAGATTGTCCTTCCCTTAGTTATCTGGTGCTGCTGTAACAGAGATACCACAAGTGGATGGCTTAACAAACACAATTTTATTAGTTTCTTTCCAGTTTAAGAAGCTGGAAGACATAGCACAAGCAGATGGCCTTAACAAGCACATACTCTTTTTATTTTTCTGTCTTGTAAAGCTGGAACCCAAACTCAAGGGTCAGTCTAAGGGAAAGCCTTTTCTGTTGATTCTGGAGGAAAGTCTTCATTTCCTTGATATCAGATTATGGAAGATCATCTCATAGTTTCCACATTGTTACATAATGTATACTGCATACGTGAAGGGCACAATTCAATACATGGAAGTCTTCATAGTTCAAAATCAGGGTATTGCACAGACCATAAACAACGTGGATTGACATGGTGACTGCAGCAATGTACTCAAGCACAAACATGGGAAGTTGGCTCAAGAACAGGCAGTGTTTGTTCTGTTGTCTATAAAGTCACTGAGAACCATAACTGACTTGATGGCACGGAACCACAACAAACAAGCAATCATTTCGGACTTTTCCTTTGTCCATCATCAGAATTCTTTTTTGTTTGTTTGTTCTGTTTTCCTTATCATAAAAAAAAAATCTAACCACCCAGAAAACATAATACTTGGATATACACAAAACGACTGTCTATTCCAGGAATTAACACAGTGGAAGAAATGGTAGTTTTAGTTACAGAATACAAATTTAAATTCAGTCGTTTCTTATTCCTTATAACTATGTATATATAAATTATTTCCCTCATGGGAAAATAATTTTACTTTTCTAACCCTAAAATTCTTAGTATATGGAGAAAATAACCCAAGCCCTGTGTAAGTCACAGAGATACCATGAGAAACAAATGTCATTACTATATAAAATTCTTTATAAATTATAAAAATATTTTATAAAATAAGATATTACATATATAACCTTGTGGTAAGTTTAACTTATCTATAATTCATGTATGCAGATAAAATATATTTTTTACTCACTCTATAATTCATGTATGTAGATAAAATGTAACTCTCTTTAGTCTAATATAGGCTTCCTCTCAAACACTCATCTGATTATTGGCAGGGAAAAGAAAATTTAAATGAAACAAAATGTTCAACTTGGATTACATTGATCCCATTTTGATAATTTAAATTCTCTCATTTAAACAAATAATAATGTTATATTTCTTGGATGATCTCTCCCTCTCCCTGCTCTTCTCTTTAAGTGGGATGTCTAGATGCATTTGGAGGAATATGAGAAATTCTTGTGAAGTCAGAAAGGAGTTGGAATCTTTGAGCACAAGAATCTTTATACATTTTGTTTTCTGGAGCAATGACCACTGACTGCTTATAGTTTGGTTCTGTTTGACCTCCGGGCTCTGTCACTACATAAGCTATGTTTTCATTTTTCCTTTAGGTTAGTCAGAGTCTTCTTGAAATTCTCTCAGTTTCCACTGGCTACAGAACTCCTGACATCTCTGCTAATATCCTGCATCCAGTCTACTGAACTCCCACCCTTCCTCCAGCCTCATGTCAGAGGCCTTGCTTGGAAACCCCAGTGGCTGGCGCTTTGACTGCCTTCTTTTGCATCTCTCTGCCAGAGCACATGGTGTTCCATTGTAGGTTTGTAGGGGAATAAGAAAATAAAAACCCACAAACTCATTGACATCAAGTCAATAGCCACTCACGATGATCGTCCATTAGATTTCTAACACTAAATTTTAACAGGAGGGGATTGCCTTATCCTTTACCAGTTTCTTGCCAGTATCTAGTGAGGTCAAACTATTTAATGTCTTGGTTAACAGCTTAATACATAATCCATCACATCACTAAGGTTCCCCATCAATTTGTATTGCTGTAATTAGGTGTCAGCGAGTCTGCTATGACTTATAGCAAGACTCTGAACAACAGATCTGCATTTTGCCCTGTCCTGCATTATCCTCGTGATCCCTATCATGTTCAAGCTGGTTATGATAGTCTCTTTGTCAATCCATAGGTTTCTGTGTTGTTGGTATTGTTAGGGGTCACTGAGTCCAACTCAGAGAGACCCTGTGAACAACATACCTGAACCCTTCTGTTCTGTGCCATCCTCACGATCTCACATATACTCAAGCTCTTTGCTTCAATCACTGTGTCAGTTCATCTGGATGATAGTATTCTTCTCTTTGGTAACCCTCCACTCTTACAAGCATGGTTTGTGTAGGATAGTTTGAATGATGAACTTTTTCTAATTCCAAGAAATGTAATGTTGTTATTTTTAGGTGTTGTGTATGACTTATTGAAAGCGTATAAACAACAGATCTGAACCCTGTCTTATTCTATGACATCCTCACAATCCCTGACACACTCAGCCCACTACTGGAGCCACTGTGCCAATCTACCTGGTTGAAGGTCTTTCTCTCCTTCACTATCCCTCTACCTTTCCAAGCACAATGTCCCTTTCCAAGAAATAGCTTCTTCCAGCAACAAGTTCAAAGTAAGTGAGATCACCTTTACCTTCAAGGAGCACTCATCACCTTTGTCTTCAAGGAACACTTTGACTGTACTTTCTACAAGGCCTATTTTTTTCTTTTGGAAATCCATGGGATATTCAGTACTCTTTTGCAACTCCATAGTTCAAAGGCATCACTTCTTCTTCTGCCATCCTTATTCATTGTCCAGCTCTCAGATGCATAGCAAGTAACTGAAAAGATCATAGCCTGGATTGAGCACACCTTAGTCCTAAAACTGATATCATTACTCCCAATAATTTGGGAAGTCCCTGAATGCAGACATTCTCAGTACAATATGTGTCCTAATCTCCTGAATGCTAGAACCAAGTGTATTGATTGTGGATTAAAGTAAGATAAAGTTGCCAACAGTTTCAATCTTCTATCCATCTATCATGATGTATCCGATTCCAGAAATGCAATAGGAGTAGGAAATCGTGTGGAACAATTCTTCTCTATAACATAGAGTTACTATGAATCAGAAACTGTTTGACAGCACACACTGTAACAATCCTCAATATTACACAATTTTATCCAATGCAATTTCCAACTTTGCCTTTAAAAGAGTATATAAGAATACTTCTGTCCCTATTTTTTCTTTCTCTTTTGGCAAACAATTCTCAGGCTAGGAAAAGGAGTAGACATTCCTTCATTTCTCCTGAATTACATTATTCTACATTGCAAAAGAGGAAGCTCTGGTGGCTTAGTGGGTAAGGAATTGCGCTGCCAAAGCAAAGGTATATGGTTCAAATCCACCAGCTACTCCATGGGAGAAAGATGAGAATTCTCCTCCTGTGCCTTTTACTACCTCAGAAAACCTATTGGAGAATCATTACAATTCTGACTCAATAGGAAACAATGATAACCAAAGAATGGAGCCTTTTGGAGCAAAGGATAAGCATTCAGGTTGTTGTTGTTGTTAAGTGCCGTTGAGTCACAGGCAACTCATAGCGACCCTATGAAGGAGAGTCCTTGACGCTTGGGTGCCTTTCATCCTCTCTCCAAGTTCATAGGGTTTCTGGAGGCAAGCTATTATGGAAGTGGATGCCACTCCTCCTTCCACGCTTGTTTAATCGGGGAGCTCCACCCCACTCTCAGTCCGCATTGGGTAACCAGCCATTAATTCATTTGACACATCTGTGTCACAGTGTTCAGCATCACAGCAACCACAAGTGACCGCAGGACGGCAATTTGTACACCAGGGCTATATGACCCAGAGGAATGTACTGACCAAAAATGTTTGAGTTGAAACCTAGCGGAGACTTCTTAGAAGAAAAGTCTTGAGATTCACTCCTGTGAAGATTATATTCTTTGAAACCTTCTAGATAGTTCTACCTCTGTCAGGTAGGTTTGACCTCTAAATATTATCCAGTCTCAAGCCCATATTGAGATGAGCAGTCACTATCTGAGTATCTAACACGGGCCAAGCATTTTGCAAAGTAATTTTATCTCTAAACAATCAATTGTACTCAGAACTATCTTGTACAAAGGAAATTAACACTGAGGCTTTGAGAGGAAAAAGGTCATAAAGCACAAGGTGTACTCAAGAAATATGAGCTGATCAGTTTGACAGCTAGGCGATGGCAATAGCGGCATGCAAATTCAGTCTGATTCTCAAGCCTATGATTTTAACCATCCTGAATTGAACTCTTTGGTTTTTCTAGACCTACCTGCTCCTTTCCATCATTTCCCTCTTAAATAAATGGAATCACCATTTGCCCAAGGAATTAAACCAGAATCACCCCATTATCTACTTCTCCCATCCTCATTTTATCACTTGCCCTATTACTATGCAGTTCTCAATTTCTCTCTTCTGCATTTCTGCTTCCTAAATCAGATTCCATATGGGTTATCCCTGGTCTCATCTTTTTAAATTCATTCTCCCTATTTGCTTGTATCTGAGCATACGCCTAGTGACCCTAATATATGTGCAAACTTTACTGTGGTTTAAAACAACATTAATAACCTAGTCCACCTCTACTTCCCTTATTCCCATCTCCATGCCTTTAGCACAGTTTCACCTGCCTTTCAACAATGCCTTCCCATTACTTCATTTCTCTCTCAGTTAGTACTAATTTTGCCTTTGATATTACTTCCTCCAAGAAGCTCATCATGCTATCCACCAGCCAGCTTTCCTTTGAGCTCTTTGCAATTCCTAAATCACACTGTAACCATGCAAGTGTTTATTTTCACCCTCCTCTAAATGGAACTCCAAGACAGCAGTCTATGTCTGTCATAGTTAAAGCTGAGTCCCCAGAATCTAACAGTGCCTGGCACAGAAGACACGCCAGCAAACCTTTGTTGCAAGAACAAATAATTGTAATCTACCTGCATGCCTGTTGCCTCACAGGAGTTTCATGACAGTGCCCTGTTTCTATTTACCATAGTGTCTTACCAAGAAGAGATATTTTCCAAAACTTTGACTGAGGCAGAGCTGTACTCACTAGGAAAAGCTACAAGTTGTAGAAAGAAAGAGACCATCTTGACCTGCTAGGGATTTGATGAATTCAGACTATCAATAAAATCTAACAAGTACAGAATGGCTGTGGACTCACAAAACTCCTAAAGAAAGAGTCTTAACGTCTTTTTATTTTAATCAAACACCTTTATGATATTGCAAATGCAATAAATTCACATAAATTTTACTTTTATATACTTAAAATAATTATACAGACTAAAGCTACAGTATTTTCCCAGCAAATCGTCACTTTAAACAAACCTATAAAGCATTTCTTAAAATGAATTTATCTGGAAAAGCCATAGTCTGGAATGAAGCAGTATCAATGAGATTGTCAAGTGTTCTGGGATTCCTGAGCTTCTCAATGTTAATCATAGTTTTTTATAATCCACACAACCAAAAGTCTTTGCTTAGTCAAAACACAAATATATATTCTCCTGGTACTCTGTGCTTTCAACTGGGCTCTATCTGACATCAGCTATGATAACCCTAGTGCCACAGTCATTTCAAAATCTATCTTAAACTTCTAGCAGTTTCCTGAAAGCAGTCAAAACTAGGGCAAATGCTGTCTGTGGAAAATACCACTTGGACATAAGTTTAAATTGATTGAAGAAAATGAAAACTGCCCACAAGAACCAAAATATGAGCTTGACCTTAAGTCTATCCCACCTGACTTTAAGAATCATTTCAAGAACAAGTTTGAGGCATTGGATATCAATGAAGAACAGAGGAACTGTGAGATGAAATCAAGGGTATCATCCATGGAGAGAGCAAAAGGTCATTACAATGACATTGGGAAAAGAAGAAGTCAAGATGAATGTTGGAAGAGACTACGTAAGTTGTATTAGAGCGTTGAGAAGCCAAAACAAAATGAAGAGGTCAAAGTAAAAGCTGAACAGAAAATCTAAAGAACAACTTAGGAAGACAAGTAAAATACCAATATGTGCAAAGAGCTGAAGTCAGAGAGAAAAAAAAGGGAAAATCTCACTCAGTATTTCTCAAGCTGAAAGAAATGAAAAGCAAATTCAAGTCTTGAGTTGCAATACTTAAAAATGCTGTGGGCCAAATTTTGAATGATTCTGGGAACATCAAAAGAAGATAGAAGGAATATACAGAGTCAGGAATTGACTGGGTATCAATTGACATGTTTCAGTTAACACATGCAGCACTAGTCCAGGAAATTTGGAGGCTAGCTGCCTGGCCCACTGACTAGAAAAGATTCATATTTGTTCCCAGTCCCAGAAAAGGTAGTTCAACTCAATGTGGAAATTATAGAACAAGATCATTAATATCACATGAAAACAAAATATTTTTTAATATTGTCCAAACCCAGAACAAATTTCTATAGAAAATTATATTATTGTATAAATACTAGTCATTACTTTTCAATTAGAGCCTCACAGAAGACAAAAATGACTTCTAGTAGCTTTTATTTCATTATCTTGTTATCAGTGAATCGTTGCTGTGTGTACCATTGAGTTGGAACCACTTCATGAGGTCCCATGTTCATGTTGACCCATTCTTCTCTGGTGGATTAGAACTGCACGCCTTTGGGATTACAGTAAAGCTTCTTGCCGATAGGCCACCAGTGCTTTCTGGTATGTGCCAATGACTAGGATAAGAATTTTAGATAAATTAAACCAGTAAATCCTTGAAACACCAGGTGTGGTAAGTAGTATTCTTTCTATTCTACAAATGAGGAAACCAAGGCAAAGAGAAGTTAAATAGTTGGTCCCAGGTTACTCAGCAATGAGATACATATTCTATACTCCAATCTGGAAATTTGCTTTCAAAGATCACTCTGTTAACCACCAAGGGGCAGTCCCTTTCTATGGGGCAGAATGGTGAGAAACCAAGGATATAAACATTCCACCAGCTGTCAAGTTTGTTATGGTTTATGGCAACCTCATATGTGTCTTCAGAGCTGTACTCCATACAACTTTTAATTGCCTTTTTTTAAAAAGTAGAATTCCAGATCTTTCTTTTTGGGTGCCTCTAGGTTAACACCCAACTGTAGTGTGTCAGCAATTTGCACCACCAAGAGACTCTGAAACCTTATGAACCACTGAGAATCATAGCTGAGAAAACAAAGTAAGAAGCACTTCAGTCTTGTGCTCAAAATTGCTCAACAAGGTAAGGGTCAATTCAAGTGGAGCATGAGAGTGGATGACTGTTAGTGACAAAGTTCTATTAACCAAAGACATGGCCTCAGGCATTTTGTCCTATGTTCCCTTTGCCAAATAGATCTTTTCAGAACTCTCAAGGTCCAGGGAAGTGGTGTGAATGCCTCACATCTTCCCCACCAATGTGTGGATTCAGCTTGAATTAGACTTGTTAAAGGAAGTTGGCTATTCCGTGTCATGGCACATTACATTCACGTGGTCTCCCTTCTCTCTTTTGGAAAATGAGGCAACTAATTCATTTTAGCAGATTCCTTCTTTCCCCCTAAAATATGTTCTCCTGCTGATGATAATGCAGGAAAATGGAAATGTTTTAATATGGTAAGTCCTTCACTGTAGATCAGTATACATTCAAAGCAATGTTTCTTCCATATTTGGGCTTGCTTTTTCAAGACTGGGAAGATTGAGAATCAACACGGCTTTGAAATTGTAAATAAGGTTTCTCATATTCTTCTTGATATCATTGGACTTGACAGAAAGGGGAAATTTAACTTCAGGGGAAGGTATTGCATTTGTCTATACACATTCATGCACATAATGAAACATTTATTCTTTCCAGTTGAAGCAATTCCTCTTAGAAGGTCACCAGCTGCATACAAGGAAATCAAGAAGACAGCTGGTGTAGAGGGATAGGTAAGAGGATGAGATACCCAATTCTTTCTTAATGCTTCAGTTCAAGTCATCCTTCCTCTATGTTCTAGCTGTATGATCTTGAACCAGTTGCCTGATATCTTTATGAATGAATTCCCTTGATTTGAAAATGGAATACATTTTCATAAGGTCTTTGTGATTCACAAATGAGACTTAATTAATACACAGTACTTAGTAGAGTACTAAGAGAGTAGAGTCCTAGTGAAACGATGAGCTAGAGCCTGTGGTGAGGAAGGAAGAAGTTCAGTCTGCTCTGAAGGAACTGGTAAAAAACAAGGCTCCAGTACTTGACAGTATACCAACTGACATACTTCAACAAACAGATGCTACTCTGAAAGCACTCACCAATTTATGCCAATAAACCTGAGGACAGTTATCTAGCCACCTGACTGGAAGAGATCTATATTTGTTTCCAACACATAGAAAGGTGACCCGACAGAGTGTGGAAAGAATCTAACAATGCCATTAATATCACATGCAAGCAAGATTCTGCTGAAAATTATCCAAAATCAACTGGAATAGCCCGTTAACAGAGAAATGCCAGACATGTAGGCTTAGTTTAGAAGAGTCTGTGGTACTAGAGATATTATAGCTAATGTTAGATGGATCTTGGCTGAAAACAGAGCACCAAAGGAATGTCTGTGTTTCATTAACGATGTAAAGGCATTTGACTGTGTAGATCACAACAAACTGTGGTTAACTCTGAGAAGAATGAGAATTCCAGAACACTTGATTGCGCTTATATGAAACCTATACATGGAACAGGAACAGTCATCAGAATAGACCAAGGAAATGCTTCATGGTTTAAAATAGGGAAGGGTTTACACTAGGAATGTGTTCTATCTCCATGCCATTTTAATCTATATGTGGAACAGATCATCCAGGAGGCTGGACTCTGAAGAGGAATGTGGCATCAGGATTGGAGGAAGATTCAACCACCTGCATTATGCAGATAACATAACCTTGCTTGTCTGAGGCATTTGCTGAAGAAGGTCAAGGACTATAGCCTTCATTATGGATTGAACCTCAATATCAAGAAAACAGAGATTCTCACCATTGGGCCAATTGGCAGCATCATGCTAGATGGTGAAGATATTGAGTTGTTAACAGCTTTAGCTTCCTTGTCTCCATAATCAACACTCCTAGTACCAGCAGCAAGGAAATTAAAAGGCTAATTATATTGGGAAAGTTTCTGTCAGGGACCTCTCAAGAGTATTGAAGAACAATGAAGGCAGTTTGGAGACTAAGATGTACTGATCCAGTGCACGGTCTTTACAATTATTTGCTAAACATCAGAGAGCTGGCAATAACTAGGGATGATAGGAGGAGAATTGATGACTTTGAACTGTAATGCTGGAGAAGAGTATTGAATATACTGTGGACTGCCAGGAGAACAAACAGGTTCATGTGAGAGAGGGTGAAACCAGGCTACCTTGGAGGCAAGGATTCTGAAGTTTTGTCTTGCATACTTTTGGCATGTTGCAAGGAGGGACCAGTCCTTGGAGAAGGACATCATGCTTGGAAAGGTGGAGGGACAGCACAAGAGAGGAAGACCCTCAATGAGATGGATTATCTCAGTGACTAGGGTAATGGGGGTAGGTGTGTTAGAGATAATAAGGTTGACTTATGATAAAGCAGAATTCAGAGCTGTTGTACATGAGGTCCTATGAATTGCAAGCAACTCAACGGCACATAACAACAACAACTTAGTAGGGTACTTGGTACCAGCAGTCAGGCGATTAGGAGATGTATTTCACTGGGAAAGTCTGCATTCAGGTTCCTCTTCATATTGTTGAGGAGTAATGAGGTCACTTTGTGGACAAAGGTGTGCCTGATTCAGGTCATGGTCTTTTCAGTAACTTGCTATGCATCTGAGAACTGGACAATGACTAAGAATGACAAAATAATTTATGTCTTTGAACTCTGGTGAAGAAGAGTGCTGAATATCCCATGGGCTGTCAAAACAACAAAGAGATATGTCTTGGAGAACGTACCTTCTGAGTTCTTGTTTGAGACAAAGATGTTGAATTAAGCTTTGTCTCATACTTTAGACTTGTTGCTTGTTGCTTCTTGTTGTTGTTGTTGTTGTTGTTGTTAGATTCCGTCAAGTCATAGATGATTCACAGCGACCTTATGAACAAAAGACCTGAGCCCTATTCTTAGGGTTTCCAGAGGCAAGCCATTTCGGAAGTGGATGCCACTCCTGCTTCCAAGCTTGTTTTAATTGGAAAGCTACCCCAAACACTGTTCACCATGAATAACCATTATCATATTTGGCACATTGCTAGGAGAGGTTATTCCTTATTGAGGGACATCAGGCTTGGAAGCATGGAGGGGAGGCAAAAGAGAGGAGATGTTCGACCAGGTGGGTTGACATGGTGACTGCAACAGTATGTCAGAGATAGTTAGAATGGCATGGCATAGAATAATGTTCAGATCAGTTGTTTTTATGGTTGCTATGAGTCGAACTTGGCTCAATAGCACCTAGCAACATTAACAACAACAATAACAACTTAGTAGCGTGTCTGACTACTACCATCAGAGCATTTAAGCAGAAATTTCTTGTAGGATCCTTGATCCCTGCTCCTGTGATCCAGAGATGCAGGTAGTTGCCATAATAGCATTTTCCTCAAGTATTTGAGCATCTTCCCAAAGACTTTTGGACCTCCTCTATACAGACACTCAAAAAAAAAATGTCATAGTTTTCCAGTCAGAGCCAACTCATAACTGACCCTCCAAGGAGTTTTGAGTGCTGTAAATCTCATGGGAAAAGATTGTATTCTTTCAAGGGACTGCTGGTGGATTTGAACCTCCAGAGAAGCATTGCCTTTATGTAATCATCACAACTCTTTATGGACAACACTACCAGAGCTTTTTGGTAGAGGCAATCCCTGTTTTTTATTGAGTCACTTATTTAACTTTGCAAATACCGTGTGCTTTATACATTGAAGGTTTGTGGGAAATGTGCATTGGACAGGTAAGTTGAAGACATCCCCCCCCCGCCCCAATAGCATGTACTCACTTTATATTTCTCTATAACATTTCAGTAATTCTCCAAATATTTCAAACTTTTTTTCATAATGCTATTGCATACTTCATAGACTTCATACAGGAGAATGGAAAATCATCTCTTCTATGCAAAGGGAAATGGGAAAATTCACGCAATTATCTTTACTGTGCTGTTTGCGTAACATAGTGTTTTGAAACCAAGCCCTCTCTTTCTCTGAGGTAAGCCTTCAGTGATGATGGTAAAAAGGTTAATTGGTCCCCTCTTAACCAAAAAATGTCAATTTGAACCCATCACAGTAGAAAATATCTGATAATCTAGTCACATAAATATCACTTATGGAAAGCAGTATGTGGAGTTCTACTCTGTCAAAGATTGTTCTGAGTTTAACTTAATAGCATAAAGAACAGAGTACATTCTTTCATTGGTAATTTTGTTAAGTCCACAAACTTTTAAAAAGCTTAACTTTATAAGCTCAGTTCCTTGATAATGTGGCTCAAAAACATAGGAAGAGCCTGTTTAATAATGACAAATTATAGGTGTAAAATTATAGCTGTAACAGCGGACTTGTTAAGGACACAACCTAAAGTTTTTCAAGATCAGAATGAATAGTTTTGATTTGAGAATCCCAGAACACTTGATTGTGCTTCTATGAAACCTATGCTTGGACCAGGAGACAGTTATCAGAACAGAGCAAGATAATACTGCATGGTTCAAAATCAGGGAAGGTGTACACCAGAGATGCATCCTTATCTCCATACGTTTTCAATCTATAAGTGGAACAGATCATCCAGGAGGCTGGGCTCTCTGAGGAGGAATGTGGCATCAGAATTGGAAGAAGATCCATGAAAAAAACTTTTATTTACAAAATTTGAATATACTGTATTCTAATTTTGTAAATAAACTAGTATAACAAAGTAATGTAAAATAGAATATATATGAATGATTGTATGAAACACAATGTAAATGTAAGACTATAAAACACAATGTATGTGAATGAAAAAATAAAATTCCATTCCATATTTAATGAAAAAAACCAAAAAATAGACTTTATTATGAAGATGATACAACCTTGCTTGTCGAAATGGAGGAGGTCCTAAGACATTTGCTGCAGAATATCAAGGACTGCAGCCTTCAATACGAACTAAAGTTCAACATCAAGAAAACAAAAATTCTCACCACTCGGCCAATTGGCAACATCATGATAGGCAATGAAGAGACTGAGGTTGTTAACAGCTTCAGTTTGCTTGGCTCCACAACCAACACCCTAGGTACCAGCAGCCAAGAAATTAAAAGTCAAATTGCATTGGAAAGTTTGCTATCAGGGATCTCTCTAGGGTACTGAGGAGCAATGATGTCAGTCTAGAAACAGAGGCACACCTGATCCAGGCCATGGTCTTTCTAATTACTTTTTATGCATCAGAGAGCAGGGAAATGACTAAGTAATTGGAAAAAATCAATGCCTTTGAACTGTAGTGCTGGAGAAGAGTATTGACTATATTATGGAATGCTAAGAGAACAAACAGATCTATTCTTGAGACAGTGAAACCAGGCTGTTCCTTGGAAAGTAGGATTCTGAAGCTCCATCTCACGTACTTTGAGTATGTTGCAAGGAGAGACCAGTCCTTGGAAAGGAATGTCGTGCTTGGAAGGGTGGAGGGACAGTTCAAGAGAGGAAGACCCTGGGTGAGATGGATTAACTCAGTGATTTGGGGTAATGGTAGTAGGTGTGTCAGAAAAAAATTATATTGGCTCAAGATAGAGCATGGTTCAGGGCTGTTGTATATAGGGGCTCTATGAGTCCGAGTCTACTCAATGACATACAACAACAAAAAGAAAATAAACTCAGACATTTATATCAGAACCAAGAGGCAGCTATGAAACAGAGAATAAGCCAGGAACAGGGATTAAAAACCATCATCCAAAGCTGATTTACCACATGATTTTGAGTCATCTGTGAGCTAAATTATAATTTACATTGTTAAATGGTTGCAAAAAACCTAAAGAAGAAGAATATTTATTGACACATAAGAATTATATGGCTTTGAAATTTTGAGATCCATAAAAAAGGCTTTATTGGAACTTGGCTATGTTCATATGTTTACATATTGTCTGTGGTTGTTTCCACAATAGCAGCAGAGTTGAGTAGTTGCAGTTGCAAAGCCTAATATGTTTACTGTTGTTAGTAAATGTCCTTTAGAGAAAATGTTTGCTGATCCCTGGATTGGAGAGTGATTGAATAGTGGACAGGAGCCAGATTGCGATGCTAAAGTTAGCAGAAGACTACAGTCAATTGCACATTTACTATCTAACATGTATTTTATTTTTATAATTATGTTTCATGCTCACGACAACCTTATATTAGAATATAAGTAACTTGGCCAAGGTTACATAGGGTAGGGGAAGCAGAAGCATGATTTGAGCATTTATCAGTAGATCATAAGGTCTGGGTGCTTTATCATTATATAAATGTGCTTTAAGAGTCAAAAACAACAAAATAAAAGGAGGAATTCAAGAGATATAGTTAATCTACAGTGTCCAGGACTCAAATGCCTTTGAATGGGAAGGATCAAGAAAAAAATAAGAATAATCCCAAGGTCTGGGTATCTGGGACCAACTGGAGCTCTGCTTGCAAGACTGTAAGTTTGAGAAGCCTTAGTTAAAACTCAGCTTCCCATGAACTCTTCATGTTAATATTCTGCCATCACTCTTGATCTGGTAATTGTGCCACTTGGGCTCCCAAGCACTAAAATTAAATTTGGAAATTTGTCATACACCTTCCCCATGCGATGGTAACACAGAAGGTGGGAGCTCCAACAGTCAAAATAAATTACTCAATGAGTTCATTTGTCACCTGAAGGTAATTGGGATTTAAGCTACAGTCTCAGGAAGAAATACATCACATCGCATGATTACTTGCATTAATGGCAACCTACGTTTGATTTTCACCCCTAACCCAAACCACCTTTCATCCGATCCAGTTACCTGCTCTCAGGATAAATTGACTCTTTCCATACTGCCCACCTGAAATATTAGGCATCAGCAAAGACAAGGACCACCCTCAGAATGGGACAATGAATGTGACTGAACTAACCCTGAATGGCTGGGAGAAGGGATGGATTCCTAAAAATTCACTTGTTCATTCGTTTATTCAACCATAGACCAGCATCTATCAACATCCACTGAGAATCTAGTTTATGTCAAGTCTAAACTTGGCACTAAATCGAAAGGAGAATGAGTCACATTCCTACAGATAAAATGGTGATTCTAGCATATGTTTTTAAATGAGATCAGGATATCCCACACATGGAATCAAAGCACAACCCCCTTTCGCTCAGCCACCAAGAAGTGTCATTCCTTGCCACCATCCACTCATTTCTACCACACAACATGCTGCCATTTTTGACAGGTAAATCGATAAGAAAATATACACTTGACTATGAATAATGAGAAGAGCCAGGAGACCTGCATTTATTCCTGACTCTGATATGAGTATGTGGAGAGACCTTTGGAAAATTACTTTTCTTACCTGGTCACTTGAAGTCTCATATATAAAGTGATGGACTGGTCTAGCCATAGGCACAGAAAAAGACAGTGGAAGGCTTGGTTGACTTGAGTAAGGATTTTCCTCATTAGGTCAGGCCACTTCTAGTAATTCCAGTTGTTGTTGTGTGCTGTTGAGTCAGAACCAATGCACAGCTGACCCTCCAGCAGGTTTTCAGTGGCAGTAAATTGCATGGGAGGAGACTGCCCAGCCTTCTCCCAAAGAGTAGCTGAAAAATTCAAATTATGGACCTTTGGGATTGCAGTGCAGCTTCTCGTTCTAAAGTCAGAAGATAAGCTAAGCCAGTCATTCAGATGAAACTCTTATCTCAGTAAAGGGAAGAATTCAACCCAGAATGAGGCACAGTAGGATGTCCATGGGGTATAGTGTCTCTAGAACAGGTCCCATTGCTGTTTTCAAATAAAGAATTTCCCTCTCCCAAAATGGACTGGTAAGAGCTCACACAAGTGATTGGCAGCCTCTTCCTCCTAAACAGCATCCTCATGTCTGGCTCTACCGTTATAACTCTACTAACAATTCAGCAGCCTTTGCTACATGGGTTAGAACCAAGTGCATTTAATTGCCTCAGATGAGTAAGAGTTAACACTGCTGACCTACCCAGAGGGAAATTTCAAGGAATATCCAATTAGAGGCAACCAGCCTCTTTGAAAATATCCAGTGTACCAGGAGTGCTTAATAACAATCATGATAATCACAACAGTGTGTGTGTGTGTGTGCGTATATGCACATAAATACACACACATGTATGTATTAAAGCTGTGAGCCAAGTCTCACCCACAAAAAGTTTATTTGCTAGAAAGTAGCTCCTTACAATTATTCAAATTAGAGATTTGTAATTTTTGTTGTTGTTGTTCCCCACGTCCTCTTGGGTAGAGGAAGGACAGAGAAAGCTGTCCCAGAGGGGAACAGAATCAATCCAAGCTGCTCATTAAAAGGTAAACCGTCAATAATCTTTGTCAGGCCTTTTTATCTTGGGCTTTAGTAC
Source organism: Elephantulus edwardii (assembly GCF_000299155.1). Taxonomy (NCBI): domain Eukaryota; kingdom Metazoa; phylum Chordata; class Mammalia; order Macroscelidea; family Macroscelididae; genus Elephantulus; species Elephantulus edwardii. The sequence continues at coordinate 16,730,701 of NW_006399755.1, forward strand.
ATGATGATCCCTAAGGCAGCATGTGGTATTGAGATTTAGAATGGCTCTTGGTTTGCACATCCCTGTTGGTGGGGGATTAACCCTCGCCATGCTGCTGCAGGCTTCCTCTGTACCACTTCTGAGCCCTGGATGGGCCAGGATTAGGAGGTGCTCTTTCCTTCTGCAGGAGGCACAGAGTTTTCTCAGGAAATACAAAAATACCTTAAGGTGTTTTGGAAACCGAACTAGCCACAGGGGGAACCAGAAGAAACAAAAAAAATCAGAGTGTGAGCCAAGGTTTCACTACATTAAAATTCAATATATATCACAGGCATTTATAGAAAGCACTTTAAAAATAAATAGATAGATAGATAGATAGATAGATAGATAGATAGATAGATAGATAGATGATAGATAGATAGATAGATAGATAGACAGATTTTAAGAAACTTTTAAAAAAGAGAGCACTTTATATGAATGCTTTCTCTTTGGATCCTGTTTTGACATTTCCTATGCTCTTTTTCCAGATTATTTTCAGTTGTTTCTTACTGTGCTACTAAAATAAATGTTTTATGATCTTTATTTTTCTGAAAACTCAGAAAAGGTAACTTATTGTTAAAGTACTCCTGTGTTGCATGTCTTAAAATATCATTCCTGTACGGATAACATAAACATCTCGAGCTCCAGACGGAACTGTTTCCAGAAACGCAAATTTGCATATCTATTTGACCTCTTCATTTGAATAAACAATATGCACGTCAAAATTAACATGTACACAACTAAGCTCTTGATATAATCCTCTTCACCTAGAGTTAATGATAACCCCATCTTTTCGTTGTTCAGGTCTCAACTTTTAAGTCATCCTTGACTCCTCTTTTCACATACGATTCCTCAGCTAATTTGTATATGCAAAATAGGAATATTTTTCTCATTCTATTGTGGTTCTTTTAGCCTAAACTATCTCTTTCTCTGCCCTGAGTTGTTGAGTCATGAGCTAAGTGTGTTCCTTCATTATATCTTACCTCTTTTCAGTCCATTTCCTGTAAATCAGCTATGTGATCATTGAAAAAAATTATAATACTCAGTCATTCCTCTACTCCAAAGGTCTAATCAGCTTTTAATTCACACAGAGTAAAGATTGGATCATAGAAATTAAAGATCTAGTCATTCTTTTACTACAGTACTCCCATGGTTTCTCATTCAATATAGGTAAAAGCTGTTGTTGTTGTTGTTGTTGTTGTTATGTGTCGTCGAGTCGTTTAAAAGCTAGCATTCTTTTAATGTCAGTAAAAGCTGACATACTATAATCTGAATCTGAAGGTTCTAGCTGATCCAGGCACCATTATCTTGTTAAGTTTATCTTCTGGCTTTTCTTTTTATTATTAAATTTTATTAGTTTTAATGAACATTTACAGAGATTTTGGGTTTTCATTCATTCATTGTTGCACTGTTTTCTCACCCTCCTCCCAAGTTCGTTCCTCCCCAGTTTGTTCTTCTTCCTCCCCCATGTCTATTTTAATTGTCCAATTGCCACAGTGCTTGTCAAAGCCAGTTCTGATTAATCTCCTTTGTCAGTGTGTCCCTTGCCATTCCCTATCACTCCTCCCTGAGAGAGACTTCACCCTGATTCATAAGGAAAAGGGGATGGCGTATTCTCTTAGCTACTTCCTGCTGAAAAGGGACGCTGTGGGTTACAGGGTGAATGTCTTCTCTCACTACTCTAAAGGGCCCCCTTGGCAGTAGGAAACACATAGACTATTATGGAGACTGATTTTGGAATTTAGATGCACTGTTATCAATTGTGCTTAGCCGTACATGTTCATATCCTTGAAGATGTATCATGTTGCAGCCTAGATGATACAAATTTAACTAACAAGTTAAAAGTGCATGCTTCTGCTATAGGATCTCTTGACTGGTCTGCTGCCTGACTGCTTAGAGCGCTGAGCGTTCTGAGTTCACTCTTCTACTTTCCTGGATTATTATCCTGCCAGTAGCTATAGTAACTGTGTCTTCATATCTTTTAGCTGTTTATCCAGTAAAATATCTTCTGAGCGTCTTCCCTAAAGCTACCCCATATTTTTCTAAAATACTCCACTGTATTGGATTATTCAATATGGTTTTCCTAGCAATTGGATTTGGCTTTCACCAGAGTAATAGTGAGAATCAGGTAAGTAGTATCTTTTGGATGATAGCATGCAAATGAAGAGTGTAGACTACTAAGAATAGGATTGTTCAGTTTTGCCATCCTGCCAGGCTTTCACTGAGCAGATGTGGAAGTTGACAATGTGAATCTCACTAATGAATGGGAATAGTTGAATGGAGCACAATGTAAATGAAGCACAGTGTGAAAGTCAATGTATATGAACCTTATATACAAACCAGTATAACATAAAAAATAGTTGTTGTTGTT
>NW_006399755.1:16733729-16754257 GCF_000299155.1 Elephantulus edwardii
TAATCTCTTCGTCATCCATCCTGATGCTGCCAATTGGTCCAGTGGTGAGAATCTTTGTCTTCTTGACATTGAGCCTCAGTCCATACTGAAGCCTGCAGTCCTTGACCGTTCGCAGCAAGTGCATGAGGTCCTCCTCAGTTTCAGCAAGCAGGGTTGTGTCATCTGCATAATGCAGATTGTTAATAGATCTTACCAAAATAAATAAGTGTAGAGTGTAATAGGCCAGTGCTTCTTGTCCTAGACTGAGATCTGAACAAGATAAGTAGCAGTAGTATTTGTGGAGAGCCAGAGATAGACTTAAGCTGAACTAGAACTGTCACCTTAAGGAGTCAGAGTGAATTGCTTTCGGCTTGTCTTACTGGTGGAAGAGCGAGGTGTAGTCACCATACCTGGTAACACTACAAGAGCATTGGCCCAGAGCTAGCTTGACTGAAGCTAACTCTTTAAATTGAATCTGTAAATTATGTTTGGTCCTTGCAATGGATTAGCTTAACCAATAGCAAGGCAGCAAGGATCCACAGTAAACCCTCATCTGATTTCTGAGACTGAGAATCTTCACCAGAACAGACTGCCTCATTGTGTACTCATGGAGTAGCTGGTCGTTGTGACCCACTGGCCTTTTGGTTTGTAGTCCAACATACAACTTCATACACTATTGTACTCCTGGTAGAATCTAATTAGCTTACCCTTGAATCTGGAAAAATAGCCCTGGTAGTAAAGTATATTACATATTGGGATCCTAATTGAAAGATTGGTCATTATATCTATCAGCTGATCCTAGAGAGATAAGAAATATATACATGCAAAGATTTACAGTCCCAGAAATCTCATGGAAGGTCACTTTGTGATGGAATCAACTTTACGGCAGGACTGAAAACCTGTAAGCATCACAGAACTTTATTTGACCGGTAGGATGTGGCAGGAGCGATGTTCCACAAGTACAGAGCCTTGGACAGCATACTTGGAGCAGAGTAAAAGTTCCATGGAGCTATGATTGAACTGGACAGTCATTAAGCAACAAAGTGATTTTTGTTCTTCTTGTCACCAAGTTTAGCGCTTACCCATGTAAATATATCAGCAGCCAGCTGCAGTGGTTTCAAATCTGACTCAAGGGGAGTCATGTGTATCAGAGTCAAACTGTGTTCTACGGAGTTTTCTATTGCTGACTTTTCTGAAATAGATTTCCAGATATTTCTTTCAAGTCTTCTTTAGGGAAACTTGAAACTCCAACCTTCCAGGTAAGAGGTGAGCACTTTAAGCCTTTGCTAAACCCATGGACTCTGGGCTTGTTATGTAGCAATACTTAACTGAAGGAATTTTAAATTATTTACTGCTGCTCTGCTAACCCCAAGGCCACACATCTCTGGTGGTTTGAACCTGCTGGTGGCTCCTCGGGAGAAAGATGAACAATCTTCTTCCACTCAAGGTGAAACCTCTGAAGCCCACTAGGAGTCAGCTATTAGTCAGCTCCAACTTGGAAGCAATGAGAATGAGCACTGAATAACTGAAGCCTCATATAAACTTACAACTTATTTGAGATGGGAGGGACAAGACTGAGATTACTGAACTGATCGCATGTCAAAGCAACATTATCTAAGAAAAAGTACTAAACTGACACCTAAAAGTGCTAAAACTTAGTACAGCTAAATATTAAGAGTACAAATGTTCATAATGTCACAAATACTCTAATTTTTATAATTGGTTCATGCTATATTGTTCTTTTTATTGTTAAGATGACAAAGATCCTCACCACAGGCCCAACAGTCAACATTATGATCTATGGAGAAAAGATTGAAGCTGTCAATGATTTCACTTGCTTGGATCAACAATAAACAACCATGATACCAGCAATCAGGAAATCAGGACACATATTACATTGGGTAAGTCAGCAATGATGTTAGGTTGAAGACTAAGGTGAGCCTGATTCAGGACATGGTCTTCTCAAATCACCTGCTGTGCATCAGAGAGCTGGAAAATTAATGAAGATGACAGAAGAAGAATTGATGTCTTTGAGTTTTCGTGCTGGAGAAGAGTACTGAATATCTCATGGACTGCCAAAAGAACAAACAGATATGTCCTGGAAAGGGTGCATCCAGAGTGCTCCTTGGAGGCAAGGATGATGAAGCTTCATCTTTGATATTTTGGACATGTGGCTAGGCAAGGCTATTCCTTGGAAAGACACATTATTCTTGAAAAGATGGAGAGTCAGCAAAGGAGAAGAACACCTCAACGAGATGGATTGACACTGTACTTCAGTAATGGACTTTCTTTTCAGCACCTTGGAGAGGTCCCTGACAACAGATTGTCCCAGTGCAATACCTCCCTTAATTTCCTGACAGCTGGTACCACAGGAGATGATTGTGGATTGAATAAGACAAAATCATTAACAATTTTTATCTCTTCTCTGTGTAGGATGTTGTCTACTGGTCCAGCGGTGAGGATTTTTTTTTTAAATATTGAGATGTAGACCATATTGAAATTGTAGCCTATGCGCTCCTGTAATAAGCCAGGTTCTTCATATTAGTAGTAATTAGAATAAAATGATTCTTAAATAAGAACTTTCATTCTCAGAATGCTTTAGAATGTATTATAAAATTTTATTCTACTCCAATTGTTTAGAGAGAAAAAAATCACGAGGTTAGTTATACTGTATCATGTAATATTAACAGGTTTTCATGTCACTTACTTTTTGCTGAATTCAGTTGATTGTGAGCCATATTGCTACTCTAGCAAGTTAGAAGGAGGCATAATCTCTCTGTTCCAAAGGTTGCAATCAAGCATGAAGTTGTTGTTGTTGTTGTGTGCCACTGAGTCAGAACCTACTCACAGCTGAACAGTCTGTCAGAGTCAGAGGCTGGAAATTGCATGAAAGGAGATTTACCATCTTTCCATCACAAAGGAATTGGTATTTAAAATCACTGCCTTTGAGTTAAGAGTGAAACTCCTTACTACTAATCCCCCAGGGCTCCATGAATCATCGGGTTAATAGTGTTCCCCCAAACCAATGCCACTTGTCAGACTTCTTGGGTGAAAATAACAAAAATGCCCTTAAATATATTAATCTGTGTGCAAAAACGCATTTAATAAATGGAATATTCTTCAGAAAAATTGAATAACTGTAATAAATATATTCTATCTACTGATATTTGTGCATTTGTAGAATGACAATTTTACTTCCAAATATCCAAAGCCTCTCTATATCATTAGCAAAAACAATTTATGAACAAAAGGAGGCTGAGGTGTGAATTAAGTAATAGTAGATCAGAGTAGTATCCTTTCCATTACATCTGACCTATCATTTATAGGCACTATTTATTGAATGGTTACTCTGATCCAAGAGTTATATCAAATGCTGTGTTAAGCATTTTATAGACATTATGTGCAATCCATAGGCATTCCCCAGAGGCAAGTCTTATTATCCCCATTTTTCAGATGATAACAACAATGAGAACTCAGAAAGGTAAAACTAAGACTATAGAACCATAATAATTGGCTAGGATTATAACAGAGATCTTGCTATCTTAAAAAGGTCTATTAATGAAGAAATAAATTAATATTTTAGGGTTCCCAGGAATCTTAGAGACCTGTCACTTCAACTGTTTCTCATTATTGCTCCTAATGAAAACATGAATAATTAATTGAGGACTGACAGTTGCCTCCTGATTCAAAACACTAAGAGTTGCAGATGGGTCTCCCCTATGTAACACCATAGCAACCACTGAAAAAAAGGAATTTTATTTTCCTTGATCACACAGTTCCTTCCATTCTAGGTGGAAGGAAAGAAGGGGGGGGAAGATAATTAGCGCAAATTCTTACTCTCAGGTGGCAGGTACAAACGTATCTATTCCTCACTGTGTTTCTCATTCTTGAAGGAACTCAACACACTCTAGCAACACCCAAGACACAAATGATGCTTTTTGACTCCGAAAACCCACTAAATCAGGTATGGTTTACGGAATGTCCAAATTACCACTGAAAGCCTCTGCCTCTGTGCTAACTCACCAGTGTGAGCAGATTTGCGGAGAAACTGTGACCTTTTTCTTGGTGAGTTCCAACTAGTTGACACTGCCAAAATATTTTCACCCCAGTACTGGGCTTTACAGATAATAATAAGGGGAGAGAGAAAGGGACTGGTTCAGGAGCCACCAACAAATTCCACTTGGAGATTTTCCCAATACATCACTTCCTAAATCTCAGAGCCTCAATAAACTAGGCGAGGGCCTCTTGAAAGAGGCAAGACTGTTGAACTCTGTCATGGTGTGAGTGGAGTGATTGGGGAAAGAATATTGTAGTAACATTGTGTTACAACAACATTACCTAAGGAGCTCTGGTGTAACAATACTAGAAACCATATTTTAATGATACTTTACAATATTGTGCTGCAACAATATGGGGAAAAATTTGCATAGTGAACAAATTAGGAGAGGTTTATCAGTGAAGTGTGTGTGTTTGTGTGTACATATGTGATGTATTTGGGGTTGCAGAAGGGGCTGTGAAGGTGAAGTGGGATGATGTACCAAGTCTTTTGTACATACTTTTTACTTTACCTGCAACCACTTGACTTGATTTTTCTCGCTACTCTGGTTCCATTCTCAAGTGCAGCTGAGGGTCATTTCTTCTAAGAAGCCTTACCTAATAACCTAATTCCAGGATATATTTCCTTGCTTTGTGTCTACAAACCCCCTAAGCTTCGATAAAAGTAGCAAGCTGCCTACCTAGCAGTCAGAAATCTCTAGATTTTTAACTAGATTTTAATCTAACTAACTAGTCTTTAAATCTAGTCAAACTAGACTTTAAAGTTTTATTATTTTCCTATTGTTCTTTTAATACATTACCACAAAATTAATATTTTGTTTTGTTTTGTTTTAATTTCAGTGAACATCTACAGAGATTTTGGAATTCCATTCATTCATTGGTGCTGGAGAAGAGTATTGAGGGTACCATGGACTGCTAGGAAAACAAACAGATTCACCTGGAAAGGGTTAAACTGGGCTGCTCCTTGGAGGCAAAGATTCTGAGGCTCTAACATACTTTGGATATGTTGTGAGGAGAGACCGGTCCTTGGAGAGGGACATCATGCTTGGGAGGGTGGAGGGACAGCACAGGAGGGGAAGGACCTCTATGAGGTAAATTGATTCAGTGACTGGGGTAATCGGGATGGGAATGTCAGACATAGTGTGATTAGCACAGGACAGAGCAGGGTTTAGGGATTCTGTACATAGGGTCGCTAGGAGTCACAAGCAACTCTCGATGGCACATAACAACAACAACAACCAAACTATATGTATGTGTGTGTGTGTGTGTGTGTGTGTGTGTGTGTGTGTAGAGATAGAGATAGATGATAGATGATAGAGATAGAGATTAGATAGAGATAGAGATAGATGATATAGATATAGATGATATAGATATAGATGATATAGATATAGATATAGATATAGATATAGATATAGATATATAATAGATATATAAAATGTTCTTACCTAGTCTCTCTGTTTATATCTTTTCAAGTTAGATTTAGGAAATGAGGTTCCTTGGTAAGAAGTCTTCTGAGTTTTCATGTGTTGGTAGGGTGTGATATCAACTTTATTGCAGCCTGCTGGTGAAGATGCCAGTATAAAAAGACAAAGTCACTGCATACTATACTAATATGTCACCTATTTCAAGAAACAAAGAGTTTATGGCCTTTGTCATTGGTGTCAGCTTTCATAAGTTTTCCTTAAGCTCTAAGAGCAGAGCACAGAAGCAGGGAAATGAAGAGAGATGGGTCCATAGACCACTTAGAAATAACCACAGCAGAAACACACAATCCTTTTGAATGAATACATGTACTCACATACCTAGAATGGGAGATGGAAGGTCAGAGATAGAGGGCAGGGTAACAAAAGGAAGAAACTGAGGAATACCACAAGTATGCTTGGTAGCTGCCAAGGACATGGGAATATGTTCAGTACTTGCAGGGAAAGGCAAGGCAGTGCTAACATTACTCTTATGGCCACTATCTGGTGCCGGGAACCCCTGAAAGTGTACTTTCTCTCATCACATGCTCAAACAGCAGCAGACATTATCAAACTTTCTCTCCTCACATGCTCAAACAGCAACAGACATTATCAAACCTGATTTTGTCATAGACATGAATGGTTTTCTCCTTTTTAATCCTTTACGCTAATTGAGCCCGCAAGAGGTTTCTCCATCCTCTGTTCCATTTGAGATTCACACCACCTCCTTAGAGGGAAGCATGACCATGACCACATGAAATACACACTCCATCAGATTGCCTTAGATAATTAAGGCAACTAGCAATTGTCTAAGAAGAGAACCAGAAATTCAGGCCAGGTTTAGAAGAGGCTGTGGTACCAGAGACAATTTCTCCAATGTCAGATGGGTCTTGGCTGAAAGCAAAGGGTACCAGAGAAATGTCTATCTGTGCTTCATTGACTATGCAAAGGCATTTGACTATGTGGATTACAACAAATTGAGGCTAACTTTGAGAAGAATGGGAGTCTCAGAACACCTGATTGGGCTCTGGTGAATCCAACACTTGGACTAGGAAGAAGTCATCCACACAACAAAGGAAATACTGCATGGTTCAAAATCAAGAAAGAAGTACACCAGGAATGCACCCTGTCTCCATATCTTTTCAGTCTATATGCAGAAAAGATCAGTCAGGAGGCTGAACTCAATGCAGAGGAATAATGTGACATTGGAATTAGAGGAAGGCTCATCAACAGCCTACATTATGCAGATGACACAACCTTGCTTACAGAAACTGAGGAGGAAACCAAAGCATTTGCTGCAGAAGGTCAAGGATTGCAGTCCTCGTATAAATTGAAAGTCAACATCAATAAGACAAAGATTCTCACCACTGGGCCAATTGGCAGTGCCATAATAGATGGAGAAGAGATTGAAGTTATTAATAATCTCAGCTTGCTCAGCTCACAATCAACAGACAAATTGCTCTGGGGAAGACAGCTGTCAGGGGCCTCTCAAAAGTGCTAAAGAGCAATGATATCAATCTTGAGACTAAGGTACACCTGATTCAGGTTATGGTCTTTTTAATTACTTGCTATGCATCAGAGAGGTTGACAATGACCAAAAATGACAGAAGAAGAATTGATGATTTTGAGTTGTGGTGTTTGAGGAGAGTATTGCTAATGCCATGGACTGACAAGAGAATAAACTGGTTTATTCTGAAGCGGATGAAACCAGGCTGCTCCTTGGAGTCAAGGGTTTTGAAACATATTTTGGGCATGTTGCCTGGAGGGACGAGTCTCTATAGAAGAGCATCATGCTTGCAAGGGTGGAGGAACAGTGTAGGAAAGGAAGACACTGCATGAGATGGAATGATACAGTAACTGGGATAATGGGGGCAGGTGAGCCAGGGACAGTGGGATTGGATCACGATAGAGCAGAGTTCAAAGCCAGTATACGTAGGGTCGCTATGAGTCGCAGGCTACTTGATGACACATAACGATAACAATAGAAAAAGTATATGCTGTATTAACCCTAGTGGCACAGAAGAGGAGTATCTAACTGAGGCTTATTCACTTTTTTGTAGAGGTGATGCTGAAGTAAGCAAACTAGGAATTGGCCTGATGAACAATGTTTATTGAATGAATCAATGGAGGAATGACTGAATGATGAGAAGACTCCTGTTTGTCCCTATGAGCCTGATTCCTTCCATGGGCAACTCTGCCAAGTTCTCCACTTTCTTATAAAGAAAAATATGGTAATTTATTGGGCCAAAGCCCTAAGAACTGATAGAGCATTTGGGCTGTGGATATCATACTCAATGGACAATGACACCTATAGCTCGAGAAAATCACAGAGCAGGCATCCTCTTTTCACTGTTTAGTGCACGGTATCTTTACACTCACTCATTTCCCCCTCCTCTGCCTTTTTCAGTGAACTTCTGGATAGCCAATTATCAGGCGGCCTGGAAACAAGTTTCTCTCCTTAAGATAAACAGCCAATGGCTGACGCACTATTTATATCTATTATTTTTTCATCAGGCTCCCATCTCTGTCTGGGCAAGGCTAAACAAGAAGGACTGTTAGGAAAATCTAAGCAGAGGGCACAAATGACTGTTTTACCTTTGACATTTAGATGCAGATCTGAACCTGAACCCTGAATGTCTTCCTGTGTGACATTTTCACTGCTGAAGTAGAAAAGAAAAAAAAATGAGCCTAAGCACAGATATAGTCTGTAATGAATCCATCTGGCCACATATCAAGTTTTTAAATATTTACAATTATGGCCTTGGCCTTATTAAACTTGCAGGAAAACAACAGCAGCAAAGTTTACATATGGGGCTTGAGAAACTGCTGTTAGCCAGCACCATGATGACACCTGCCTGAAATTTCTAGAAAAAAATAGATATTCATTTTCCACGTTCTTGAGGTCAGGGAATGGCAAGAAAATGGTTTCCTGGGATTTCTCAAACTGTTCACTGGATACAGCCAAGAGCATGTATGCAGCTATCAAGTCTGCATTTAAATCTATTCTCATGGAAAGGCCATTCATGCTGATTGTCCAAAAGGAAGTAATTCCAGCAGCTAAATTGGGGCAGGGAATAAATCAGCAGAAATGAAGAACTTCCCATTATCAAGAACACTGTAAAAATCAGGATTTGAATCTGCATTAGTACTCAGTATTAAGAGTGCCTTTTGTAGGCAATGTTTGTTTTAGCTTGGGACTGCCACATGCTCATTTTATAAGGTTAGGAAATTCTTACTCTCCCTAATATTCTTTTTTTCTTTTGTATCAAAGGAGAAACAATGACTGTCTAATGGTGGTGGTGTGAGAATCGAACATTCTGAGATCATTTTCAAACTGAAGTTTACGATAGATTGGTGAATCAGTAAATTAATTTAGTAGTTTGCAATTACTATGTCTTTAAAGAAACCTGACATAAACAAGAATAACTCATTTACTGAGTCAAATTTCCATTTCACTTATATGTAAATGTGCATGAATTTTCATGCAGGCCATGGTCTTCTCAACTGCTTGCTCTGCATCTGACATGTGAATAATGACTAGGATGAAAGAAAAAGAATTGATGGCTTTTAGTTGCGGTGTTAGGTAAGAGTATTGAACTTACGATAGACTGCCATGGAAATAAATAGGACTATTCTGGAAAGAGTGAAAACAAGTTGCTCCTTGGAGGCTAAAATTTTAAAATTTCATCTCACATACTTTAGGCATGTAATCAGAAGGGACAGTCCTTGGATAAGGACATCATGCTTCACAGGTGGAGGATCAGCACAAAAGAGGAAACCCCAGATGAAATGTAGTGACTATGGCAGTGAGGTCAGGTGTGTGAGCGATGGTGAGAATGGTTCAGGATTGAGTAAGGTTCAGAGCCATTGTTCATAGTGTAGCAATGAGTTATAGACACATACAGGCACATAACAGCACCATGTATGAACTGTATGCATAATGCTGGAACTTATACAACTAGTCATTCAAATTCCAGTAGTGTCACCTGTGGTGGACAGTCTTCAATGGAATTCTAGGCTAAGATAATGTTGAAGGATGTGTGTCCTCCTTCTGAAATATTGATCAGTGAAAACTTATAAACAGAATTGGAACTACCTGATATAGTGCTGGAAAATGAATGTCTCAGGTTGAAAGTAACCAAATATATGCCTGAGGAAGAGCTGCTTCTTCAAAAGTAGCATCAATCCTAATGATAAGCGTGGAGTAAAGCTTTCAGGACCACAATTTGATTATGAAGCATGATTGAAAACAGAGAAGAAATAGCTGGAGATATCTATTATTAGAATGTGTGTATGCACAAGGTATGAATCTAGAAATATTAAAAGTTGTCAATATACGAACTCATACTCTTTCTCTTTTATTGCCATTTAATAGGAAACAAATCATAGTTAATTTCCTATTGGGTTTTTGAGGCTGCCAATCAGATGGGAGAAGACTGTACATCTTTGTCCTGCGGAGTGCTGGTAGATTTTTACCAACCTAATAGACACCACTTTTAGGTCAGCAGCAAAATTTCCTCTGTACTATGTCACAAGAACTCCCCTATCACAGCCTTTAGTGATGTGAAACGAACTGGTATTACCCATTTTGAACCAGACAGTCAAATAGCCTTGTATGTAACAACAACAAAATGAAGAGGAATTGTGTCACATTCATTGCTGGAAATACATATTTTTTAAGATTTATCTTGACGTATAATGACATCAGTGATAAAATAATACCCATATGCTTAAACGAAAGTTCAATTAATACTAAAGTTGTTCAAATTAATGCACCAAGAACTAATTCCAAAGAGGAAGAAGTGGAGAATTTATACCACCTCTGCATTCTGAAAGGGATCAAACACACAATAGGAAGCATTGATAATTACTGGTGACTAGATTGCAAAATTGAAAACAAGATCAGTAGTTTGAAATATATTGTCTTTGGTTAGAGTAAATGATACTGAAGATTGGATGGTAGAATTTTGAAATAATAATGACTCTGCAAATGACGTTGCAAGACACTGCAAAGCCTTTTTTAACTTAAAAAATGCCAGTGATACATGTGAAACTAACCAGATGGGATGAACAGAAATCAGATTGATTACGTAAGTGGAAAGAGCTGATCAAGAAGCTTAATATTATCAGTCAGAACAAGACTAAGGACTAAGAGTAGAACATCAACTGTTCATATGTAAATTACTCAAGACAAAGTGGAGAAATATTAAAATGAGTCAAAAGTTGTAAACATATAATCTTGATTAAGCTATTTTTAGGTACCATCAGTCAGGTATAACTCAAAGTGACCCTATGACTAATCGGTCTGACCACATTCCCATCCCATGACATCCTCACAGTCTCTGACACACTCAGGCGCATTGCCATAAACATCGTGTTAATTCACCTGGTTGAGAGTCTTCCTCTCTTTTTGTGCCTCACCATCTTTCCAAGCATGATGTCCGTCTTCAAGGAATAACCTCTCTGAGAAATGACGATAATTATAGAAAGGCTTCAGGCATTTTGCTCATAGGGTCACTTTGAGTCGTGCTCATCTCGATAGTAATCAACAACAGGAACAACATGGTAAAGACCTGTGCTGCAATCCTGAAGGCATACAGTTCAAATCCACCAGCTGCTTCATAATAGAAAGATAGTAATCTCCTCCTGTGCAATTCACTACCTGTGAAAACCTGCTGGTAGGTCAGCTATGAATCAGTTCCAAGTAGACAGTACACAACAACAACAAGCAACATGCCCTTATAAGCATGTGAGATGAAGTCATCATTTTTGCTCTAAGGAACACTCTGGCTACATCTTCTACAAGACATACTTGTTTGTTCTTTCGGCAGCCCATAGCATGTTCAACACTCTTTTCCAACACCACAGTTCAAAGGCATCAATTCTTCTGTCGTCCTTAGTCATTGTCCAGCTCTCAGATGTATAGCAAGTTACTGAAAACACTATGAAAAGACATGGTCTGAATTAGGCATACTTTTGTCCTCCAACTGACATCGCTATTCTCAATAATTTTGAGAAGTCCTTGAATGCAGACTTTCTCCTGATCTCCTGACTGCGGGTTCCAAGTATATTGATTGTGAATCGAGATAAATATCAATCCTTTCTCCATCCATCCTGAATTTGCCCATTGGTCCAATGGTGAGGACTTTTTTTTAATGCTAAGATTGCAATCCATATTGAAGGCTGTAGTGTTTAACTTTCTGCAGCAATTACTTCAATACCTCTTCACTTTCGGCAAGTAAAGTTGTGTCATTTGCATAATGAAGGTAATTGATGAGTCTTCCTCCAATACTGATATCACATTTTTTTCCACAGAGTACAGCATCTCAGATAATTTGATAAGCTTTAATTAAGTATGGAGTAATGCTACTAACCTGACCCACAACTTTCCTAATTTTAAACCATGAAATATTTCCATTGTCTGTTCATGCACACACCAGCCTCTTGGTCTATGTATAGTTTTCACATGAGTACAATCAGGTATTCTGTAATTACCATTCTTCTCAATTCTAGTCACAATTTGTTATGATCCACACAGTCAAATGCCTTTGTATAGTAAATAAAGCACAAATAGACATTCTTCTGGTATTTTTGCTTTTAGTTGGGATCCATCTAACATCGGCAATGATATCTCTGGTGCCATGGTTCTTCTAAATCCAACTTGAACATCTGACAATTGTCTGACTGTATAGTTCTAGCTGGTTTTGAACAATCCTCAGCAATATTTTGCTTGCATGTTACTTTAGCGATATTGTTCAATAATGTCCCCATTTTGTTGTATCATCTTTCTTAGAAGGGGAAACAAATATTGTTCTCTTCCAGTTAGTTGGCTAGGCAACTGTCCTCCAAATTTCCTGGTGTACAGTGGTGAGCATGTACAGGGCTGCATCTGTTATTTAAAATATATTAATCAGTATCCCATCTATTCCTGGGGCCTTATTTTTTACCAATGCCATCAATCAGTGCAGCTTAAATGTCTTTCTTCATTATCATCAGCTCCTGGTTATATGGCACTTCTTAAAACATTTCAGTGTCATCCAATTATTTTTGGTACAGTGACTCTGTACTCCTGGATCATTCAATATTTTGCCTATAGCATCCTGAAGGATAGACAGTTTGAAATCTTGATTATATACTACATAAATTTAGAGATTACTCCCAAAATAAAGTTATGTCTTTTGTTCTAATTATATAAAAGCAGACAGGTAATGGAATGACATCAAGTTCATCATATATAAGAAAGCAAAAACTCCTTTAAAGAGACAAGAAAGAAGAGTAATTCCAAAATAGATGTCACAAAAGACTCTAATATTTGTTGAATGAAGAGTAGCTAAACCAAATAGATGTAATGAGAAAGAAGTGAATGAGAGATTGCAGTGACTTGGAAAGATGCATTATACTGACATTCAAAGGCCTATAGTTAGCAAACAAAAAGCAAAGAACACACTCAGCATTTCTCAAGTTAAAAATAAAAACAACAGAAAAAAAATTTCAAGCTTTGAATTGCCATTTCAAAGGGTTTTATGGTACAGAGTAAGGGTGACATAGTACATATATGAAACATACACTTTGAACCTGCAGCAGTTGTCCAAGCAGAGCAAGGCACCATTGTATGGTTTAAAATCGGGAAAGATATGCATCAGAATTGTATCATTTCTCCATAATTATTCAATCTGTATGCTGAGTAAATCAACCAAGAACCTGGACTCTGTGAAGAAAAATGGTAGCAGGATCAAAGGAAGGATCATCAACAACCTGTGTTATGCAAATGACACAACCAACTTTGCTTGATGAAAGTGAGGAGGACTGGAAGCACTTGCTGTAGAAAATAAAAAACTACAGCCTTTACTATGACTTGTAGAGACATTTCAAGAAGATAAAAATTCTAACCACTGACCAGATAAGCATCATCATGATAAATGGAGAAAATATTGAAGCTGTCAATGACTTCATCTTACCTGGACCCACAATTAACATTCTTGCTACCAGCAGTCAAAAGATCAGGAGATGTATTGTACTGGAAAAATCTTCTATCAGAGACCTCTTTAAATTACTGAGGAGCAATGATATCAGCTTGAAAACTACAGTGGGCCTGATTCAGGCCATGGTCTTTTTAATCACTTGCTATGCTCTTGGGAACTGGAAAATGAGTAAAAATGAAAGAAGAATGCCATTGAGTTGTGGTATTGGAGAATACTGAATATCCTAGGAACTGCCAAAAGAATAAAGAGAAGGTATAGCCAAAATGCTTCCTTAAGGAAAGGATGGTAAAACTTTGTCTTTCATACTTTGGATTTGTTACGTATTGTTGTTGTTAGGTGCCGTCTAGTTGAGTAGAACTCTCAGTGACCATAAGAACAACAGAACTAAACCATGTCCTATCCAGTGGCAACTTTATAATCTCTGACACACTTCTGTCCATTTCTGCAGTCACACTGTTGACCCACCTTGTTGAAGGCCTTCCCTTTCTTCATTCCCTCACCTTTCCAAGAATGATGTCCTTCTCCAAGGAATAGCCTCTCCTCACAACATGTCCAAAGTATGTGCAATAAAGCTTTGCAATCCTTGTTTCCAAAGAGTACCCTAGTTGTGCTTTCTCCAAGACATACTCTGCTTTTTGTTTTGGAAGTTGATGGGACATGTTGCTAGGACAAGCTACTCCTTTGATAGAGACACCATGCTTGGAAATACGGAGGGTCAGGAAAAGAGAAGAAGACCTTCAATGAGAGAGGGCTTGACACTGTGGCTACAGCAATGAGCTCAAGTGTGGCAGAGATCCTGAGGATGGCACAGGTTAGCAGAGTTCAGATTTGTTGTTCATAGGATTGTGATGCGTTCTATTTGACTCCATGGCACCTAACTATATTAAAAAAATAAAAATCAAGGTCAGTAGTTTGAATCCATCAGCAGGAAGATGGGTAATCTCCTATCCTGAAGATTTATCCTCTTTTTCACTGAACCTCTACTTTACAAATAAGATGCTCTTTTGACAATATGCCCAAATTATGAGAACTGATTCCACCATTCTACCTTGTAAAGAACATGCTGGTTGCACTTCCTCAAAGACAAATTTGTTTGTTCTTTTCAAGGTCCTGGATGATACAAATGACCAAGCGATGAATTAATAACTGGAGTCTTGGTGGTTTTTATTTACGCAGAAATTGCCTTGAAACGATGACCTAATAACTTGCTTCTGTAAGGTCATAGCCTTGAAAATCCTATGGAGGAATTCTACTCTGGCCTCAGGAGTTTCCATGAATTGAGTTCAACTCAAAGGCAAAACCCAATAATATGTGTGTGTGTGTATGTATGTGCACAGAGATAACACATAAATCCTTTTTATATAATGGCTAGGGAGTAGCCCTGCCAACCTAAAGTTTGGCAGTTCTAGTCCACCAGTTACTCTATGGGAGAAAAATGGACAATCTCTGCCTGTGTAATTTACAACCTCTAAAAACCCATTGGAATGTCAGCTGTGTTGAACTACATACAAAGTTAAAAAAGAATTAGAGAGAATCCAATAAGTCTCCCAGAGACCACAATTGTGTTTATTTTGCCAGTACTGTGTTTTCAAAGGTAAAAATTTAATTATGCTCAGGAAACATGCTGGTCTCTAGTCCCTCAATTGCCACTGTAGCTTATTCTTAGTCAGTTATACTTACCTCTTACATTACTTGATTGGCTCCTCGAAATCTCTCAACTTAGGATAGCTGAGTTCATACAAATCTAATTAAAACAAATAATATGTTCACACTTTATTTTTGAAACTAGATTGTAACTCTCTATGGCATCCACTTCCAAAGGGGGGGGGGAGCTTGCCTCTGGAAACTCTATGAACCTGGAGAAAAGATGAAAGTTTTGTGTTCAAGACTTTCACTCATAGAGTCACTATGAGTTGTCTACGACTCAATGGCATGTAACAACAACAACAATTGACGAAGAAACTTGATCTTTTGTGATCTTCCAGATTGGTAATGTCCTTTACATGTTGTTGTTTTTAAGTGCCACTGAGCCAACTGACTCATAGTAACCCGTGGACAATTGATCTGAACTTGTACTGTTCTGTAACATCTGTACAATCATTGCAATACTCAAGCCCATTGTTGTAATTGCTGTGTCAATCCATCTTGCGAGCATCAGCATCTTCCTCTCTTTCTTAATCTCTAAGTTTTCCAGTATGATATCTCTCTCCAAGGACTGACTTGCTCCTCGTAAATATATGACCAAAGGAAATGAAAGAAAATGTCATCATTCTTGCCTCTATGGAGCAATCTAGTCGCACTGCTTTCAAGCCAGATTTGTTGACAGACCTGTTCGCGACAGATCTGTTCCGTTGACACTCTATAGTATATTCTATAATCTTTGCCAGTGTGAAAATTCAAAGGCATCAATTCTTTACATAGTCAAGCATAGAATTTGCTTCCATCAAATTTGTTTCTCTTCATAAGGAGCCGCCATTGGGTTTCCAAGACAATCAATCACATCAGAGAGTTTTCCCATTTTTCTCCCAAGAAGTGGCCGATAAATTTAACTTTTTGATTGAAGCCTTTAGGTTAGCAGCACAACTCTCAATTAACTACAGCCAGCTCCCTCTGCTGTTGTTGTTGCTATGTGCCATCGAGTCACTTCCGACTCACAGCGACCCTATGTACAACAGCCCTAAACTCCACTCCTCTGTCCTGTGCCAATCGCACTGTCTCTGACACTCCCATCCCAATTATCCCAGTCACTGAATCAATCCACCTCATAGAGGGCCTTCCTCCCCTGCGCCGTCCCTCCACCCTCCCAAGCATGATGTCCCTCTCCAAGGACCGGTCCCTCCTCACAACATGTCCAAAGTATGTCAGATGAAGCCTCAGAATCTTTGCCTCCAAGGAACAGCCCAGTTTAACCCTCACCAGGATAAACCTATTTGTTTTCTTAGCAGTCAGTCCACAGTACATTCAATACTCTTCTCCAGCACCACAGCTCAAAGGCATCAATTCTCCTTCTATCATTCCTAGTCATTGCCCAACTCTCTGACACATAACAACTGATTGCAAAGACCATGGACTATATCAGGCGCACCTTGGTCTCCAGAGTGACATCATTGCTGTTCGGCCTTTGAAGATGACCCTAACAGCAGATTTTCCACTCGAAATATGTCTTTGAATTTCCTGGCTGCTGGTACCAAGAGTGTTGACTATGGAGCCAAATAAACTAAAGCTGTGAACAATCTCAATCTCTTCACCATCCATCCAGATGCTGCCAATTGGTCCAGAGGTGAGAACATTTGTTTTCTTGAGCCTCAATCCATATTGAAGGCTGCAATCCTTGACCTTCTGTAGCAAGTGTTTCAGGTCCTCCTCGGTTTCAACAAGCAGGGTTGTATAATCTGTATAAACCAGATTGTTGATGAATCTTCCACCAATTCTGATGCCACACTTCTCCTTATACAACCCAGGTGCTACTCAAGTAATATTTCCTCCACTAATATCCCTAATAGATGAACTACCAGGAACAAGGTTCTGGACACTTGTTTAGGTTCAAAATTTTCCACAGGCAAACTATATCATATTGGAAATGTCATTTCTTTGATATATGCCTCAGTTTACCTCATTGTGCCTCCATTTCTGTTATTGATTGTTGTTGATTGCTATTAGTTGAGCACAACTCAAAGCAACCCTATGGACAAAAGGCCTGAAGCCCCTCTACAACTAACAACATTTATCAAAGTTCATTGAGTTTCCAGAGGCATGTTATTTTTTAGGAAGTGGATAACACGCCTGCTTCCAAACCTGTCATAGTAAGTTATTGTTGTTATATGCCATTGAGTCACTTGCAATGTATAGTGACGCTATGTACAGCAGCTCTGAACCCTTCCCTGTCCTAAGCCAGTCTCACTAATTCCTACACACCAACCCCCATATCACGGAATCAATCCATCTCATCCAAGGTCTCCCTCTCCTGTGTTGTCCATCCACCCTTCCGAGCATGATGTCCTTCTCCAAGGACTGATCTCTCCTGGACACGTGCCCATAGTAAGTGAGGTGGAGCTTCAAAATCCTATCCTCCAAGGAGAGACTTGGTTTACCCTCTTCAAGAAAGACCTATTTTTTTACTTGGTAGTCCATGACAGTTCAAGACTCTTCTCCAGCACCTCAACTCCAAGGCAACTATTCCTCTGTCATCCTTAGTCATTGTCCAACTCTCTGAAGCATAACAAGTGAATGAGAAAACCATGGCCTGGATTAGGCACACCTTTGTATCTAGACTGACATAGTTGCTCTTCAGCACTCTGGAGAGGTCCATGACAGCAGATTTCCCCAAGTCTTTTGATTTTTCTGACTCCTGGTGTTAAGAGTGTTGATTTTAAATCTGAGCAAGCTATAATTGTTAACAACCTCAATCACTTATCCATCTAATTTGGTGCTGCCAATTGGCCCAGTGATGAGAATCTTTGTCTTCTTGATGTTGAGCTTCAATCCATATTGAAGACTACAGTCCTTGATCTTTTGCAACAAGTGCTTCAGGTCCTCCTCCATTTCAGCAAGCAAGGTTATGCCATCTGCATATTGTAGGTTGTTATTGAGTGTTCCTCCAATCCTGATGCCACACTCCTTCTCATAAAGCACTGCTTCCTGAATGATCTGTTCTGCATACAGATTGAAAAGGTATGGGGACAGGATGCCTCCCTGATGCACTTGTTCCATGATTTTGAACCATGAAGTGTTTCCTTGCTCTGTTCTGAGGACTGCTTCTTGGTCCAAGCCTAGGTTTCTTATAAGCATGACCAAGTGCTCTGAGATTCCCGTTTTCCTCAAGGTTAGCCACAATTTATTGTGATCCATTGATAAGTGATGCTATTAGATGAAATCAGCAATTTCATACATTGTGTGTACACCAGGATATTTATAATCAATGGGAAGAACTTACCTGCCAAATGATAACATTTTTAACTATCAGAGCAGTTTTTTTCACCTTTAATTGTTTTATTTACTTGAGTCTCTCATAAGATTTCATTTACTAAGTGATATATAAGGTCCCACCCAGCTCTGCCATTCAGACTTTGTGTTTCCCACTGTAGCATTCCTCCAAGCGGACCCCAATGCTTTCATTAGCTTCTTATGCCCTTTTCAAGGCTGCTAAGTTTCATTGACTGTGGAGATTGCTAATATAAATAGGATATTTGACAACACACAGTCAGGGTTTTCATTTGTTATCTAACTTTCAAAGAGAGTGCAGGCAAATGATCCAAATGATCTTATCTTCCCTTTGACTTTCTGCAATTCCTGATGACTGACTGCATTCATCTCTTCTGATGCGTTGCTGCTCCCATAGATCTTGCCAGGAGCTTTCTCTTTCAGAGGCTCATCCATCAGCTAACGTGGATTAAGAGGATATTTAATGGAGAATTCATTATTATGAGAAATCTCTGCGTTGCAATCATAAAATTTGCTCTTGCTTTTACAGAAAGCTTCATCACTCACTAATTCTCCTGAAAGTAACTGATGCTAGGATATGCCCCTTCTTCCTTCTGCACCCCTGCTCTGTTTTGCAATATTTGCATTGTTTACTCAATAGCTTTGTTGGTCCATTCTAACCCAAGATTAACCAAGGTATTTTCAGAGGCAAGGATGGTGAAACTTTGTCTCACATACATAGGACATCTCCTCAGAAAATGCCAGTCCTTGGAAAAGGACATTGTTCTGGGGAAAGTAGAGTGTTAGCAAAAGAGGAGTAGAGCCTCAACAAGAAAGACTGACACAGAGACAGCAACAATGGATTTGAGCAAGGCAGAGATTGTGTAGATGCTGCAGAATAGGGCCAAGCTTTGATCTATTGTTTATAGGGTTCCTGTGAGTCATAGTTAATTTGATGGCACCTAAAAACAACTTGTGCTTTTTTGATTTGAAAAGATATTTAACTGTGTAGAACAAAACAAATTCCGGCTAATGCTGGGAAGAATGGGAATCTCAGAACCCTTAATTGTGCTCATATAAAACTTATACTTACACCAAAAAGATACTGTCCAAAAAGAACAAGGGGACACTGCCTGGATTAAAATCAGGGAGTGTTTGCATCAGGATTGTGTCATTTTTCCATATTTATTCAATCTACATTCTGAGCATATAATTTGTGAAGCTGGGCTTTGTGACGAGAAATGCACCATCAAAATCAGAGGAAGACTCACCAGCAACCTGTGTTATGCAGATGACACGACCTAGCTTGCAGAAAGTGAGGAGGACCTTAAATGCTGCTGGAACAGATCAAGGATTATAGCCTTCAAAATGGATTATGCCTCAAAATCAAGAAGACAAAAATGCTCACCACTGAACCAATATGTAACATTATGATAGATGGAGAAAGGATCGAAACTGTCAACGATTTCACCTTACTTGGCCACAATCAAACACCCTTGGTAGCAGTCAGGAGGTGAGGACAAGTATTACTTTGGGCAAGTCCACTGAAGAACAATAATGTCAGTTTGAAGACTCAAGTATGCCTGATTCTGGCCATGGTCTTTTCAATCACCTGCTATGCTGCTGAGAGTTAAGACAGTGAATAAGAATGACAGAAGAATTTATGCTTTTGAACAGTAGTTGGGAAAGAGTATTGAATATTTCTTGACTATCCGAAAAACCAAATAGATATGTCTTGAAAAAAATGAAGCCAGGATGCTCTTAAAAGGCAAGGACGGTGAAGCTTCATTTCTCATACTTCAGATATGTTGCTAAGGAGAGGCTATTCCTTGGAAAGGGAAATCATGTTTGGAAAGGTGGAGAGAGGAAGACCCTTAATGAGATGGATTTACACAGTGACTATAGCAATGGGCTCAAGAGTATTAGTGATGATGAGGACAGGACAGGACAGGACAGGCCAAGATTCAAGTCCGTTATTCAGAGGATTGCCAAGAGTCATATTTGACTCACTGGCACTTAACAACAACAACAAAACCCCAGGTATAATTAGTAAGTTTCTAAATAATGTATTATCAGCATTAAATTAATGTCTTCTTGATAGTATACTTAGAAAACCCTAAAGACTCAGCAA
>NW_006399755.1:16756497-16771916 GCF_000299155.1 Elephantulus edwardii
TGTAAATGTTTATGAAAATTAATAAAATATAATTATAGAAAAAAAATAAATTAATGTCTTCTACACACCTATGTTTTTATGCATTTGCCTATAATGCTCCCTATTTTCTTACTTATTGCTCAAGACGAAATTCACTCATAAACTCTTTCCTGCCTTTTACGACCTGCCTCTTACAGGCTAACTCATTGTCATAATGTGTGAATCTTGTTTGTATGCCTCAGTTGTAACCTGCTCCCTTTTCTGCTTCAGTTCCTGACCTTGCCGGAATGATAAAATGAGGAAAGAAAAGCAAACCACTTCAATTGCATTGGGCCCAGAGCAGAGGTTCAACAAATGTTAGCTATTAGAGTTATAATTATTATTGTAATTTGCATCTAGATCTATTTTCTCTCTTGCTGCAGATAGTAAGTCCAGGAGAGGGACAGTGAAAAGAAGAAATGCAGAGAGTGAGGGCTGGGGGAGATTTCTGGACCAAATGTGGAAAGGGAGGAAAACAATTTGAGAATCCAAATAGGTAAAGCTAGAAACATTCTTCAGCTTGATTCAGATGTCCAGTTCAAACTATGGCCACTGACCGTGGAGTCAGGCATCACAACGCCCTTGCCTTCCATGCCCCATCATCTGGCAGCTCTGGGAGGCATTTCCTCTGCTGACCCTTCAGATACGGCCTTAGGCTCTCAGCCCAGCTGCCAAAACCAAGGGAGCAGGTCATATAGACTTTGTGGCAGTGAAGGGTGAAGGGATCCTCAGGCAACATTTGATCTGCTGGTTGCTTTTCTGGCAGCCCTGCTCAGAATTACTGATTTGAGTGTGTAGATTAGAAACCAGGATTGAGGGTGTAAAGGGGCCAGCTTCGTGTCTCTCACAGAACTGGTGTAATTCAAGGGGTCATTCATTCACACCATCTCAGAGGATCTAAGGCTGTGTTTCCTTCAAAGTAAGGAAAACGTCTTTCTTCACCTAAGGACAGACTCACAGTCCTAGAGAACTTTATGGTTTATTTATCAGCTTCATTACAAACTAGTGAATTCCAAGGATTTACACAGTAATATATGATCATTATGCTTATATGAGGCTTAAATGTTTCCTTAGGCTCGCCTCCTTAATTAGAACTTTTAGTAATTGCTTTTTAATTACTTGTCCATTTACCCACCAAAGGAATAGTCACCTTCTACAACTTGGTATTTATATGTTGTTGGTTGTTTTTCTGTGCTGTCAAGTCAGAGCTGACTCATAACTGACCCTCCAGTGAGTGTTTAGTCACTAAATCCCATGGGAGGAGACTGTCTATCTTTCTCTCATGGAGAAAATTGCGGATTTAAATTGTGTGCCTTGACATTTAGGTGTACAAACAAATAAAAAGAACACCTCAAGCTCTCGATTTTGAAGTTGGAATTCAAGGCAATGAATCGCATGGAAGGAAACTGCCTGGTTCTCTCCTGAGGAGCTGCTGGTGTCTCAAATACCGTAATGCTTACACATAGTTAACAGTATTTTGTGGAGCTCCCTGATTAAGACAGTTTTGGAAGCAGGAGTGGCATCCACTTCCTAAACATGCCTCTGGACACTCTATGAACTTAGAGAAATGACAATAGTTATAGAGCAGGGTTAAGTTCTTTTGTTCATAGGGTTGCAATGAGCCATGCTCGACTTGACGGCACTTAACAACAACAATCTTTATAGGAGTGGATCTCTGGGTCTTTCCTTAGACTGCACCACTGGATTGGTGTAAACCATTAACTGTTAGATTAGTTGCTGGTGAGTGCCCTGAGTCAGTTCTTATGTGTACCATGCAGAGCAGTGTAGAACTGCCCAATAGAACTTCCAGGGTTATAATGTTTGTGAAAGCAGATGGTCACATTTTTCTCTCGTAAAGTGTGTTTGAACCACTGACTTTTTGGTTAACAACTCAGCACTTAGTCACTTTAGCACTAAGTCTTCTCCCTTAGGCTATAGTCGTTTGTTTGGTACTGTTGAATTGGAACCAACTCATACTTGATTCTCGAGTGAGGTTTTAGAGGCAGTAAATCACGGAGGAGGAGATTATCCGTCTTTCTCCTATGTAGCAGCTGGTAGATGCGAACCACATGCCTTTGAGTTGGCAGCGAAGCTTCCTATAAGGCCACCAGTGCTCATTTAGGTTATAATACACCAACCATTTACACAATAAAATAGAGCACACTGATTGTTATGATAATGGTCCAAATCCACCAAGGCACTTGGATAAAGAAATATCAAAAGATTGACTCAAATATGAAAATATTATTTCAAAATAGAAACAAATGATCAATACACAGGCATGATCCTTCTTCCACAATTGAGCCCCACCTGCCTACACACACCCTGAATCTTCATCACATGCCTGACCTCCCCACATCACTAAATAGCCGACCTGACCTCAAAAGCCTTCCCAGATGAGGGGAGCATTGAACACTGAACATTGAACATTGTACTTACCACTTGGTATAAAAAGTACTGATTTTACAGACTGAATGAAAAGGCTGGGCTCACTACTACATAATACAGTTATAATTATAAGCATAATTGCCAACCTTTATTGGATTCTCACTCTCTACCATTTGGCTAAACACATTAAGTGCATTTTCTAATTTAATTCTCATGGAACCCTATGTGTTAAGATCCATTGCTTTTCCTTTCATAAAAGATGATTTTTTTAATTTAAATAAAATTTTTTATTTTATACTGGTTTAGGAAGATGAAACTTATAGAAGCTCAGAGACACTGTCCAGAGTCACACAGCTATCGGACCACAACATACATTTTCACTCCTATCTGACAAGTAAACTGATTCTCTTACTTGCTGTATTATATTGTGTTACACCTGGGCTTGGGGAGTGTAAACAGGCAATTAGGAAAGTGTCACAGAAGAGCCAAAGAAAGGAGAGGAATTTTAGGGTCTGTTAATCTCACTTCGACAACTAGACTCCAAAAGTCTACAAGCCTATGAAGCTCGTTTAATTTCAATTTAATAGACTTATATACTGATAGCAACTTGGTGCCTGACATGTGTTAAGCAAAAAAAAGTGATTCTTGTGTTGTTCTCCTCACTCTCCCTCTCTTATTCCCATGAGCCTAGCATGGTGCTGGCTGTCTACTTGATTGGTGACTGATGGATGTAGACAGAGTCTGAGATTTGGGGGACCTCCCAGATCATCAGTCATGAAGCAGGGTTTCGAGGTGACAGCTACATATCCCCAGCCACAGTTTGTACAAAAACAACATTTTATTTCACAGTAGAGTTGAAAGCTTCTCCTCTGTTTTATGAGTGTTAATTATTTCTGAAGTGTAAGAAAGTGCTCCCAGATAGGGTTAGAAATATCCAGACCTTTTGCTACTTGTTTCTAAAAACAGATTTCGCTTGCTTTATGGAAGATACCCTGTTTAATCAGACGTTATGTGCTTTCCTTCTTCCTTGCTGTTTACTGTCTCCATTCTCTCATGTGTTCCACAACCATTTATAGATATTTTGAAAGAGTGGGTGGGGAGACAGAAACTGTTTTACAGCATAAAGCCAAAAATAGTAAATAGAATTCATTTTCCTTCGTTTATTTTTTTAAACAGAAAAAAATTAAGAACAAATTAAGAAATATCTTTCATTGTTAAAAAATTCCTTTTCCTTAAAAAGCAGCAGTTTTCTTTCCTGAGGAGTCTGGAACTCTAAGATAAAGATGACAAGATGATGTTTTATCAAACTGACACCGATCTGCATCCTCACTTATTTTGTGTTCCAAAGCAAAATATACTGAGGATTATCATGCTAAAAGTGGAGGGAAAGTTAGTATTTAAATAATCTGAAAACAAAAAAGAGTCACCAAAGGAGAACGGCATAGAAGAATAGCTTTATAGTTTCCTGCAGAAAGAATACATCAAACCACTGACCCAGATCGCTAGCGTTTGTGACTTGTCTCCAACACTCAGTCTGCAACTGGTGCTCTATGGGGAAGAAAGTGCTCATCTTTTCCTAGTCATCAATAATAGCAACTATTCTCCACATGCCTACACCACTTTAAACTTCCTTCAAAGCACTGACATGTTCATTACCATGGTGATCCACAGCACAGTCCTTACAAGGGGACAGGTCCAGGACTAACACTTGCATCAGCAGAAGCCAGTGACTACTCACATGCCTATATGAACCTTGATAGTGGTCAAAAAGGGGAAACCACAAATACGTGTTTTGGATCAAAGAATAGGATTTCTTACCTTCTTTCTATGGAAATGGTCACTGGCTCCTAGAAGTTATAGATCTTAACATCTTCAAAACGGTTTAATTTCAAGTGCTTTGGTAGTTTCTTCTTGTTGTTGTTGTGTGCTGCAGAGTTGGAACTGTCCTTCTAGTGGGTTTTCAGAAACAATAAATTACACAGGAGAAGATTATCCACCTCTCTCCCACAGGGTAGCTAGTGGATGGATTCAAACTACAAGCCTTTGGGATTGTACTGCAGTTTCTTACCACTGGGCCACCAAGCTCCACTGGTAAGGCTTGTTGTTGTTGTTGTTGTTGCTGTTGTTGTTGAGTACCATCAAGTCAGAATGGATCTATACCTGATCTTCCAGAGGGTTTTCAGAAGCATTTAATTCCATAGGAGGAGATTGCCCATCTTTCTCCTGTGTAGCATTTGGTAGATTTGAACTGCATGCCTTTGGGTTGGCAGCGAAACTCCTTACCACTAATGCCTAGTGGTAAGGAATTATACTGCCAACACAGAGGCAGTAGTTCAAGTGCACCAGCTGCTCCAAGGAAGAAAGTTGGACAATCAACTCCTGTGTGATTAAAAGCCTCTAGAAATTCAAATGGAAAAAAAAACTCCTCTAGAAAGCTGCTCAAGGGTCAGCTATGGGTTGGTTCTGACTCAATGAAACACAACAACAATTTGGCACCAGTGCTATTGAAAAAACAATCATGCTTTGTATAACAGAAGCTGATTGGACTTCTCACCTGCATATTCCTTAACCTTTTGCCACCTCTCAACCTTGTTCTTTTTTATACTAATGTCTAAAACTATTTAGAGTAACTCCTGGTGAAAAGCTTACTCACTTTAAAAAAGAAAATAAAATATAAAATAAAATAACAAAATAAAAGAACATAAAGTAAAAGAACATAAAATAAAATAAAATGAAAGAACTATATTTGAGAACGAACTTTCCCTTATATCTTATCAGTTTCAAAGTTACATGCCCTTGTCTAACTGTACCTCTATTTTAAAGCTACAGCTGGGTTATATTTTCACCTTCTGGTTTAAATACATTTCGAATGTGTCAGTATCATTGCTTCGGCTCCAGATTAATAGGATCAGCCAAAAGGATGGCTGACATTTTTGTTGCTATAGAAACTGGTCCTGATGTTACACAGCTTGCCTTTCCCCTATTTGCCATACATCCATCCAGCTACTGAACATAGACCTCTTTTTGTTTCACAAGGAATTACATTAAAAAATGAAACTATAATTTCATCCTGGTTTAGTCCCTGTTCTGTCGCAGAGTATTAGATAATATTAAGAGACAGGCAAAGAAAGTGGGAAATGGTAGTGATATTACTCAATAGCTTAGGAGCCTCACAGATTTGAGGGGGAAAGAAAAAAAGAATCCAAGTTCAGTGAATTATCCCACCTTCTAACGGCTTGCTCTTCCCTGCCCCAGTGAAGTACTTCAAGGCTGTTCATTAGCAAATCTCTCAGCCAACATATTCCACTGTGGCCTGTGGACAGCGAAGCCGAACATGTCCTGCTTGTCTCCCTCAAAATCGTTTTCACAAAAATAGTTTCTAGACAGCTGTTTCCTTAAGTATGCCATCAACATCCTCCAACATCCCACCTCCATTATACACTCACGTTCCTTTTCCACAGATGCACATTCGCCCCCAGAGAAAACCTCTCACACAGAATTAAGACATGAGGTTTCAGAACTTAATGATGCAGCCAACACGTATGGCTGGTGCCAGGAGGCACACTCAAGAAGGAAGGGATGGAGAAAATGAATGGGGGGGCATCCTTCCCAACTGACTGACATATCTTCCCTCTTTTACTTATTTGGTGCTGCTATGACAGAAGTACTACAAGTGGGTGACTTTAACAAATGGAAGTTTATTTTCTTATAATTTAGAGTGTCAAAATAAAACAATCTCTTCGCTGTGGAGCTGGAACTCACTTAGAGCTGAAGCTTCAGTAGGTTTTTGGAGACTGTAGATCATGCAAGGGGAGATTGTCCATCTTTTTCCTGTGGAGGTGTGGGTAGATTTGAACTGCCAAAGGGATGCCACTTTCGCTATGCAGCACAACTTCCTACTGTCTGAGCCACCAGAGCACCCTTGATTAGAGGCTAGAGTTCCTAATTCAGTCTGCCTGCTCTAAGGGAGGACCCTCTCGCTCTGCTGACTCTGGAGGACGTTCCTCTGAGCTCCTGCCCTGGGTGATCATCATGTGGCTTGGCGTCTCTCTTCCTCCATTTCTGCTTGCTAGCTTAGTCTAATAAATCTCTTTTATATCTCAAAAGAGAATGACTCAAACTACACCCTACACTCATTAATTCATAATTATGTCTTATTAACATAACAAAGACAGCCCATTCCCAGAAGGGATTTAAAGCACAGACATAGCAGTTAGGATTTATGGCGTGTACTTGGGGGAGGATGAAGTTCAATAACACTCCCCAACTCCTGAACAAACTCATATTTATTAAAAGCAGAAGCAATTGGAAGCTCTCCTGGA
The DNA here is from genome assembly GCF_000299155.1 of Elephantulus edwardii. NCBI lineage: Eukaryota > Metazoa > Chordata > Mammalia > Macroscelidea > Macroscelididae > Elephantulus > Elephantulus edwardii. The sequence goes on from NW_006399755.1 coordinate 16,763,226, forward strand.
AGGCTCTAGATTCCATTAGATGTGCATTTGTCAGAGCTATGATGGGAGTAGGTTATGCTTTGGAATGCAAATTCTTTCTTTCCTATTACAAGTTTAAATACCATTTCCCCAATCATTAAGGAAGTACGGATGACCAAAAAGGACAGCTTCCTTAAGCATCTCTCCTGGGTTGTTAAGCCCACCTGTAGCAATCAGAAATGTAAGCTATGCAGCCAATTTTGAAAGTGGTTGTGATTTCTGAGAAATGCATTAACTAAGAGAATACTCAAGTAAGACTTCCTCATTTGACAGAATACGGAATGCACCCACGGGTTAGGTGGCGAGGATCCTAATGAGGTCGAGGCTATTTTCCATCATGGAGGAGGCAGAAGTGTCAGCAGCCTTTCCAGAATAAGTTTAAGAAACAAAATCGCAAGGCGCTTGCTTTCAATTTTTTAGAGAGTGAATTAGTGCTTAGGAAAGGTCAATAGAGAGAGTGTTAGCAGTCTCCCAGCGATATGCTTGGTGCTATGATGGGGACTTAATCAGTAACAGGAGGTTTATTTTTAATGCAGTTCGTGTTATTGGGCTGATTCTGACTCATGATAACCTCATATGTGCGGAGTGCTCACCAGGTTTTCAAGGCTGTGGCAGTTTAGCCTTGAAACATTTCTCTAGACTTGTCTTCCAAGATGGCCCTTCAGTGGGGTCAAATGCCCAACGTTTTTACTAGCTGTCAAGCACTTAATCATCTGCAGCACCTTGCCACCAAAATCCAGCAGCAAACTGTACCCACACCCAAACAAACTCTATTGCCAGCTGGTCGGTTCCATTGGGTTTCTAAGGTGGTAGATCTTAATAGGAAGAAACTACCCATTTTTCTCCTTCAGAGAAGCTGGTGGATTCAAACAGTTGACCCCTGTGTTAGCAGAGAAACTCATAATGCCTCCACGCTATCAGAGCCCCTTCAAACCCTAAAATTATGTTGTTTTGTTGTGTGCTATCAAGTTGAAAGGGAACCATAGCTGACCTTCCACGGAGTTTTCAGAGGCAATTACTAACATGGAAGGAGACTACCCAACCTTTTCCCAACAGAGTACTGGAGGATAGAACCACCTGCCTGGAGGATTACAGGGCAACTTCTTACCACTAGGCCACCAGAGCTCCCTACAATTTCATAATTTCTATGAGGTGGAGCTGACACTCCAACATTTCACATGCGAGGGAGGGTGAGGCTCAGCAAAGGCCAGATGTACTTCCAGTCACTGGGTCTCAGGGTTCCTTCAGGTGATCAAGTGTGGGTGGAGTGTGTAGCTGATCACTTTAAAATTGACGTATATGCTCTACATAAAACAGTACTATTTAAAGGCTCTTGCCTATGAACTTAATCTAACAATTGTTACCAGGCAGATGTTTTATAGTGTTGAATGGAAAGTGTCATGGAGTCCATGATATTCAATAATGGAGAATTGTTTTCAGTTGAAACTCCAAGTAGAAAATGTCACTTGCTAGAAGAAGTTAATCCTCAGGTTAAGTCATCAAGTTAAAAAGCCTTATATACAGAGAAATGTTGAAAACCAAGCCCTGAAGTAATGAACCTGGTAGTAAACCCAGATAGGTTTGACTTCCAAGGACCTGTTCTCATTTACCTGAATTATATCCCGTGACATAATGGGGCTACATGGTTCCCTGCTTCCTGAAGCTCTTGCTAGAGAAATTTGGAAGAAAGAGGCAAGTCCTCTACAATATAATATGAATGAAACCAAACTGTAACATCCTCTGTCCACTCTCAAGTCAGTAAGTGAAGATCAGAACCTTCTGAGCGTAGCCTAAAGGACCCTGAAACACAACGAGGAAAGCATAGTGGTGCTGGAGTACAGAAACAGCAATGAGAACCACAGCGAAGGTTTGCCTGGAAAGACTAGAGACCCATAACACAATGCTTAAGATACCATTGGTTCTTTTAAATGGGTGAAGTGCTACCTACAAGTTCCAACTGAATCTCTTATATATAATAGGGTGAGAACATAATTTATTTGGACCAAGATTTGTGACAGTTGAAAGAGGATGCAGTTAATAACTGGCATAAACTGAGAATTTCCTGGCCAAATCAAGCAGTGTCCGCTTTATAAGGGAGTTGTGTATAAGTACAGATAATACATTAGATATAGTCCTGGGAACAGGCTAGAAGTTCTGTTCTTCTCAACTGATTATAATTGGTCATTCAAGAAAAAGTCTGACTTAAGAAGACCATTAATACTATTCCACATCAATACTGCCCAATAGAAATGTGTGATTCACAGAAGTAAAACAAAATGACAATAATAAAAAAAAATCAACAGTATCAAACCCACGCCTGCCAAGTCAATTTTAACTTGTAATGACCCTATAGAATAGAGCAAAACTGTCCCACAGATTGTAGAAGGCTGTAAATATTTATGGGGACAGACTGCTTGATCTTTTTCCTGTAGAGCAGTGTTGAATCCAAGTTGTTGACATTTCCATTATCATACAGGTGTTTGTTCCTCTGAACCACTAGAGCCCTTCTGTATAGCTAAATCACATTTAAAAAGTAAAGGAAAATGATAAAGTCAATTTTCAGTGATTTTATTCTTAGCCCAGTATATTTAAAAGAGGAGCTCTTGTAGCCTACTAGTAAGGAGCTGTGTAGTCAACTCAAAAGGCAGGCATTTCAAATCTACCAACTGCTTGTGCCAAATGAGAAAGGTGGGAAATCTCTGTTATGCCATTTACAGCTACCAAAACCCCTTTGGAGGGTCAGCTATGAGTGTATTCCAACTCAATGGCGCACAAAAACAACAACAACAACATCTAAATACCATTTCGGTATATGTTGCTAAATATCAAATCAACTACAACTCCTAGTAACCTGTGAGCCACAGATTTGAACCTTTCTCTAGCCTGTGCTACCCTCTTGTTCTCTGCCATGCTCAAGTCCATTGTTACAATCATGTGTCAATCCACTTCCTTAAGGATCTTCCTATCTTTAACTGAACCTCTGCTTTTCCAGAACCATGTGTTTTCTCCAATGACTGGCCCTTCCCTGACAACAGGTCCAAAGTACATGGTGAGGAAGAGGAAGAAGAGAAGGAAGAGGAAGTAGTTAGCAGTTAGAAGCAACAGTAGGCATGAGGTTCTTCATGCAGAAAACAAGGCTAGATCTTCTGGAGAACAGCTAGGCTATGCTATTCCAGCTAGAAAAGAACTTGCACTTCCAGAAAAGAAATAGAAGATCTAGCAGGATGTGGAGGAGACTGTGAGCCTGTGAGGTTTGGATACATAATTAGTCTTTGTATTTCCAACACCCAGCATGGTGCCTACTACAGAAAAGTGACTTCATAGTTATTGGATGAATAATTGCCCCCGATTTAGATGTAAAAGGAAGCTTATCTTGGGATGAAAAGAGGATAACTACTATATGTTTAAGATCTCCCTGTTCTAGACATCTTATGATGTTTATGTTACATACTATAACATCATTGAGGTAAAGACAATTGGCCACATTAAATACTTTAAGAAAATATGACCCACAAATGTTAACTAACTTGCCTAAGGTCTCATCAGTTTCTCACCAAACAATGCTTAGATTTGGATTTAGAAATGTTGTATTATGAAATCCACGCTCCTTTTACCTTTCCACACTGTCTAGCTAATTGTTATCTTCCAAGGAAATAATACGAGCAATTATTAGGATGACAATGATAGCTTATATAGATATGGAGATAAAGATACATAGGGAGCTCTGATGGTTTAGTGGTAAGGAATTTCACTGCTATTACAAAGGTACATAGTTCAAATCTAACAGCTGCTCAACAGGAGAGATGGTCAACCCCCTCTGGTGTGATTAACTGCCTCTGAAAACCCACTGGAGGATAAGGTATGGGTTGGTTCTGACTCGATGATACAAAACAAAAGCTATCTATGCACATCTTTATATGTGTGTATGTGGGTGTGTGTATCTTTTCTCTATCTATAATGATGTTGCCTATCAGTTCAGTGGCAAGAGTTTTTGTCTTGATGTTGAGATACAATCTATTTTGAAGACTGAAATGTGTAACCTTCTGCATCAAGTGCTTCAGGTTTTTCTCACTTTTAGCAAGAAGCAAGGTTGTGTTATCCACATACCAAAGGTTGTTGATGAGTCTTAATCCAATCCTGATGCCACATTCTTCTTCACAGAGTCCAGTTTCTCAAATAATTTACTCAGGATACAGATTAAATAGGTATGGAGGAAGGGCACAAGCCTGACACAGACCTTTCCTAATTTTAAACCATGGATTATTTTATTGCTCTGTTCATAAAGCAATTTCTTTGCCTAGGTTTAGGTTTCACAAGAACATAATTAAGTAAGTGTTCTGGAATTCCAATCTTCTCAGTGTTAGCCATAATTTGTTATGACTCACACAATCATATGCCTTTGCATAGTCAATAAAGCACAAATAGACATTCTTCTGGTACTCTACTTTCAGCCAGAATCCATCTGATATCAATTGAGACTGTCAACAACTTCATCTTACTTGGATCCATAATCAGTACACCTAGTACCAGCAGTCAGGAGATCAGATGTATTGCACTAGGAAAGTCTGTAGTTAGGGACTTTTCCAGATTATTGAAGAGCACTGTTGTCAGTTTGAAGACAAAGGGGTACCTGATTCAAACCATGGTCTTTATTTTAACACTTGCTATGCATCCGAGAGCTGGATGATGACTAAGGACGACAAAAGAAGAATTGATGCCTCTGAACTATAGTGTGGAGAAAAGTGTTGAAGATCCTATAGATTGTCAAAAGAACGGATAGATATGTCTTAGAGAAGCTGCAGCCAAAGTGGTCTTGGATGAAAAGATGATGAAGACTCATCTCACCTACTTTGTCCATGTTGCTAGGAAAGTTTATTTCCTTGGAGGGGGACATGATGCTTGGAAAGGCAGCAGAAGGATGGTGAAGGGTAGAAAGACCCTCAACCACGTGGACTGACACAGTGATTATAGCAATGCACTTGAATGTGGCAGAGATTGTGAGAATTGCACAAGATAGGACAGGGTTCAGATTTTTTTTTTTCATAGGATTGCTATGAGTCATACTTGACTTGATGGCATCTAACAACAACAATATGTTAGTTGGTTGTACTGTAGTGACTTGCAAGTGATGCTGTAAATTGTTGTTCTTATGTGCCGTCGAGTTGCTTGCGACTCATAATGACCCTATGTACAACAGCTCTAAACCCTGCTCTCTCCTGTGTCAATCTCACTGCCCCTAACACACCCATCGCGATTACCCTAGTCACTGAATCAATTCACCTCATAGAGGGTCTTCCCTTTCTGCACGTCCCTCCACCCTCCCAAGCACGTTGTCCCTCTCCGAGGACCTCTTCCTCCTTACAACATGTCCAAAATATGTCGGATGAAGCCTCAGAATCCTTGCCTCCAAGAAGCAGCCTGGTCTAACCCTCTCCAGGATGAATCTGTTTGTTTTCTTGGCAGTCCAGAGTACATTCAATACTCTTCTCCAGCACCACAAGCTCAAAGGCATCAATCTCCTTCTATCCTCCTTAGTCATTATCCAACTCTCTAATGCATAACTAGTGATTACAAAGACCATAGCCCGTATCAGACGTACCTTAGTCTCCAGAGTGACACCATTGCTCTTCTGTACCCTTGTCCACCATAATTTAACACACCGGCAGAATCACCTGTGCTAGATTGTATAGTCTAAGACAAACTAGAAAGAAAAGTCTAATGATTTACTTCTGAAAAGTAGTAAAGGAAAACCTAATGGTTTAAAAAAAGAATACTGTCTGATGTAGAGCAAGAAAATGAACCTCCCATTTTGGAAAGTATGGTACCATAGACACAATAAGGAATTCAAACAACAGCAATCATGAATTTTGGACGAGACCAGTTTTATTTTCCTTTACATGTAAAGCAACAGTGACTTACAGCCAGCTTCATGAGAACTAACAATAACAACACGTTCTAAGTACTTTTTCTGTGTGATTCAGCTTGGTCTGCACAGCAACCCTCTGAAGCTTGTGTTTTTATTACCTGCATTTTATAGAGGAAAGAAACTCCAGTTGGCCTCGACTCTAGGGAGATGCATAGTCCACTTGGCAGTTTGAAACTATTAGTGACTCTGTGGGAGAAAGACAAGAAATCTCCTCCTATGTGTTTCATAGCCTCCTGAAACATGTTGAAAGTCAAGAGTCAGTTCTGACTTGACAGCAATGAATTTGAGGTTTTTGGTTGTTATAGAGGACCTTGAGGTACAGAGTTTAAGCTACTCAACAAAGACAACATAGCTGGCGAGTGGTAGAACTGTGGTTTGAAATTTGCTGGTTTGGTTTATAGCTTCACCCCAACTCCACTGTCTAGAAAGTTTTGCATTACAGCCTACAAACATGACCACTGTGCAGAAAAAATGGACAGGAATTTGCCCTGGACACTGAAACATGACATTTTTTTTTCAGGTCTGGTGACTACTTTTCAATTTCATGTGTTGTTTTTCTAGGGTGTGACTCAGAGAAAGAAAGCATCAAACTCATGCTACTCCCAAACGGGTTCAGGGGAGAGCCGGAAAGCCTTGTTAGTGAACGGGGTGCAACACACTCAGATGTTCTTAGGACAGAATTTATACTTCACCTCACCAACAGCATGTACAGAGACCGATATATGTGAGATATTCAGTAACAGTTTTGCCTGAAGCAAACAGTGGGATATGCCTCTTAACCAATGCTACAGTGTAACCTCTTGGAGAAAACAAATATTTATTCCCTGTGTCAGTCATTCATTGCCGGCAGCTAATATTTATGGCACTAATCCATAGCACTAGCCAGCGAAGAGACTGCATTGTCGAGCTTCAGGGATTCCAGAAGCAGCTAGGACCCAGAAGCACTACATTTATAGGATAGATTCACAATGTCAGATCTGGAAGATGTAGCTCACAGGCGACCTACCTTGAGGAGAACATGAATAACCCCAAGCTGAGCTTACGAGTGGTCTCAGGGGTCCCTACCAGGAGAAAGTTGAATACCAATGATGGTGTACTAAGGAGAAGCACAGTCTGGGAAGTGAGGGACTAGGGTCTATTTATCATCCATGTAGCCACAGAATGTCATAAGCCTGGGCAGACCGTGTCTCAGCACTCTCAGAAGCAGAATGAAGGGCCTGGCCCCATTTCTATCAAGATCTTTTTGAATGCACACTTGGATTATTGAGCTTATTCTCATTCCCAAACAAAATCTAGGCTCCCAAGATCCTCAACCTGAATCACCGGCTAGGCTACATGATTAACCGAGAAGCTAAGCCTTGACATAATCACCAGCTTGCCTTAAAGGTATGTACATAGTTGGAGGTAGGAGGTTTGGGTATTCATTCTGCAAACCCTCAAATTCAAGAATATCATCCTTTGGATGATTTAATGTCTACTCAGCACGGAACAAATGAATGAAGATATCAGAGGAGGCAGGGCAGGGCAGAGGAAGGGACACATGGTAATAGGATGACACTAGTAACTGAAGCTAGATTTTGAGAGCATTCTGAGTGAAGACCCTGAGCACTTATTCTGTAAAGAACAACACACCAGGGTTTTTTAAGCTGGAAAGGGAGGTGACTTGTTCATAAGTGGTTTTGAGTGTCAGATCTGCTAGCAGAGCAAAAGTTGGACAAAGAGGAGGCCCTTACTCTTCTCATTCATCAAGTCAAAGAGTCTAAGTGCATTGAGCTCCTCTATAACTATTTGCAGATTGAATACGCCACTATTTGGTTCAAATAGGAAATTTTTTTTCCCCCTTGCCATGGATTTTGCTCCCAGGACCTGGTTTCTAATGAAGACATGATTGTCCTTCTCTCAGTTAACGTGTGCACGTTGTGCAGTCCATCTCCCATCAGTGGACAAGGTCATGAGAAAAGGGAAAAGAAGCACAATCTTGGAGAACTTGATACCACTTCCGATTTCCTGGGTCTGCCTCCCTCCTGGAATAATTTCGCATGCCCAGCTGCATCAGCATGTTGAGTTATACAAGGTAGCAAGCTGTCGTGCTGTAACAGGCATGACATATCATTCCATCGATGCATGAAATTAAAAAGATGCGGTTTGCTAGAGATATCGCAGATAAACCAAACTTGCTTCTCAGTCCATCTACTTTTATTCACACGTACAAATCTCAGAAGCGAATGAGGAACCAGTCAATTTGATTAACTATCCATTGATTGGTGGCAATAAACAGTGTCATGCTATCCACAGACAAAGAAGTAGGATGTTTGTTCTTTGTATATTCCTACTGTGTGCCTGGCTTTCTATTGGTATTAGGTGTCATTGAGTTGATTTCGACTCATAGCAATCCTAGGAAAAACAGATAGGAGCTTTACCTGATCGTATGCCATTCTCACAATCTCTAGAAAGTGTTTTACAAACTTCATCTCGTTTAAGTTTTATAGTTACCTAGTAAATGATATATTGTCACCGTCAAGAGTTCACAATGACTTCTGGGCAGGAAATGAGTACGCCCTTGCAGCATAGTGCAAGCAAGAGAGGAATATAGACGGATCCAGGCATTTCAGAGAAGGGCACATTAGCCAAGGTGCAGAAGTCAGGGAAGACTCTTTGATGGAAGAGATATCCAACCTGACTCTTGAAGGAAAAGTAGGGATTAGTCAAGAGGGGGAGAGAGAGAGAGAGAGAGAGAGAGAGAGAGA
>NW_006399755.1:16772029-16775894 GCF_000299155.1 Elephantulus edwardii
TCAACGAAAGAACATCTGCTGGAGACATCGCTGCCCAGGGCCCCCACAGGGACTGAGAATTCCTGCCAGAGGTGAAGAGACACAGTGAGCAGGCATGGAAGCAGATGTGGCAAGTGCATGGGGTTAATCAAGCATCCTGCAGCCAGCAAGAGCAGGAGATGCCCCCAGAGCTATATTGGCAGCAGGTGGCGGGAGATGGCACTGACCCAACCTTTGTCCTCATGGAATCAGAGGCTCTCTATCACAGAGAGGATGGGAAGCCTTCACCAAGCACCTCACTCTTGATTCTGCATGTTCACTAAGAACAAGAGACAATAAATAGGGGGAGAGAAAAATTAGCACTAGTGTCATTGACCCACAATAAGTAAGGTAATCAATAATCATTCAACAAAGGAAACAGAGTTGAAGAAGATGGTTATTTGGTAATTTGATAGTTTCTATTTGCCTCCCTGGTTTTTATTTTACAGTTGGGAAGAATGTAAGTGTTATTACATGGCAACGAGGTTGCTATGGTAACTCCTTATTGTTTAATATAAGACCAGCTAAATCTTAGATAACTTACTGGGAGAAAAAAATAATTAATGCTGCCAAAGGCCAGATTCAGCTTTTTATTCTCTGTCTCTGTGTCTCTGTCTCTCCTTGATAATATCCATGTGAGTGTTTGCCCTTGATAACCTGTCCTTTTCTATAGGACATCAAACAGACATCTGAATGAAGGATGCTTCAGATAATGTTGGAGGGATCTTTTTCTGGAGAAAATCTACTCAGGCCCCTTGGTTTGGAGTAAGAAAGTCAATAAAACAACTGGTATGCTTGCCCAGCAGAGTTCAAAAGGTAGCTCACTCCTGACTACACAGTTCAAAGCGTGTGTTTGAGGTATACTTTGGCTAACCTTTCTGGGTCTATGTTTTAACCTTTAAGAGGGGGATAGATAGCAATGGCATCCTTCTCAACAATTACTGGGAAAAACAAATCCTATGAAGTAGTGAATTATTTAACATAGCACTAGACAGTAGCAAGAATTCCATTATTAGGGGCTGTTGCCCTTTCTTCTTCTCTTCTATTATTTTATTCCTATTTCAAAATTCAGTTCAACAGCAGCATCCTTCACTTCCACTGATTCCCTGGGAAACACAAAAATTGCCTTCCTCTGCCATCCCTTTGGCCTTTTTTTTAGGGCTCACGCAGTTGGCAGCAGACTAGAAGAAGGCAATGAGAGAAGGAGGGAAAGGCACTGGTAAGTTCAGGCTTCTTACTTTTCCAGCCTTTCTCATTTGTTTTAGGTCAATAAAGGGCACTTCTAAACCAAACGTCGTAGTTTTATATCCACACTGTGGTACCACACAAGAAAGGCCTGGTGATGTCGTTTGACTTTGCTAAACATGGGGCTGCTCTAAGTCAGAATAGTCTTTATAGCAATGTTATTGTTGTTGTTGATTGCCTTTGAGTCGAGCATGACTCATGGGGAACCTATGAACGAAGGCTTGAAGCTCCTCTACAACTATTGGACATTATCAAGGTTCACAGAGTTTCTGGAGGCATGTTTTCAGGAAGTGGATGCCACTCCTACTTTCAATAACATATCATATCGTATCATATCATATCATATCATATCATTGTATCATACCGTACCAGATCATATCATATCCTATGATTTCATCATATCCTGTCATATGATTGAGGCTCAATATCAAGGAGACAAAGATTCTCACCACAGGGCCAATTGGCAGCATCAGGATGGATGGTGAAGAGATTGAGATTGTTCACAGCTTTAGTTTGCTTGGCTCCACAGTCAACACTCTCGGCACCAACAGCCAGGAAATTAGAAGATGTATTGTGATGGGAAAGTCTGCTGTTAGAGACCTCTCCAAAGTACTGAAGAGCAATGGTATCTATCTGGAGACTAAGGTACACTTGATACAGGCTATGGTCTTTGCAATCACTTGTTACGCATTAGAGAGCTGGACAATGACTACGGAGGAGAGGAGAATCAATGCCTTTGAACTGTGGTGCTGGAGAAGAATATTGAATGTACTCTTGAACTGTACCATGGACTGCTAAGAAAATGAACAGGTCATCCTAGAGAGAGTTAAACCAGGCTGCTTCTTGGAGGCAAGGATTCTGAAGCTTTGTCTGACATACTTTGGACATGTTGCACGGAGGGACTAATCCTTGGAGGGGGACGTCATGCTTGGGAGGGTGGAGGGACAGCACAGGAGAGGAAGAACATCTATGAGGTGAATTGATTCGGTAACAGGGGTAGGTGGGTCGGGGACAGCAAGATTGGCACAGGACAGAGCAGGGTTTAGGGCTGTTGTACATAGGGTCGCTATGAGTCTCAGGCGACTCGACAGCACATAACAACAGTAACAACAATATAGCAATAGTTTTGATTATTTGTTATAAAATTCGAATGATTTTGACATGCTTAGCCTCATCTTACAGAGGAGGAAATTAAGGCTCAGGGAGGCTTAATACTTTCCTGAGGTCCACACGGCTCATATACATAATGGGCCTGTGGGCATTTGATGACTTCTACAGCTGTGAGTTTTCACAAAACCGCACAGCCAGTCTGGGTAGACACGTTCATGGTTTTCCTTGATGCCACAGTGGCTTGAGTCACCATGGGGACTGAGGGTAGGCTTTCCTTCTCTGTGCCTCATGTTCTTCTCACCCTCCCCAGTCCCAATGATAGCACATATTATTTGCTCAACAAAAGCCAGCCGATTGAAATATTCTAATCAAGTCAAAGGAAAAGTGAGACAAGAAAACTAGATGCGTCTGCGTGTGCAGGCAAAGAGTGACATGGGAAGACATTCAGTCTTTGATTGCAAGTGACAGCAAGGATAGACTAAGAGGAAAAAAACTGTCATACTTTTGACATGTGTGACAATCAAGGGAAAGGGGCTAAGAAAATAGTAGTTAAAATAAAGCAGGTAAAATAGAAAACTAATTAACTTTCCAATTATGTCACAAGTTGTAAATTATAAGTTCTTCCACTGTTGAAAAGGAAGGCTGAGAGGAAAGGATGACAAACCAGAGGTTTCAATATCACCAAAGAACACATAACTTTCATTTAATAGGCAGTTGTGGCGGTAATATTATAGAAAGCATTCTGGTTTCCTGAAATTCTCTTGTAATGAATGGTTTCTCAATTCAATAATTTTATTTCAGATAATCTATCACCTTAAAAGCACATGCAAAGGCAGCCTAGTACAGCACTCTTCTGGATAATTTAATAAATGTTTCCTTTCTCCTCCCAGCTCCCCTTTCCTCTAACCTGAAGTCGCAGGCAAGGGAGTCCACTTATAATAACTACATGGAAGCTTGTTCTTTTCTTGTCAAGGTGAATAATGAAATTTTTGAAAGAGAACTATAAAATATGGTGTGGTTCCTGGTTTACAATTTTTATTTGTAATATACAGAGCACATTAAATGTGAATTATGTATAGAAATGAGACAATTTTTGTGTTTCATAATCAAAAGTATCTTGCAGCTTTGGAATCTCAGAACTGCACTAGATTCTGGTTGTGTTGTTAATTTGCCTACTAACTCTCTGTTTGCAGGGCCTCAGTTTCCTCAGCTATGTAAGAGGAGAAAACTAAGACCCATGCCATACGCATAAGTCCTAGGTAGTTCACCTGTTATTGCTATATGATTTTAAAAGATTAAGGCATGTGGTACATGGTAAGAGTTGTTGTTGTTGTTGTTGTTGTTATGTAGTGTCAAGTTGTTTGCAACTCATAGCAACCCTATGTACAACAGCCCTAAACTCCGATCTCTCCTGTGCCAATCGCACTGTTTCCGATACACCCATCCTGAATACCCCAGTCACTGAATCAATCCACCTCCTAGAGGGTCTTCC
>NW_006399755.1:16777369-16785750 GCF_000299155.1 Elephantulus edwardii
ATCATTTAATATTCTGCCTAAAGCATCCTTGATTATAGCAACTCGAGGTTTGAATTTGTTCTTCAGTTCCTTGAGCTTAAGAAATGCTGAGTGAGTTTGACCCTTTTGATTTAGGAACTCAATAAATCTTTTTGTGAGCAGTGGTACTCTCAGCGGGTAGGATTTATTTATTCACTCAACATACAATTACTGAGAACCTCTAGACAGGAGACGGACACTGTGCTAGATACAAGAAGTCAGCATAATAAATGTTGGAGAGGACATGGTGAGAAAGGAACTCTTATACATTGTTGGTGAGATTGTAAAATGGTACAGCCATTCTGGAAGGCAGTTTGGTGCTTCCTCAAAAAGCTGAACACAGAAATTCCATATGACTCTGTTATTCCCCTACTCGGAATATACCCTGAGAAAATGAGAACTGCAGCACAAATGAAGATTTGTACACCAATGTTCATAGCAGCATTATTCACCATCACATGAACATGAAACCCACCTAAATGTCTAACTGCAAATGAATGGATTGAGAAATTATGGTACATTCACACAATGGAATACTAGGCAGTACACAGGAGCAATGATTTTGTAAATTATTACCTAACTTGGGAGGGTCTGGAGAGCATTATGGTGAGTGAACTAACTCAGTCCAACAAGGACAAACACTGTATAAAAATCATTATTGTAGAATGAGTGTAAGAATCTAAGATGGATGGGAGAGGTTGGAAGCAGAGGGTTGAGAATGTACAGGGGGAAGGGGAGAGTAATCATGGGGTTGTACAATTTGATGAGTGGGGGGTGAAGAATATTGAAAGAATTTGTTCTTGAAAACAATGTATTAATGTATTAGAATTTTGCAAACAAAATAGTAGAAACTTTAAAACATTTTAAAAAAGAAGTCATTATGAAAATATATTCTCTCGATCTAGAGAAATAACAACCAGGTAGGGAAAGAGTTTCCTAGCTCGTTTATTCTTTCTTAGACTTCTATCTTCTACTCAGAGTGTTGTACTCTAGTTGAAGCTTCGTAGGATTTATATTCAGTTGGGACACACGACAGTGGACATTCTAACTCCCCTCCTTCAGCATCCTGTTTCACATAGTTTGCTAGTTGTATACACACATGATTATGTGTGTTTAAGCAGAACACATTAAACAATTAGATTGAGTCTCCTTTTAAAGAATTAAAACGGACAGACCCAAGGCTTCCAAAGAATCTACTTGGAATATTAGCCCTTAGATGACTTGGATTGGAGAACTTGGATCTTTAAATGTTCCCTAGCTAATAATTGTACCACCATGCCTACACTATATAAACAAAGTTGCTCATGCTTGATACCTAATTCCTTTATAGGATTCTAGGATTTTGGTAGTTCCTAAGTTGAAAGATGCACAACTTATACAAAGACCAAAGAATAGTTGTCTAAACTGAACAAAGAAACACCCTGTTGTTGTTGTTGTTGTTGTTGTTGTTGTTGTTGTTTTTTAAAAAGGTGTGTGTCAGGGTTGTATCGTTTATCCATATCTGTTCAACTTGTATGCTGGCGAAATGAGTTGAGAACCTGGACTATATTAAGAACAATGTGGCATCAGGGTGGGAAGAAGACTCATCAATAACCTGCAATAGGTAGATGTTACAATTGTGCTTGCAAAACTTGAAGAGAACTTGAAGCACTTTTACCAAAGATTAAAGTCTTCAATGTGAATCACATCCAGAAAAGAAAAATCCTCACCGCTGGACCAACTGGCAACATTATGGTAGATGGAGAGAAGACTGAAGTTGTCAACAATTTCATTTTACTTGTGTCCACAATCAATAAGCAGGGTAACCACAGTCAAGAAATCAAAAGATGTGTTGCATTGGGAAAATCTGCTGTTAAGGAACTCTGCATGTGCTAAAGAGCAAAGATGCCTGTTTAAAGACTGATCCAAGTCATAGAATCTTCAGTTGCTTTATGGTCATCCAAAAGTTGGAAAAGTAATAAAGACAATAGTAGAAGAATCAATGCCTTTGGATTGTGGTCTTGGAGAAGAGTACAGAATATCTCAAAGATTGCCAAAAGAACAAACAAATCTTTCAGGGTGCACCAGGGCAAGGATGATGAAATGTATTCTCACATATGTTGGACATGTTGTCAGAAGGACCGATCCTTTGAAAAGGACATCATTCTGGGGAAAGTGGACAGTTAGAAAAAAAGATAAGAAGACTCTCAACAACATGGATGGACCCACTGACTGTGCCTATCAGACATCATCAGGGTGGCACAGGATAACACAAGGTTCAGATCTGTTGTCTGTAGGATTTCTGTGAGTTATAGTTGGCCAGATGACATCTAACAGCAGCAGCAACAAATATTATTTATCTTCCAAGCTTGAAAACTTGTGACATCAAGTAAAAGGAAAACAATGACTGTTAGTTACACTGTTAGATAACTATCTTGTTCATAGAGACAGAAATGAGGCTCCAGTGACATGTCTGAAATCAAGAGTTCCAGGAATGCCCTGAGATCCTCAGCATATCCTTTGTCGGACAGGTCTGGTCCAACATTTTGAGGGAATAATACATGCCGGAATGGTAAACAACTATTGTCTCCCTTGATTTGCATTTTACGTTACACTCTTCTTCTGTGTTGCTGACAGAGGATGGTCACGCCTGGGTCATCTCAGCCAGCAGTGACTCTTCCACAGTGGAAATCAGGGCATTCTGTCATTGATAATTGCAGCTTTCCTGCTGAAATGCAGATGTTCAGTCACTGAGAGAATTTAATTTGTAGAGGGGAAAAAGAGAGAGGGAGTCAGTGTTGCTGCAATCTTTCTATTTCTTCTCTACTGAGGTCTTGGTCATTTGAAGAGCTGAATCTGATTTGTCTATTTGTCAAAGAGGCCGGAGTTGGGTAGTTCTGAAGAGGGTGAGACTTTGATAAGAATAGAGCTGTAAATGGGATAGAAACCACCCAAAACTGGCTCTGGCAATCATTCTGAAGTTTGGAGACAAGGATGAAGAGCTTGGAGAATTTCATCTTTTCTCTGGTTTTTACTGCTAATTCTGACAGCTATGTATCAGACCCAATTACGACACATGCTTCCCAGAGGTAGGCTGTACAGTGTTGGTAAGGAAAAGAAAACAGTGAGCCTGGGAGAAGCTTCTTAAGTAGTAATGATTGGGATTGAGAAATATCCTTATAACTCACAGACCTTTTCCAGAAGGCTCTTAAGTCAAAAGCATTTAAATATGCCCCCAATAAGTTTCATTAATTGTTATTTCCTATTATCATCTTTTAGACAAGAGAAAAGATTGTGAGTCATGTACTATTTTCGGTGTCATTGTCATATTTTTTAATTCTCAGGACATACATGAAGTAGAAATTTAATTACTAGTTTGTGAATTTACAAATAGGGTCACTTCTGCACTTTTCCGTGAATATTGAGTACTATGCGTCTTTCAATATAATCGAAACCCTTACAGACATTATTTCATGTTTTTGTTGTTGTGGTTGTGGACTGCAGAGCTGCATAGCGGACCCTCTTATGGGTTTTCAGAGGCAGTTCATAGCACAGGAGGAGGTTGCCCATCCTTCGCCCATAGAGCAGCTGGCAGCCCACAACAGTGTTGTTGGGATTGCAGTGCAGCTTCATGTCACAAAGGATTCTTTATTATATTAAGCAACTAGCATTTCCTGTTCCTGTTCTGAAATAGTAAAACCATTCTAAAATCCAAGCACTCCATTAAACCAAAACTAAATGGCACACTCACTGCCAATCAAGTGAACTGCTACCAAAACCACTCTGATAGGACAGAGTA
This sequence comes from Elephantulus edwardii, assembly GCF_000299155.1. NCBI lineage: Eukaryota > Metazoa > Chordata > Mammalia > Macroscelidea > Macroscelididae > Elephantulus > Elephantulus edwardii. The sequence continues at coordinate 16,781,166 of NW_006399755.1, forward strand.
GACCTACCGTACAGGGCTTTCAAGGCTACAGTCTTTCGAGAAGCTGATTGTCACTTATTTCTCCAATGAGTGACTTGAGATCTTAACCACTCACCACCTGGCCTCCATGAGCATGATAGTAGGCCCCAATGAAACAGGTTGCCTGGAACCACACAGCCTACTTCTCACGGAAGAGTGTGGAGAAAGAAGTAGATTCTTCCCAGTAGCACAAAGCAGGACACAGAGTGGAATAAGGAAATGAAAGGGTTAGTATGAGTGAATTGATAAAAGAGAATTATTGGTGAGCTGGAGAGCAAACCAAAAGCAGAAACTTCAATATAGTCTCATGAGGAGCGTTGAATATCTCCAGACTCGTTTCTAGCCTAGCCTAACCACATGAAACCTAAAACATCATTTGGCACAGATGACAAAAAGTCATCAAACTGGGAGAGGCCAGTAAAATGAGACTTGTTTCAGACTTGCTTTAGCTATGGCTTAACACAGTTTGGAACCACGGCCATAAAGCCCTCAGGAACAATCTAATGTGCTTGAAAGTATCATATTAAATTACATTTCATTACATTTTGCCCAAACAGCATAGCAATATCTGTGTACAATATTTGTAGCAGAATGCAAAATTGTGGGCTTGTATTTGCATCCTATTAACCTATTTAAAATCCCAAAGAGAAGAAGATGAATGGAAATCTTCAGCAGTCTAATGCATTAGAATGCAAAAACATAGAAATAGAAAGTAGCATTAAACAACTGCAAATAAAATAATATGTACTGTGATAGTAGATTGGAACAAATTCATATTGTTTTGTTCCCAATCTCACACCAAGAGAAAGAACAAAAAATGGAGCTTTTAAGAACATACAAATTTTGCTGTTAGTACATCCACCATCCTATTAAAAGAGCAAATTAACCTCATATTTAAAATAAAATAAACACAGATTCAATAATGATAGAAGAAAGTTCATGTTGACTGCTTCCTTGAACATAGTAGATGCTTAATGCATAATTATTATATTAAATTAGATTTTTTTGTTGTTGTTCATTCACTGTAACTATTTAACAGGTGAGCTCTGGCAGACCAGTGATAAGAGGCTGCATTGAACTCAAAGCCTTGAGGTCTGAATCCACCAGCTGTTCCATGGAAAAAGCTGGGAAATCTACTTCCATTTGACCTAATGCCTCTGAAAACTCACTGAAGGGTCATCTGTGAGCCAGTTCATATTTGAGGGTACATAACAACAAATAACAAGGAAACAGGCAGTACAGGGAATTGGCATCTATGATTGCCTTTCCCAAGTGTTTCATTCTCACAGAGGGTAATATAGTCCATGGTGGCAAAGACCACAGGGAGTAGTACTATTAACCTAAAAGTGATGTTGGTGTGGCAGTTCAAATCCACCAGTGGCTCTGAGGGAGAAAGATGTGTAACCTCTTCTCAAGGGATTTGGTTTACAGACTCTGAAAACTCACTGGAGGATTAACTATAAATTTGTTCCTACGTGAAGGTAATGAATTATAAATACACACTATGTTGCTGTTGTGTGCTGTCAAGTCAGAAGCAACACATAGCTGATGCTTCAGCAGTTTTCAGAGGCAGTTTACTGTGCAGAAGGAATTGCCCATCCTTCTCCCATGGAGTGGCTGGTGCCCTCAAACCACCTGCCTTCAGGATTGCAGTGCAGCTTCTTGCCACTAGTCCACCAGAGCTCACTATGTGACGTGACTAAAAAATAAAATAAAAAAAAAACCAAAAAACAAACAAAAAAACCCACCCAAACTAAATTCTATATTTAAATTATAGGAGTAGAATCAGTCCATTGATCATATGTGTCTACCAGGGTTGAGACCAACCTTCCTTACAAGTCAATGAAAGCATATTTCAATGAATAGAACAACCCAGGTTTCCCTTCTTGAGCTCGCCTTTGTTTGGGAGGGGTCTGGGTCTAGTTCTAGTAACCTAACAAACATATACCCTTATTGTTGATGGTCGTTAGTATGTATCTTTGAGTTGGAATTGACGCATAGCTAAACCTCCAGTAAGTGAATTTTCAGAGACGGTAAATTAAACAGGAGGTGATTATCCATCTTTCTTTCACTGAGCAGCTGGTGGATTCAAACAGCATGCATGTTGGTGTGTATCTCCTTACCACGCGGCCAAGAAAGCTCCCTATCCTTACAGAGAATGTAAAGGTTTTGAAGAAGACTAATTGGTCTCAGCCTTGAAGAATGCCTGGCAAAAGGGCATATCTTGGTGAGGAAATCATACGCAAAAAACATCTATGAAAAATACACCTGGGCAGAATACACTACTACTACCAACACTTCTACTAGCACTGCCCCTGCTGTTACTACTACTACTACTACTACTACTACTACTACTACTGCAACTAATACTACCTGCTGTTGAGTCAGAATCAACTCATAGATTACCTTCCAGTGTGTTTCTGAAGCTGAGAGAATTCTGAGCTTACTCATCTTTCCCCAAGTATAAGGCAAGAAAAACAGAAAAATAATACTTGAGCATATTAATTAGCATAATTTTAGATTCCATGCCCAGACTGAATAAGGATCCTATTATCATCATTGACAATAGGCAGCATTACAAACTGAGCCAGAATGATGTCTGACATTTTCTTGTGACTTATTATGGGCCAACGATAGCTAGGATTTTATAAAAAGCATCTAAGTCAATTTCCATAACTACCCTGTAAGGTAGTCATCATCAACTCTACTGTAGGGATGAGGAAACTAAGTCATAGAGAAAAGGAACCATCTTTGCAGTGTCTTATAGTTAAGAAGCCTTCCTTCACTTGCCCTACCTATTCTCTAAGTGGGAATTTTCATTACAAACCACAGATTGTCTTTGAGAGATTTAAGATCAGCAGAGTCTTAGACTATCCAGATGACTTGCCCAAAGAGATCCAAAATTGAGAGCAATGTTTAGTTATGAATCAGATCTTAGGATGGTCCTTAATGTAGTGTCTCGATATATCAAAGAGCTCTGCTGACTTAATGGTAAGGAGTTGTGCTGCCAACTCAAAGATACATAGTTCAAACCCACCAGCCGCCCCGTGGGAGAAAGAGGGACAAAAATTCTTGTGTGATTTACTGCCTTTGAAAACTCACTGGAGGGTCAGCTATGAGTCAGTTTCCATTTGATGATACATAACAACAGCAACAATACATCAGGCTAGGCTTTCTCTCCAGACTTCTCCTTACAGCCTGAATAAACAAGGGAGAGAGTGCAGTGATAAATCATGCCTAAGAGCTATTTTAATAGCCCTGCTGTTTTGCTGGAGAAACACAGATGCCATGATTTGCTCCCTGTGAATCCTGCAGCCAAGTTACTGCTTAGGCAGCCACCAGATGCTGCTGTTTCCAAAAAACACCGGAAAGCTGTCAAGATCCCAGGACACATGTGAAGACGACCTGGATAACAAAACTCTTCATGGTCTTTTATAATTTGCCAATGTAATTAGTTCTAGCTAGATAACGCTTATACCTATCTAGATAAAGGCCTCTTGGGAAATGAAAGGTTGGTGATTTTAGATATTTGACCTCCCTAAATGCAGGTTATACGCATGGATTTCACCTGATGGTATGCATAGGAATCAGATCGATTACATCTGTGGAAAAAAACCACTGGAGAAGCTCAATATCAGCTGTGAAAACAAGGCCAAGAGCTGATTGTGGAACAGACCACTAGCTACTCATATGAAAGTTCAAGCTGAAGCTGAGGAAAATTAAACTGAATCCACAGGAGCCAAAATATGACTTTGATTTCATCCCACCTGAATTTCAGAATCATATCAGGAACAGGGTTGGGACCTTGAACACTAATGAGAGAAGACCAGATGAGTTGTGGGAGGATGTCAAATGTATCATCCAGGAAGAGTGCAAACAGTAATTACAAGGACAGAAGAGGAAGAAAAGACCAAAATGGATGTCAGAAGAAACTGAAGATTGCACTGCAGCGAAGAGAAGCCAAAGCACAAGGAAGAATTCAAGATACTAAAGAGCTGAACAGAAGATTCCAAAAGGCAGCACGGAATGACAAAGCAAAATACTACAATGAAATGTGCGAGGAGCTCAAGTCAGAAAATCAAAAGGGCTGAACTCGGTCAGCATTTCTTAAGCTCAAGGAACTGAAGAACAAATTCAAACCTAGAGTTCCTATAATCAAGGATGCTTTAGGCAGAATATGAAATGATCCAGGAAGTATTAAAAGACGATGGAAAGAATATACTGAGTCACTGCATCAAAAAGAATTGGCAGAGAGAAGAATTTAATGAAACAACATATGAGCAAGAGCCTGTGGTGATGAAGGGAGATGTTCAAGCTGCTTTGAAGGAAATAGGAAAACATAAGGCCCCAGAAATAGATGGTATACCAATTGACGTATTTCAGCTAACAGATGCTGCCCTGGATGTACTCAACAAGTTGTGCCAAGAAATCTGGAGAACGACCACTTGGTCAACTGACTGGAAGAAATCTACATATTTTCCCATTCCAAAGAAGGGTGACCTAACAGAATGTGGAAACTACAGAACAATATCATTGATTTCACATGCAAGCAAAATGCTACTGAAGA
>NW_006399755.1:16786960-16788673 GCF_000299155.1 Elephantulus edwardii
AACAACAACAACAACAACTTTGGGACCAGTCCTTGGAGAGGGATGTCATGCTTGGGAGGGTGCAGGGACAGCACAAGAGAAGAAGACCTTCAATGAGATGGATTGATTCAGTGAACTGAAGTAATGGGGATAGGTGTGTCAAAGATGATAATATTGTCACAGGATCTAGCAGGGTATAAGGCTGTTGTGCATAGGGTCATTATGGGTTGCAGGCGACTCAGCGGCACATAACAACTTTCACAGAAGCCAGCTGAAGACCAGCCTCAAGGTTCATAGCTACATCTGACTCTATAAAGTAGGGAAATAAAAGTGAATAGAGACAGGAAGAACTGAACAAAGATTCTATTATTATAGAAGGATCCCTGGTAACACATTGCATGTTGGGTTGTTAATGGAAAGCTCTGCAATTTTAATTCATCAGTCAATCCATGAATGAAAGATGAACCATCTCTTACCATTAAGATTTATAGCCTCAAACACCCAATGGAAGGCTGCCAAGAGTCAGAATCTACAGTGATGGATTTAGTGTTTCCGTATGGTTGTTTCGTTTCTTTTTAAAAAATATTTATTACCATCACTGGATTTGGTGTCTAAAGAATATTTTCCGTTTTACTCTTTATAGTAATTTGTGAAGAATGTTATAATCCCTACTTAATAAATGAGAAAACTGAGGCTAGAAAAATAAACTCACCAATATATAATGTTTTCAGTCTGAGTAGGAGAATGGTTCTGTCCATTTGTCTGAAGGATCTCACATGTGTACGTTAGCAGGAAGTATGAACTATAATGCTTAAAATGCCATCCCTATTCAGGTAAGGTAACTGACTCTAGAATCCTTTACTAAGTCGTTCCTTACCCTACTCCCACCACCCTTATGGTCTGCATCTTTTCAGAATTGCCCACTGATTCCATTTACTCTGCTTCAAAAGCTGCTATGCTCATGCTTTTGGGGATCAAGGAAGAAGAGATGAAGGGAGGCAGGGGCTGAGAGTTATCCAGAATCCATTTTCATAAATGAGAACCTCTTTGCAGTAAAATAAATTTCCCACCTATGGTATCTCTGCATCTCATTCAGCATCCTCTATCTCTTGATTATCACTGTGGGTTGTAATGTACACTCTATTAAATGGGCAATAAACACAGCAAGCATTATGGCTGTGCATAATAGCTAACAGAGATCTTGTCTTTGACCCTGTTTCATAGCTTCCACACCTTCCTCCTACATCCTTCCTATTTTCCTGCTATGAGAGATAAGCTAAAAACATTCCTTATTCCAGAACATAAAACAGCATCAATTATTAGAAAAACCTAAATGCTTCATCACAAACCAAATGTGTTCTTCCTCTAGTGCTTCCATCTCAGAAAATAGATTTCCATTTATCTAGCTTCTCATGCCAGAAGTCGATGCGTGATCCCACACTCCTCTGGTTCCTTCACTTCTCCCATCTAATTCACCATAAAATCCAATCAAACCTACCCCCGCGAATGTTTCTCAAATTTATTGACACAAACACCACCACCATCCTAATCCAAACTACCCGACTACTAGACGATGGTAGTCCATTAACAAGTCTCCATTATCTTTACTGCCTCTATCTTTGAGGATAGTCAATGAAACACAGATATACATTCCTCTGGTAGTCCCTGCTTTCAGCTAAGATCCATCTAACATTAGCTACAATATCCCTAGTACCACGACCCCTTCTAAACCCA
>NW_006399755.1:16790888-16794029 GCF_000299155.1 Elephantulus edwardii
GGAAAAGAGTACTGAATATCCCATGACTGCCAAGAGAACAACCAGATGTATCTTGGAGAGTGTACATCCAGAGTGCTCCTTAGCAAAGATGGTTAAGTTTCATCTTTATACTTTGGACATGTAGCTAGATAAGGCTATTCATTGGAGAATTGGAGAGTGACATCATGCTTGGAAAGATGGGGGGAGGGCTCTGTGAAGAAGAGGAAGACCCTTAATGAGATAGATTGACATGGTGAATTCATCAATAGGTTTGAGTGTTTCACAGATGGTGAGGATGGCACAGGATAGGGCAGGGTTCAGATTGGCCCTTCATAGGGTTGCTAGGATCATACTTAACTTGATGGCGTATAACAACAACAACAACAACAATCTATGGACATAGAAACATTCTCATCATATAACCAGAATAATATTTAAAAAATTAATCTCATTGTACCACTTGTCTTTTCTTAAAATCATTCCATTTGTGTTGTCACTAACTGTTGATTTTAATGTGATTCTATTTAAGATATTCAAGATCAATGTAACAAACCATTTCCTTTGAGTCAGAACCAACACAGAGCTGACGTTTCATCAAGAGATTGCCCATCTTTCTCTCTTGGAGCCTCTGGTGGACTTGAACCTCCACCAGCATAACTCAATATGGTCTGTTCAATATGCTCCCAAATTTCCTGTTAAGTGAAGCTTCTCTAGTATTTCATCTCTTTGCAGCCTTCAATATGGATTGAAGTTCAACATCAAGAAAACAGTCTCACCACTGGGCTGACTGGCAACATTATGATAGATGGTGAAGACATTGAGATTGTTAACACCTTTAGTTTGCTTGGCTCCACAATCAACACTCTTGGGACCAGCAGCCAGAAAAGCAAGAGATGAATTGCATTGGGAATGTTGGCTGTCAGGTACCTCTCCAGAGTATTGAAGAGCAATGATGTCAGTCTGGAGACTAAAGTGTGCCTGATCCAGGCCGTAGTCTTTGCAATTGCTTTCTATGTGGAGAATGACTAGGGATGTGATGATAGAAAGAGAATTGTTGCCTTTGAGCTGTGGTGCTGGAGAAGAGTTTTGAATATACCATGGACTTCCAGGAGAAAAACAGATCCATCCTAGAGAGGGTGAAGCTAGCCTGCTCCTTGGAGACAAGGATTCTGACATACTTTGGGCATGTTGCGAGGAGGGACCAGTCCTTGAAGAGGGACATCATACTTGGAAGGGTGGAGGGACAGAGAAAGAGAGGGAAACCATCAATGAAATGGATTGATACAGTGACTGGGGTAATAAGGGTAGGTGTTTCAGAAACAGTAAATCCGGCACAGGATAGAGCAGGTTTTTGAGCTGTTGTACATAGGTTCGTTATGAGTCGCAAGTGACTCAATGGCACGTAACAACCACACTTAAGTTAGGATTTCTCTTTTTCTCACCAAACTATTTGATTTATTTAAAAAAAATCCAGATTGTGTTGAATTACTTGTTCTTTGTTTTCCTTTCTTTTTCACCTGTGGTCCTGAACATGGCTATTCTTTTACTTCAAAGCAAAGGTAACTTTTTACATTAGAAGAAGGGATGAAATTGGCTGGTGAGAATTGAAAGATACTTGTCTTAAAATATCTGCCTCATTCTAGATAGATCACATCATTCCCTTTCCTAAGACCCTTCTCTGAGCACCCCAATTGCCTCCACAAAAGAGAAGACAATGTTGTCATTGTCCTCATAGTTATTCATCAATGTAGCTTCAGCAGTTATCATACTGCTGCTTATACTTACTCTCCTCACTCATATCCCCCCATCTGCCTTGTATGTGATGCTTGAACAGTTTATTCTACTTCCATCACTATCATTACCAGGATCTCCACCACACTACTATTGTTAACATCACCATCACTGTTACTGTCTAGCATCACCACCACCACTATCACCATCAATATCATAGCCAGCACACAATATCAATACCACAACGATTACTATCATAGCTTCCACTACTATAATCACCACTCCATTCACAACCCTACCAGCATTACTATCACCAGTCACCACCACCACTACCCCTATTATAAGTGAACACCTAGTGTTTATTCTGTACCACTTATTCTGAAAAACTTTTACATAGTTTTTAACTCATTAAGCATTATATTGTCAAATATTTAATAATTGGAACAGCGAGATTAGATCCCTGGCACTATAATCCCTGAGCCATGTTCTTAACTATTATTCCTTTATTTTGATAGTGTTTTTCTTCCCACTTGTAACCATTCCCTCCCTTAGGACATATTTATATTCTGTTTGGAATGTTCTGTTTTCTCTGTCCTCTTCCATTTTGTCTTCCTGAAAAACTCTCATCCATTTTTGAAAGTTATTTGTGCATCATTCTTTAAACATTGTAGACAGAGTTCTCTGTGTCCTTTTTCTTCATTCATTTACATTTGCCCATCCTAATACTTACCACAGTGTGTAATAATTAACTCTACATCTGACTGCTTCATTCATATCTGTACCTACAGGAATGAAATACTGAGTGGATTCTGGGCCCATTGATGAAAAGCTAAACGTTTCAGTGCCTGTTTCATCATGAGATTATTGATTACATAATAAAAGTATAATTGTATATTATTTGGTTAGGATGTTGTTGTTGTTGTTGTTGATTGCCTTTGAGTCAAGCACGACTCATAGCATCCCTATGAACTAAAGGCCTGAAGTCCTTCTGCAACTATCAGCATTTATCAAAGTTCACAGAGTTTCCAGAGGCAAGTTATTTAGGAAGTGGATGCCACAGTAGATAGTATATTTGAAGAGCTCAGTGAATATTGTTGTTATGTGCTATTGAGTCATCTGTAACTCATAGGGCCCTTACGTACAACAGGCCTTAACCCTGCTCTATTCTGTGCCAATCTTATTGTCTCTGACACACCTACCCCATTACCACAGTCATTGAATCAATCCATCTCATCGATGGATCTTCCTCTCTTGCACTGTCCCTCCACCCTCCCAAGCATGATGTCCATATCCAAGGACTGGTCCCTCCTTGCAACATGTCCAGAATATGTCAGATGAAGCTTCAGAATCCATGCCTCCAAAGAGTAGACTCGTTTCACTCTAGGACGAACCTATTTATTCTTCTAGCAGTCCATGGCATATTCAATACTC
>NW_006399755.1:16794559-16811463 GCF_000299155.1 Elephantulus edwardii
AGAAGAAGTAAATCACATGGGAGAACACTTCCTGTTTTTATCTTTTGAAGCAATTGGTGAGTTACAACCATGTGCCTTCATGTTGGCAGTGTAGTTCTTTATCACTGGGCCACCAGAGTACCCTCAATTTATGACAGTATGTAAAATAAGTACAAAAATATTTAATAGTGAAGATAACTTAAAGTTTCAGAGTTTTCATAATGCCTGTCATATATCATTCCTTTCACATATAAAACACATATACATATAACATGCATACTGAGCTGGTGGCCTAGTGAATAAGGAGTTATGATGCCAACTCAAAGGCAGGCAGTTCAAGTCTTCCAGATTCTCTGAGGGGGAAGGGTGGTCTATGTCATTCTGTGTGATTTGTAGCCTATGGAAACCCAGTGAAGGGCCAGCTCTGAGTCGGTTCCAACTAGAGAGCACATAACACCAACACTGAGCATAGGAAACTGATGCATACAGTGGTTGCACAGTTTGCAAACACCACTTTTACATAAAATACAGTACTAGAAATTTGTAACTCTCTTACAAAGCAATTTGAGAATATATCTCAAAACTTGCAATATTTAAATAACTCAATCAAATAAATTCAAAGGAAATTATTGGAAATGCATGCTCCCTTGGAGGCAAGGATTTTGAAGCTCCATCTTACATACTTTGGGCATATGGCCAGGAGGGACCAATCCTTGGAGATGGAAGTCATGCTTGGGAGTGTGGAGGGACAGAGCAAGAGAGGAAAATCTAGGATGAGATAGATTAACCAGTGACTGGAGAAAGGGGATTAGATTTGTCAGAGATGATGAGATTGGTTTAAGATAGGGTAGGGCTCAGAGCTAATGTACATAGGGTCATCATGAGTTGCAGGTGACTCAATTGCACATAACAACAACATTAACAACAACATGAACTGGGCTAGACTCAATGCTTACTGTATGCTTAATTACATGGTATACATTTAGAAACTGTCTAAATATCCATCAATAAATGTCATTAAATAATATGTGACTATAAAATGTTTTTACACAGAACATTTAATGACATAAAAATGCTATTTTTAAAAATCAGGGTACTACATGTACAGAAAATATGTAATATGTATAGAAATCAAGAACAAAGCCAGAACCAATTACAGAAAAGACTATCAATTGTTCATACCATATTAATGCCGAAACTGAAGAAATAAAAACAACTAAGTGACAACCAAAATGCAACCTAAATTTAGAAAGGATCTGAAGAATAAATTTTATACATAGACAGTAATAACCAAAACTTGGACGAGTTATAGGATGGCATCAGGGACATCAAATATGGAGAAAGATAAAGGTCGCTGAAATACAGGACAGAATGGAAAGACTAAAATGGATGTTAGAAAGGCTTTGAAGCTTTCCCTTGGAGGTAGTTTAGCTAACAAGAATGGGGGATGTGCTGAAATAAAACAGCTGAGAAGACTTCAAAGTGTGGCTCAAGATAAAGTAAAGCATTATACCGAACAGTGCAAAACTTACAGTTGGAAAACCACAAAGGAAGAACACACTCAGTAGTTCTTAGGTTGAGAAAATTCAAGAATCAAATCAAGTCTAGAGATAACAACACTGAGGGATTTAATAGGCAGAATATTGAGCAATGCAGGATACATGAAAATCAGATGGAAGGATACAGAGTCATGGCACGAAAAATAACTTATCAATAGTCATCCATTGGAGAAGGTTGTATATGATCAAGGACTATCAAGATTGAGAGGAAAAGTGCAAATTGTACTGAAGGTAATGGGGGCAGGGAGGCTTCAGGAATTGATAGATTATCAACTGAAAAGTTTCAACAAGCAGATTCCGTGCTAGAGGTGCTATCCCTATATCAAAGAAATTTGGAAAGTTGGTCAACAAATTAGAAGAGCCCAATACTTGTGCCAGTTCCAAAAAAATGGTTGATCCAACAAGATGTGGGAGTTATTGAAGCATTAATAATACATGCAAGTCAAATTTTGCTGAAGATAAAGCTACAAAGGACTGCCAGAAATTCAAGTAGGAATCAGAAAAGGATGTGGAAATAGGGGTTCCATGGGTGATATCAAATGGATGTTGCCCGGACGTAAGTAAAAGAGGAAGATATTTACCTGTATTTTACTGATGGCAAAACATTGAACTTTGTGGATTCTCTCTCTCACACACACACATACACACACACACACACACACACACTCTCTCTAACACACTTTATTGTAAATAAAATGAATTCCAAAACAATTTCTCAGATGCAGGTCAATCATTCAAACAGAGCAAGGGAACACTGAGTGTCTTAAAATCTGGAAAGGTGCTTATTAGGGTTGTGTCATTTTACCATAATTAGGCAATCTGCATACTGAGTAAATAAACCAAGAGGAACAGGACCTCAGAACTGGAAGAAGAGTAACAACCTGTGATATGCAGAGGACGAATTCTTGCTTCCTAAAAGTAAAAAGCACTTGAAATGCTTACTAATGAAGATAAAAAATCCTATAGCTTTCAGTATGGATTACACTTCAACAGAAAACTCCAAAACCTCTCACAACTGGACTTATACATGACATCATTGTAAACAAATAAAACACGAAACTTGTCAAGAACTTAATTTTCTTTGGGTTCACAGTCAATGCCATGGAAGCAGTAATCAAGAAACAAAACAACATATTGCAGTGGATACGTCTAAAGCAACTATCTGTAAAGAATTAGAGAACAATGAGATCGCAGTAAGTACTAACGTGTAAAATCCTTAAGTCATGGTATATTTAGTCATAAACTGAACAATGAATATGGAAACCTGAAGAAGAATTGATGCCTTTTAATTACATGATGTTAGTAAAGACTATTGAATATTCTATAAACTTCCAGAAGAGAGAACAAATCTGTCTTAGAAGTGCAGCCTAAATGCTCCTTGAGAAGTGGGATGATGAAACTTTGCTGTATGTATTTTGAATATATTAACAAGAAGAAACAGTTTCTGGAAAAAGATATCAAGCTTGATAGCAGAAAGCCAACTAAAATAGGAATACCCTCAATGAGATGGGCTGACACAGTGGCCACAACGATTCAAACAGCAATGATTATGAGGATAAAGCAGCAATGGTTATGAAGATGGCACAAGTCTGGGCTGTGCATTGTTAGTGTTGTTTATATATATGTGAGTTGAAACTGACTCAACAGCACCTAACAATAACAGCAAGCTATTTGTTACATTTGCATGGAACAAAATTGCAGAAGATGATACATCAGAAAGTTGGCAAGGATTTATTTGGATGGCAGAATTATAAATGGTTTTAATTTTCATTTTGAGTTTAAAAAATAGAGTGTAAAATTCATGTAATGAGTATGCATTGCCTTTGAGAGTAGTGGGGGGAGAAATGTCATGGTTGAAAGATGTAGAAAGTGTAGGATTATATGTAGAATTATATTTTTGCAACGTGGTGAAAGGGGAAAAAATATCTCCCCTCCCTTGCCTCACAAAAGATTTTTTCATATAAATTTTTGAATATGATATGAAAGATATATATTATATATAAAAGATATGTATATCTTTTCATATATATACATACACACATATATATGTACGTGTGTGTATATATATGTATATGTGTGTGTGTATATATATATGGAGAGAGAAAGGGAGATGGAGATGGTAAAAAGAGCATGAACTTTGGAGTTCCTTGGAAGTCTCTGAAAACCTCTAAGTTACCACCTCTGCCACCTCACAAAACATACTTCTTCTTTTGCTGTAAGTTTTATATATATACATATAAAATCATACTAAGTAGGTACATTACAGAGGCTTAAAATTAATCCATTTTCTTAAGATTCAGCACAATTCTTGTCCATATGAACTGGTTATTATTGAGTGGATTCTAACTCATGGAAATCTCTCATGTGTGTTACAGTAGAAATGGGCTCTCCCTAGTATTTTCAATTGCTGAGATTCTTAAAAAAACACTCTATCTCTGGCATTTCTTTTAAGGTGTTTCTAGGTAGAGGCAAACCACCAAACTTTTAGTTAGTGGTTGAGTGGTTGTTGTTTCTGTTGATTGCCATCAAGTTGAGGACAACTCCTAGCAACACGATGAACAAAAGATCTGAAGCCGCTTGATAACTATCATTTCTCAAAGTTTATAGAGTTTCCAGAGGCATGTTCTTTAGGAAGTGGGTGCCACTCCTGCTTCCAAAGTACGATTCTATATTCACTGCCAAGGAACTCCATTGAAAATTCTGGACTTTTAAAAAGAATCCTATGCAATCCATCCACTCAATTGGATGCTTTTGAGCTCAGACTCCTGCCCTATCTCCACTGGAAGGTAATGAAACCCAGCATTTCACCAAGTGACACTGATGGTTCTCAGCTTTGATACCTGGGAAGGAATGCAGTGTCTTACCACCACGCCTTGCAGCGCTGCTGATCTCCAGAGCCCGGAGTCCCCTTTCCTTCTCTGACTTCACATTCCAATTGAAGGGTCCATGAAACCAGTACATTTATAATTAGTATTTTTGTTACTTAAAGTTCACCAGCTTTGTAGCCAATTATTGGCTAAAAAACATTTATTATTTTCAATCTATTATTAGTTTATTATGGCTCATTGCTCTAAAATCCTTCGTTTAATCCTTTGCAGGTCCTTAAACACAAATATGGCAGCTATTAGCAACCTCTTCAGTCAGGCATAAAATTGTACCCAGAGGCCTCATAAACAATAGAGTGCTTTGGAAAGATTAAATCAGTGTACACAGCTGTGAAGGAGGCCATTAGGAAATGCATTATCATTCTGCGTTACTGTTACTTTGTGGGCCACTCCACTCTTGTCAATCCATCAGCTGGCCCTGCCCCTGCCCTCTAAGTGGAAAAGCCTCCAGCACCTTACCAGGTAAGAGGCAGGTGAGGAACAAGGTGGGCCCCCACCTGTATGAGGTTGAGGGAACCATGGTGGTGTTCTGCGAGTGTCAGCAGGGAAAACCACTCTGTCATAATGTTTTTCCTCCTGGAGTACTAAACAGGCAAAGAAGGAGGTTTTTCATTATATAAGACTTCTGGGAAGATGTTAATTCCAAATATTTTATTAACTTCTGAATCTTTATTCAAAATGTATACTCCCTCCAGAAAAAGAGGATTGGAAAAGAAGATTATCATGTAGGAAACATTCATTATGCAGCGGAATCTTTCATTGGACCATTTGTTTATCCAATAGGACACGTTCTGTGGGCAGAACTGGAGCCATACAGAAGAAAAGCCTCAGTTCTCAGGCTGTGCAGGGCCTGGTGGGGGAGACAAACAAGAACTAAGATGTATCCACTACTGTGGGACTTGAAGAGCGAGGCTTCCCTGTGGACAGAGCATGAGTCCGGCTTTGATGCTAAAGAAAAGGCACAGCCCACAAGAGGTAGTGGTGAGGATGGGGAGTATATTCCAGACTGTGTATAAAGATCTAAATCAAATGCAAATATTCAAAGTGTTATTATTTCTTTGTTATTCAAAATTCTATGGTTTTCTTCCTATTCCTTTTACCTCTGACTGTATATAGCTTAAGGAACACTGGTAGTGACTGAAAAGTTGGTGGTTATGAAGCCATAGGCCACTCTATAACATTTACAGCTTCAGAACCAGGAGGGAGGCTTGTCATTAGTCAGGACTGATTTGATGGCAGGGGTTCTTTTTTTAAAATCTGCAGCTTGAGGAGTCCTGGTGGGACAATGATGAACTCAGTTGGCTGCTAACCTAAAGGTCAGTGGTTTGAAATGAGTAGAAGCCCTGTGGTTGAAAGATGTGGCAGTCAACTTCCCTTAAGATTACAGGGTGGCAAGCCCTATGTGGCTCTTCTACTCTGTCCTCTAGGGTCATTGTGAGTCTGCATCGACCTGACAACAAAGGTGTTTGGGTTTGTTATGAGCCTTGCCTGAATCTATGGATGTGAACATAGCACACTGGCAAGAATGTGGCCTTTGGAGTCATGTCCAATTGAGTTTGAATTCAACTCTGGCTATTAACTAGTTGGGTGATATAATTCGACCAATTGTGTCTTTAAGTCTTAGTGTCTTACCTATAAAGTGGAAATAACAATAACCCACCTTACAGGGTTATTATGAGGTGCATAGGAAAAAACATATATGGTCTCTATGAGTCATGGAAGACTTGATGACACAGAACAACAATATCTGTCATATAATGTTGTTGTTGTTGATGTTGTGGATTGCCATCAAGTTGAGCACAACTCATAGCGACCCTATGAAGAACAGGCCTGAAGCCTTTCTATAATTATTGCCATTTATCAAAGTTCATAGATTTTCCAGAGGCATGTTTAGGAAGAGGCTGTCACTCCTGCTTCCAAAGAAGCATAGAATATAATAGTCTCAAAGATTGCTGGTTCCTTACCTTTATCATTTGGCATCAATTTAAAATCCCTCTCCTCTTAGGGAGCTCTGGTGGGCTAGTGGAATGAAACTGTACTGCCATCTCACAGGCACATGCTTCAAATTCACCAGCTGCTCCACAGGAGAAGGACAGAAACTTTCATCCTGTGCTATTATTAAATTGCTTCTAAAAATCTTCTGGAGGGTCAGCTATGGGTCTGTTCTGACTTAACGGGACACAACAAGAAAAAGAAACACTTCCCCTCGGGAACTTTTCCTGACGCTCTGATTTAGAAATCTCTTAAGAGCAGACAGATAGTCTGTTTTTATTTTTCAGTGCACACGAAGGACTTTGGGGAAAGATCAGTTAAATGAAACTAAGATTCCTATCTTGTTCACTTAAAGTCATCCCTAACATACCTTCCTCCTTTCCTTTTGTGAGGGGTGCCCATAGAATAATTTTTCCTCTGGATGTAGGAAAGAAAGTAACATTTAATCTCCTGGGAAACTAGCTCTTATAACATGGTGTATCAAGAGACGTAAGATTTTGACCAAGTTTGACACTCTTAGAAAGCTTTCTAAGTCTAACCTCACAGTGTAATTGGGTACACTATACCACAGAAAAAAGCTACTCTTTTATTTCCAGTCTCATTCAGGATGATAACTAGTGCACTTCCAGGTTAAACAGTAATGTAAGGCTGATGATGCAGAAAGTGTCCCTGGGATGGGCAATCATTTTGAGAAGTTGTTGTTATGTGCCATCGAGTCTTTTGCAACTCATAGCGACCCTATGTACAAGAGCCCTAAAAGCTGTTCTATCCTGTGCCAACCTCACCATCTCAAACACACTCATTCCCACCACTCCACTCACAGAATCGATCCATCTCATCAAGGGTCTTCCTCTCCTGGGTCCTCCAGTCTCCCAAACATGATGTCCCTCTCCAAGGATCAGTCCCTCCTTGCAACATGCCCAAAGTATGTCAGACGAAGCTTCAGAGTCCTTGACTCCAGGGAACATTCTGGCTTCACCATATCCAAGACAAACCTGCTTGTTCTCCTAGCAGTCCATGGTATATTCAACACTCTTCTCCAGCACCACAGCTCAAAGGGATCAATTCTCTTTCTATCAGCCCTATTCACTGTCCAACTCTCTGAGGCATAGCACGTAATTGCAGACTATAGCCTGGATCAGGCGCACCTTAGTCTCCAGCCTGACGTAGTTTTGCAATATCTATACTTATAGTGGGAGGGTGGAGGGACAGCGCAAGAGAGGAAGACCCTCAATGAGATGGATTGATTCAGTGACTGGGGTAATGAGGGTAGGTGAGTCAGAGACAATGAGATTGGCACCAGCTAGAGCAGAGTTTAGGGTTGTTGCACATCGGGTCACTATGAGTCACAGGCAACTCGAGGGCATGTAACAACAACAACAACATACTTATTGTTGAAAGAGTTGACTAACTTTGTGTTGCATTTTGGGCTAGTTTGGAGATAATAGGGTAATATATAAAAGGTAGGTAAAGAAGAAGGACTACTAGGGAGCAGGGAAGTAAGCTGGTGGATAGTTCAGCCTTGCTTGTCTCCAAGTTCTTGTGAATGTACAGGTAGAATCTGTCTCTTTCAGTTGATGCCACATTCAGTGGGGAGAGAATGAGTTCTGCGGGGCATATGGAGACCTGAGTTTAGGACATCCCCCCATTACCTGCTGGTTTTGTTCACCTTTAGATAAGTGACACCTTATTTGAACTTCAGCTATTTAATATCTATGGGGAAATACTCCTCCTTTCACAGTAATGTAAATGATATTCAAATATGTAAAGAACCTACCACAACGTTCCAGACAGTGTAATATCAAGGGTAGTTTTCTTTTTCTGGCTGTAGATAGATGACTGCAGGTTGAATAAATGAATGAATCCATTTTACGAAACCCTTTTGTTATCTATTAGCTAGAAACTGCCTTCCTATAACTTTTATCCACTGCGCTTACTGCCCCCTAGAACCAAACAGAAAAAAAAAATCACTCTTTTAAATGAAAACCCTTCAAATATTCCTGTTTAATAAATTGAATAAATAGACTCCACTTTAATAAATTTGCCCCGGGCTGCAGGCCTTTGTGAGGCAGGCCAATATAAATGAAGATGCTGTCTGCACATGAAATGCTTTGTGGGCCACGTGACTGCCACTCTGCCCCAGAGACCACCGGGTGTGTGGGAAGGGTCATTTGAAATGATGAGGTAGTGTCGGTCAGAATTACAAGCTTTAGCCTTTCTGAAGCAAATCAAGTTATCTCATAAAAATCATAACTTGATTTTTAAAATGCAGCATGTATTTGCACTTTTTAAATTATTTTCCCCCCTTTTCTGTCTCCTTTAGTTCTTCCCTCTTTTGTTGATCTATTAAAGTCATATTGGAGAGGGAAAGGACAGAATAGATAAAGCACAGGGAATTCAAAGTCTATGAAGTTATTCTGCTTGATGATTTAAAAGTACATGTATGGGGTTATGCAGTTGTCAAAACTGATGTCTGTTCTTGTAGATGCCACCAAGTTGGTCATAGTGGCCCTGTGTATTGTTGTTTTGTGTTGTTAAGTGCCATCAAATCAAGTACGACTCATAGTGACCCTGTGAACAACAGATATGAACCCTGTTCTATCCTGTGCCATCCTTACACTTCCTGACACACAAGAGCTCATTGCAGCAGTCACCGTGTCAGTACACCTGGTTGAGGATCTTTTGCTCCTTTTCCAACCCTCCACTCTTCTCAGCATTGTGTCCTTCTTCAAGGAATAACAACTCCTGACAACATGCCCAAAGTATGTGAGGTCAAGCCAAAGAGCCCCAAAGAGCACTATGGCTGCATCCTCTCCAAGACATGCCTGTTTGCTCTCTTGGCTGTCCATGGGATGTTTAGTGTTCTTCTCCAGTATCACAATTTAAAGGCAGGAGTTCTTTTCCTGTCATCCTTATTCATTGTCCAGCTCTCAGATGCATAGTAAGTAATCAGAAAGACCATGGTCCGAATCAGATGCACCTTAGTTCTCAGACTGACATCATTACTCCTCAATAATTTTCAGAGGTCCCTAACTGCAGATTTTCCTAGTGCAATGTATCTCTTTATTTCTTGATTGTTGGTACCTGTGCATGTTGTTGTTTTTATGTGCCATCGAGTTGCCTGCGACTCATGGTGACCCTATGTACAACAGCCCTAAACCCTGCTCTCTCCTGGGTCAATCTCACTGTCTCTGACACACCTACCCCCATAACCGCAGTCACTGAATCAATCCATCTCATAGAGGGTCTTCCTCTCCTGCACTGTCCCTCCACCCTCCCAAGCAATATTGCCTGGTCCAGCACCATCCTCACAATAATTGACATGGTTGAACACATTACTGAAGTTGCTGTACAGTCTTGTTGAGGATATTCCTCTTTCTGACCCCCACCTACAACCTTCTGCTTTACCAAGCATGATGTCCTCCTCCATGAACTGATGCTATCTGATAATATTATCAGAGTACACAAAGTAAGGCCTCACATCAAAAGTGCACTCTGGCTGTGTTTTATCCAAGACATATCTGTTTCTTTTTTTGGCAATCCATGGTGGTGGTTGTTGTTATGTGCCGTCGAGTTGCTTGCAACTCATAGCGACGTACAACAACCCTAAAACCCTGCTCTATCCTGTGCCAGTCTCCTTGTCTCTGACATACCCATCCCCATTACTGAATCAGTCACTGAATCTTTCCACCTAATAGAGGGTCTTCTGCTCCTGCGCTGTCCCTCCACCCTCCCAAGCAGGACGTCCCACTCCAAGGATTGGTCCCTCCTTGCAACATGTTCAAAGTATGTCAGACAGCAGATTCGATATTCTTCACCAACACTGTGATTCAAATGCATTTTCTTTGATCTTCCTGTTTCACTCGCTAAGGAATATGCATTTGAAGCAATTAAAAATAGGTAAACAACATGCCTCTGGAAACTCTATGAACTTTGATAAATGATGATAGTTATAGAAAGGTCAGGCCTTTTGTTCATTGGGTCACTATGAGTCGTGCTTCACTTGACAGCAATCAACAATACAACAGCAATGTGGGTCAAGTGCACCTTGGTACTCAAAGTGATGTTTCTGATTTTTAATACATTAGATAAAGAGGTCTTTTTCAGCAGACATGCCCAATGCAATATACCACTTAATGTCTTGACTGCTGCTTACATGAGCGTTGACTGTGGATCCAAATAAAATTAAATACTAGACAACATCAATCTTTTCTCCATTTATCATGCTATTGTTCGTTGACCCAAGTTGTCACAATTTTTTAAGCAAGGGTGAGTCATCTGAATATTGTAGGTTATAATGAGTTTTCTTGCAATTCTGATTCAAAATGCCGTGTATCAATCCATCTGATTTTACCATTGCCAAATATGTCAATATTTACACATTACACTTCTTCCTTAATAAGGTCCAACTTTCCTATACTCAAACTTTTTGCATACCACATTCCAATAACAAGGGTCTGCTTGGAACTGTTCCTCCTTCTTCATGTTTCCAGTATGAAGGCTCAGCCTCCAGTGCCATATTTCCTAGTGTAACCTAGGTGTGCTCTATTGAACATAGGGTTGTGGTAGTTCTGTAAGGAGGACAACTACCTAGCCAACTGGAAAAGATTTCCATTTAAAAAACAAAAAAACAAACAAAAAAAAAAGAAAGGTGATACAACAGAGTATGGAAATTATTGAACAATATCACTACTAATAGTAGTGATATTGTAATCTACTAATAGTAGTAGAGACCAATCACACATGCTAGCAAAATCCTGCTGAATTACCTAAAAACAACTAGAACAGTGCCTTGATAGAGAATTGCCAGAAATAGAAGCTGGGTTTAGAAGAAGACACTAGTGACATCATAGCCAATGTCAGATGAGTCCTGGCTGAAAGTACCAGAGGAATGTCTATCTGTGTTTCATTAACTATGTAAAGGCATTTGACTGTTTGGATCACAAGAAGTTGTGGCTAACCTTGAGAAGAATGGGAGTCCCAGAACACTTGATCGTGCTCATGAGAAACCTATACTTGGACCAGGAAGCAAACTTCAGAATAGAGAAAGGAAACACTGCATGGCTCAAATCAGGAAAAGAGTGCCATCAGGGATGTTTCCTGTCTTCATGCCTTTTCAATCTATATGTTGATCAGTTCATTCAGGAGGCTTAACTCTACAAGGAGGAATGTAAGTTCCTCCATCAGGATTAGAGGAAGATTCATCAACAACCTGTGTTATGCAGATGACACAATCTTATTTGCCCAAACTTGAGAAGGACCCAAAGTGCTTGCTGCACAAGATCAAAGGTTGAAGCTTTCAATATAGATTGCAGCTCTATACCAATGAAACAGATTCTAACCACTAGACCAACTGGCAGCATCATGATAGATGGAGAAGCGATTGAGATTGCTAACAATTTCAGATTGCTTAATGCCACAATCAACAGTCTTTCCAGAGTGATCAAGAGGAACGATGTCAGTCTAGAAACTAAGGTGTGCCTGATTAAGACCATGGTTTTCACAATTACAAGCTATGCCTCTAAGAGCTGGATAATGATTAATGACGGCAGAATATTTGTTGTCTGTGAGTTGTGGTGCTGGAGAAGTAGTGAACTCTTCATGGTCTGCCAAGAGAGCAAATAGTTCTATCCTAGAGAGGGTGAAACCAAGTTTTTCCTTGGAGGTAAGGATTTTTAAGCTCCATCTGACATACACTGAGTATGTTCCTAGGAGGAATTAATCAATCCTTGGAGAAAGAAATCATGCTTGGAAGGGCAGAGGGACAGGGAAGTAGAGGAAGACCCTGGATGAGACAGACTGACTCAGTAACTGGGTTAATGTGGAGGCAATGAGATTGGCTCAGGATAGATAGGGCAGAGTTCAGAGCCATTATGCATAGTGTTGCTGTGAGTCACAGTTGACCTGACAACACATAAACAACAACAACTCCAATTCTAATATAATCAAAACCCATAGAAATTTACAGTACACAGAATAAACCCTAATGTAAACAAGGAACTTTATCTAATGATCAGTTATCAATATTGATTCATCATATGCAACAAATATATGACACCAATGCAAGATGTTAATACTAGGAGAAATTGTGTGTTGAGATTGTGGTTGTTATTATGTGCTGTTGATCAGAACTATCTCATAGCTGACCCTCCAGCAGGTTTTCAGAGGCAATAAATAGCATGGGAGTTGACTGACCATCTCTCTCCCAAATAGCAGCTGGCAAAATTGAACCTTGCACCTTTGGGTTGGCAGAGAAACTCTTTACCACTGGGAATGCACTGCACTTGTGTGAAATTTTTTTATAAATCAAAACCTGCTTTAAAAGAAAATGCATTTCAAAAAGTTTTAATAACCATGTGTATTACATGTTATTGTGGTGGTGGTGTACTGTCAAGTTGGGACCCATGCACTGCCGACTTTCTGGCAAGTTTTCAGAGGCAGTTAATTGCACAGGAGAAGATTGTCCATTCTTCTCCCACAGAGCAGCTGATGACTCTGAACTTTGTGCATTCAGGATTGCAGAGCACTTTCTTGCCACTAGACCACCAGAGCGCCCTATATCACATATATAAACAAACTCACAAACACATATGTGTATTTCCTATATTGTGCTGCCATGTATTCTGATAAATTCTTCACATATTTATCTATCTCATAGTACTGAGCCTTTAGTAAAAACTAAATGCAGTCATGCTACCATTGAGTCAATTCTAATTCATAGTAACCCTACAGAGGACAAAATAGAACTCCTCATAGGGTTTCCAAGGCTGTTGATCTTTACAGAGACAGACTGCTTTATCTTTCTTGCACAGAGTGGCTGGTGAGTTGAGACAGTGACCTTTTAGTTAATGGCAGAATGCTTTGAAGCATTATGTTGTTGTTTTTATTTTACTTAAAAAAAGAGACCTAATGTAGCGTCCACATTGCATACATGAAGACATTTTGTCTTGGAAAAGTTGCTAAAATCTAATTTAACTTTATCCCAAACACAAAGCTACAAGTCTTAGAGCTAGAACTCAAAGCAAGGTAGATATATTTAGTGAGTATAATTTTACCTATCGTGATAGAGCAACATAGACAATAAAACACACACACACACACACACACACACACTATCGGGCCTGGTGGAATTTCTCCAGGCAAAGGAGGATGATGTGGATAGGTTTCAGAATCAGTCTGGCTTGTGGATGGTTAGGGGTAGAACATACCTGAAGCACATGATACCTAAATGACGCTAATAATAGATGACATTAGAGGGGCTCAAGACCATAGTATTGAGAGATATCCATGTCAACTAGAATAGCATAGGCTGCAAAGACAATGTTCTAAGTCCTGCTTTGGTGAACAGTGACAGGGGCCCTATAAGTTTGAGAGTAGCCATCTGAGGTGCAAGTATTAGTCTATGTCCAGAACTAAGAATAGAAGGGATAAAGGAATGATGTATAGAAACAATTAGTCCAAGGGACTTACAGACCAAAGGAGCCTCAACATCCATGAACCTGAGACCACAAGAACTAGATGCTGCTTAGCTATCACTGCTGTTCACTCTAAAGGGGATCACAGTAGAATATTTTGGATATGAATATACAGGGTGAAGGAATAAACAAAACAAAACGCCACAAAAAGAAAAAAAAAGACCAAGCTTACTGGCCTGACAGAGACTGATAGTATCCCTGACACTATGGTGCTTAGTCACCCTTTGAACCTGTAACAAAATTAAACCTTGTGGCTCAACTTTTGACAAAATACTAGACAGGCCTGAAAGGGGACATAACATAATGACTCACTCATTAGAATAACCAATCATATGAAGTCAAAGGAGTAACAGTTGTCCAAGGATAAAACTCTGGAGGCAGAAAGGAGTATGTTAGAAGGATTATTGGGAATAAGAATTATAAGAAGAAATTGGGAAGAGTATGATTACAATATGGGCATTGCAATTGATGTTATAAAAGAAAATGTGTGCAAATGGTTGAATGGAAAACCATTTCACTTTAAAACTTACACTCAAATCACAATAAAGAAGAGAGAGATGAGGCTAGATAGGTAATCTGGGACTCCAATGTGCCCATGGTTGTGACATAGGGCTAGGGAGATTGGGTTTTATACAGCTTTGATAAGGTGACTCAGGGAACAGCCATCACGACCCTCCAAGGTTTAAGACAGATTTTATTGCCTTCTATGCATAGAGGCTGGCTTGCCCACCCACAATCGTATCTGTCACTATAACTACAGGAGCTTGAGGATAATTTGTGAAGGTTCACCCAAGATTGGTTAAAAAATAGGATATTCAGCTTTTAAATCATGAGAAGGAAAAAAGAATTACCAAGATAAGGAGCCCATATAGAAAAAGAAAACAAAAGAAACCCAGAGAAAGCATAAAGGAGAGGAAGCATAAAACAAAAAGACAGGAATAAGACCAAACATATTAGTTATGACAGTAAATATAAATGGTTTAAGTTCCCCTAATAAAAGATAAAGTCTTTCAGATTGGGTTAAAAGCAAAATTCAGCCATATGCTGCTTCTAAGAGACAAACGATAAAATAAAAACCAAGAAAGAAAGGGAGAAAAAGCTGGGCAAATATTTATCAGGCCTGCAAAACAAGCAATAAAGCAACAATATTCAACATTTCAAAGTATAATTTAGGGTAGAAAGCATCATATGAGACAAAAAAGGTCATTCTATATTGGTAAAAGGAAGCATTTACAATGAAGCAATAGGGGCTATAAAGTTACAGAACCTCAAACATAAAAACAGCAATTCTTTGAAATGTAAGGCAATAGTAATAGAAATAACACTCTGATGCAGACATTAATAACACAAAGCCCAAAGTATGTTACTGTCATTAATGAAAATGTATATATATATATATATTAGAAAAATGGTGAAAAACTACCTTGAGTATTTACAATGTTCCAGGAACTGTTTGAACTATATCACATAAACTGTCACATATACTGAAGAGCACTGCATATGCTACGAACAGTCAAAAGAACAAAAAGACATGTCTTGGAGAAGGTGCAACTAGTGTGCTTTTCTGAGAGATAAGGATAGAAAGCTTTGTCTCATTTTCTTTGGGCATGTTGTTAGGAAAGACTATTCCTTGAAATAGAACATCATGTTTGGAAAAATGGGGCGTCAGTGAAAGAGAGGAAAACCTCAGTGAGATAGATTGAGACAGGGACTGCAGCAATGGGCACAAGTATGTCAGAGATGATGAGGATGGCACAGGATAGGACAGGGTTCAGGTCTGTTGTTCATAGGGTCAGTATGAGTCTTATTCAACTTGACAGCACCTAACAACAACATCACATGTACTAACATCTTGTTGTTATACGCCATCGAGTCATTTGCAACTCATAGTGACCCTATGTACAAGGGCCCTAAATGCCGTTCTAACCCTGTCCCAACCTCACCATCTCAAACACACTCATTCCCATCACTCCACTTACAGAATTGATCCATAGTAATCATATGCACACTACAAGAAAACCTTAAAAATAAATTTTAAAAAATCTAAAATAAGTCAATACCCCAAAGTGAACAAAAGATATAGTCTAAATCACCTGAATATAATGCAATATTAAACATCAAACATTAAAATCTGCAGCAAATCTGGCCAAAGCAAAAGTGCACATACACATACTGAATGATTTGTAAACCTGTATCAAGAGTTTAGTAAAAGAATTACCCATAATAGTTAAGTTGTATTTATACTCTATGTACAAAGATACATGCATGTAAAATACAGACTTTTTCAGTAATTCACAGGAAAAAACCATATGATCATGTTGACATATCAATTGTTCGTAGTAGGTCATGTGTTTGGAGTAGGGAAAATAAGGCTTATGATGTTAGGATGAGGTATGAACCAGGGATAGGACTTGCACACCACAAAAGTTACCAAAACAAATGACTCAAACACGGGGAAGAATACAGGAATTACCAACAATGTTAGTTATGTTCAAGGCAAACTAACAGTTACATGTCCTCTAATTGAAAGACTCTTCTTAGTTCAGGAGCTCCTGAAATCGAACTTCAATCAAGAGGGAGGCCTGGATTTGAGGCTGTATGTGTTGGTCGTAGACAGAGTGGCATGGATGAAAGTCGTGGGGAAAGGAGAAGTGAGTGTATGTGAGTGGGATGGTTACATGGTCCCAGGTTGGGGAAGGGAGTGCTAATGTGGCCAAACATTGAGCAAAGCCTAGCAATCCTCACCCTGGAAGGAACACTCATACCAAAGAAAAAAATGTTACAATGGAAGTCTATGTTGGAAGCAGATAGAGGAAATTAGATGTCTCAAGAAAGGCTTGGACACTTTGGTTGTTTCCAACTCCTTGCTATTGTGAACAAAGCTGCAATAAACATGGGTGTGCATATATCTGCTTGAATGTCAGCTATGGTCTCTTCAGGGTATATTCCCAGTAGTGGAATTGCTGGGTCAAATGGTATCTCTATTTGCAACTTTTTGAGAAAGCGCCATACTG
>NW_006399755.1:16812418-16825285 GCF_000299155.1 Elephantulus edwardii
AAGATTAATCAGAACTGGCTTTGACAAGCACTGTGGCATTTGGACAAGAACAAACTGGGAGGAGGGTAGAGAGAATAGTGCAACAATGAATGAATGGAAGCCCATCTCTGTAAATGTTTATGAAAGTTAATAAAATATAATTATAGAAAAAAAAAGGAAAGGCTTGGAAGCCTTTGGGAAGAGCTTCCGTTTTAAATTGTAACTGTTTCTCTCCTGAAAATATGTTTGCTTCTTCTGCACCTAAAACTTAAGACAAGATGTTTAAGACAGTTGGAGGAGGTTATGTTTCTCAAAAAGCATCATTTATTAGGCATGCTTACTAAACACCAATAGATACTATAACAGAGTTTCTGCTGAATTTCAGGCTCCCGTGTAGCTCTGAGTCTTGCATGGTGTCCTGTCCACAGTCCTGCGCTTGTGAGAGGGATATTCAAGGAAGAAGTGTGCCACCCTGGCTTTATTCTCTTCCTCTGTTTCTCTCTCACTCACTCCTGCTTCTCACACGATACAAGACACCTCGACGCTTGTAAATGAAAACACAAATCAGGCATCAAGAAATCTAATAAAGTGAAGGGAGAAGCCACTCTCTAAAGGAGTTGCTCATTAAAGTTAGGGTTTCTGATTTTGCTGGCTCTGGCCGTTGAGACAAAGGTCAGAGTGTCATGATGCAGAAGGCGAGCAGGACCTGAGAAATCTTCTCAATTACAGAGAACACACTGTCCCCAAGGAAGGGGCACAGGGAGGTAAGGGGAAGGGTTAAAACCAGGTCAATTGACTATCCAGGCAAGTACTCACTTTTCAAAGCAAGTGTATTTTTCCCAATTAAAAATAATTTCTCTTTTGTGACCAGTTTGAAAATTTCCAACAATATTAAGAATGAATACCTGATACCATTTTGGCTTTTCTTCCATTAATTCCATTTTTTCATATCAAATTCAAGTTAAAGTCATTGCCAGGTTCTGATCTGACTCCTAGGCAACCCTCCAGCAGGTTTGTGGACCTGTCAGTCACAGGAGAGGAGATTGCCCATCTTTCTCTCATAGGGTGGCTGGTTGAGTTGAACTGTGATCTTTGGGTTAGCAATACAACTCTACTCACTGCACCACCACAGCTGCTTTTTTTTCCTCGCACATAGCGATGTGTATATAAGCACATGTAAATAATTCCATCAATCATATTGAAGCATGATTTGTTTTATAGCCTCTATTTTGTATTCTTTATCATTATTTCATTACTGTGTGTGGAGAAGTGGAGAATTTCCCAGAAGAAATGAACATCAACTGAACAGACAGAGGGAGACTCAGACAGTGACACAGATGGTAGCCTCTGCAGCTAGAATGTCCCTGTTGATGTAGGTGAAGTAGGGCAGACTCCACTAAGGAGAAAATGGGAGGGAGGAGGAGGTAGAGACAGAGCCACTGAACAAAAAAAGAAAACACCTCCAGGAGCTGCTGTGGAAAGAGAAGGGAACATCGGAGCAAGGGCAGAGGGGAGGAAGGCTGAAATGTATAATAGATTGGAACCAGGGACAATGATTGACACCTCTTCTTAACTCTTACAACCCTTTACACAACGTCATTCCAACATTTGTTTTTTTAGATGCCTCAGAGTCAACTACAACTCACAGTGACCCTATGGCAACAGATTGAAACCTTGCTCTATACTGTGCCATTGTCAAAATCTCCAAGACTTTCGAGAAATGGATTGGTACAATGACTCCAAAAAGGAGCTTGAGCCCAGCAGAGATGTCAACATGAGGTAGGAACTGGTCATTACTTAAACCAGGTGGTATTACTCTGAAGCACTAATAGAAGATCCAGTAATAGAACTCTTTTCTTGCATGGAGGACACCTGGGTTTGAGTCCTGGTCAGTGTCCCTCATGCACAATGACAAGTCCTGCAGCGGAAGCTTGCATGCTGTGGTGAATCTGAACAGATGGATTGGGAAGAAAGGTCAAGAAAGACCTATTTATTTACTCCTAAAAACCAGGCAGTGAAAACCCTATGATCCTGCTGTGTAGGGAGTAATCATGATTTGGGGTCCCCATGTATCAGTCACTATGTACCAAGCTACCTTGACAATAACCAACACCACCACAGCAGCTTAGCAAACCTGCACACTCTCATTGGGTTTGATCTCCGTTCCCATGGCTCAGAGTAACCACTGCCACCACTGCAAGTAAAGAAACCGAAACTGAGGGATGCGAAGCAATTTTCCAAAGTTGCAATTTAGCAAGCAGGAGGGTCAGACCTAGGATTTCATTTCAGGATCTCCCATCTCCAGATGATGTTATTATGAAATGGAAAAAAAATCATTATAAAATATAACCTGATACTCTCGGCAATTAGCTCTTAATAAAGAAAAGGCAATAGAGGACAGATTAAAATTGAAATTCTTTGTTCTTAACCATTAGGCCTCTGGGCTCTGCCCAGGTATATGACCCTCAGGGATTCGGATGGATCCATATGGCCTGCCCCGGGGGTACTAGATTGATCCCCACAGTGAAGCATAACCAGAATATTTAATCGGTAACACATGCTTCCCAGACTCAGTTCTGGCTTCCTCTTCTGTATCTCACACAATCCTGCTTCCAACATCATTTTGTTTTCCCATTTGACTGAGTGGTCTGACCTAGAATGGCTATGCGTGACTTGAAATTTAAGCATTCCCCTTTCAACTCTCTGATAAGTATCTTTTCCCTTTAATAATGCTCCCAGTGGCTCCTCGCCCATTCCTTTTCATTTCTGCTATGTGCTTTTAAGTTTGGTTTTCCTTCCACCCCCTGGATGATCCCCAAGGCTCCGCATCAGAGATGGGGGCTCTCTTAAGATCCAATCAATTCCAACATTCAATTAAGCTAATTAAGTTCAGGTTGCCATCAATATATTTCTTAATTACGTCTTAAACATAGGTAAAACCTAGCATTGTTTGTCAACCGTCCTTAGCCTTAGCTGAAAGCTAGCATCTACCCTTAAGAATCCCCCCTGGGTCAAATCAAGGTTCTGACAATAGTTGGAAAGACCTCATGTGTATTTGCATAATATTTGCATATATCTACATAGGTTAGTCTCTTCACAGTAGATTTCCAATTAAAATGTTATTATTTCGCTATTATTTTGGCATTTAAGTTGTTGTTTCCGGGTTCCCTAGAACTAGAAACACCTGTTCACTGGAAGGTTTATTTCTGTGTGACAGGACAACAGCCATGACTCGTGGCCCTCAGTCATGGCTCTCATGTTATTACCCTCCTCTCAGTGGGCTGATTCTACAAATCAAGGTTCTCAGGAGGGGAAAGGAGACCCCAGTATATCTGAAAGAAGTCTTAGGAAAGCTGAGGGGCTTCCAAGCAGAGGAGGATTGGAATTGCCCAGGCTGCCTGGCTGCCCTCCACCTTTGCCTTCTCTTAAGCCTTGTTCCTGGCTTTAGCATACCCTTCCTCTCAGTTCAGTAAGTATCTTTACCTGTAAAATGTAGACAACAGAATAGTCTTTCTGAAACACAAGACTGTTGTGTCACCCTGTTTCTAATCACAGTGTTGCTGGTACAAAAGTTCCAACCCTAGCATGCTGTCTAAGGCCTTTCCCAACAACTTGCTACTTCTCCCCTGCTCTCTCTCTTGACATCATGCTTCCATCTCCATTCCAGCCTAGAAGAAACCGGCCAGTTGGTACTAAGTTGACTCTGACTTGTGGAAGCCGCATGCATGTCTAAGTGCAACTGTATGTACTCCATGGGATTTTCAGTAGCTGTGTTTTCAGAAGTATGTCACCAGACCTTTCCTCCAAGGCACCCCAGGGTGGATTCGAATCTCCAGCCTTTCAATTACCAGGCAAATATGCTAATAGCTTACTTGCCATTCCTATAACCTATCAGATACTGTCACACTTACGGGTCTTTGCTAGGACTGTTACCTCTGACCAAATGAACATGTCTGTGCTTTGCCCTGGTCTCCCACAAAGGGCTACCTGCTAGACTTCTAGGTTCAGATCAAATCTACCACTCTGAGGAAGCTTTCCTGATTGCTAACTCTCACCTCCATGTTCCAAATGCTCACTGTATTTAATTTGCATAACTCCTTATTCAGGAAGGACCCCAGTCGCTCTGTCTACTCCAGCGAGGCCCAGCATTATCCTAATCCCCAGGTAACTACTGGCAATAGCATAAACTTGAACAATCCAAAGATACTCCTCCATCTGTCTGCATCTGACCACTGACATCTGGCTTGAGGGCCTTAAGAATAACATATGGTAGGCACAGGAGAAATCTAAGACTCTGGGTCAGCCCTCAACCAGTTTAATTTGCTCATGATTTTATGGTCAATGAGGCAACTCTGTCCTCCCTTTCCACCTCCAGCATCTCCTCGTGGTTCATTTTCCCCATTGCATTTGTTATATGAATCATCCTTCCCCTAAGTATAAGCTCAATAAAGCAGCAAATTTTGACTACTTTGCTATTATTCTTGTTACTATGTACTGTTGAGTCAGAACTAACCCATAGCTGACCTTCTGGTGGGTTTTCAGAGGCTGATAATCATACAGGAGGAGATTGCCCATCCTTCTCCTGTAGAGCAGCTAGTGGATTCGAACCATGCACATTCAGGATTATAATACAGCTTCTGTAGTATTTCTAATATGTAGGAATATGCTTTGCACATAGTATATTGATATTCATTGAATTTATAAACCTTAGTATGTATGACAAAACACTGTTTCATGTCTTATTAGATGTACTTGTGTAACAGGACAAGTGCTTCTCAATTTGGTGCTATCGTAATGATGCCACTGTTGTGGTCATTGTTTATCTTTATTGTCTTCCAACCTAAGCAACTCATCTTCTAGAACTATATTGTCAATGACCTTTGTTATCCATAACATTTTCACTGGCTAATTTTAGTAAGTAGATTACCAATCCTTCTACCTATTCTATCTCAGTCTGGAAGCTGTGCTGAACCTGGCCTCCCACACGGGGATATTCCATTCATATCTGAAATATCAGTAACACAACTTTTAGCATCATAGTGTATGTAAGACACCTTAGTATGTTAAATTGACAGCTGGGTCATAGCTTACACTTACCATATGGTACTAAACTATTTGCTAGATACTCTTCAAAGCACTTCACTTATATTAACTCACTATAACCTTTTAACAACTCAGTGCAGTAGATACTATTACTATCTCTATTTTTAGGTGCTTAATATGAGTTATAGAATGACTAAGAAATTTGTCCACAGTCATAAAAGCTGAATCAAGAGGAAAATATAAGATGAAAGCAAATGAAAACTATCCCATCTAGCATTTATTCAGCATTAGAAGTGTGGGCATGTGTTAGAATGGATACAACAACAAATGTTATCGTACGCACCAGGCACTTTGCTGGAGGCTGGATTTGTTTGGCTTTCATAGAAAAACATTTAAAATTTTATAATGACAACTAATGAAGACAGGACTACTTTGAAAAAATCATTGTAACTTTATTCACCTGGAATCAAATTGTGTAGGAAATGACAGTAGAAGTAAGCTACACCTAGGTTTCTATTTAATAGATAAGGACACAGAAACACATGGAGGAAAGACCAATTTCCCAGTGACACATAAATAATCAATGGCACCGTAAGAACCGAATCCTAGATCTGCTAGATCTTAAGCCATGGTAATTTTCAAAAGTCAAACCAATCAAAGAAAAAAAGAAAAACAAAACAAAACAAAAAAGTCAAACCAATCAAACAAAATATGAGGTCTTACTTGGAAGGTGACTCTCAGTTGCTTTTGTTGCTGTCTTTAGATCTGTTGACAACTTTTTTTAAAAAAAATTCTAGTCAAAATGTTTTTTTAGCATCCAGTTGAGCTTTTGGGATTATGTGTTTATTTTCCAATTTAAAATGGGAAAATTATAGCTCAACTTGATGAAATAACATGTCTTAGATTTTTCTATTCTTCCTGGACTTATATTTGTAAAGTGAAATAGATGTATACAATAGTGGGAGTCCACGGGAAATACAAATAGGTGTTCAACTGCAAGTGAAAAGGTTAGTAGTTTGAATTTACTCAGAGACTCTCTGAAGGCAGGTTTGAATGAAGATCGGCTTCTGAAAGGTCACAGCCTTGAGTGTGCTATGGAGCTCTGTTCCACACATGGAAGTCTTTTTCAGTCAGAATCAACTCAAGGGCAACTAACAACAACAGTGCAGTAACGTTCTTACATTGCTCTGTGATTTCCTTGAAACGTGTAATGTGGCTAGATGATAATTGGTACTCATATTTAGCATACAGAAGTTGCTCTCGCTGACATTGATCACTGGGACAAGGATCCATCTCCTAACTTCTGGTCCTAACCTCTGCTAGGCCAGGGCTTCTCAGGAACTGGTAATGTAGCCAGCATAATAGAGGGGATAGGGAACTATGCCTGCCAAAGGACTCATTCACTCACTGACTGAATTCATTGCAAGCCTTGTGTCTCTTTGCTTCTGGCAACTTCTTCACAAGGGACTCCCTGAGGTAAGAAGTCAGAGACAATGGCCAAAAGGCATCTTAGATGTGCTGATTTTCTACCTGATTAAGAAGAAACTGAAGGAGGGGAAACCGTTTGCTCCACTAACCTGCGAGGTATTTAGTCACATGGCAGCTCTTCAGGGAAATCCCACTTCCTGACATTCAAGAGTTAGATTTCAAGGACAGAATGCAGATTTGTCATTGGCCAGCGTTGCGTGCCCAGAGCAACCTGGTCATCACTTTGCTAACAACCTGTTTTCCATCAGGCACTTCTGCAGGGGATTGCCATTTGAGTCCTAAAGGAGAAAGTACACGCTGTAAAAGCAAAGATAGAAGGACAAGGTTTTCCTTCAGTGGCTGAAGAGGATAATCTGGTTCTGCTCGTTTCAGCAAGGGCTCCAAAACTCACATTTCCTGGCCAGGGTCTGAATTGCACTCTCTCCTCTCCTCATTTATCAACATCACTTACGTTCTATAGATCAGATCATTTTGTGAAAAACAGCACTCTATGAAAATGCAGAGTGGCCACATTGGATCAAAAATGGAGGATGACTACCTCATCACATAACTGCCAAAGTATGTCACCCTGTAAATGACAAACGACCAGGAATCATGGCTCTGCCATACTGACAAATAACCTTAACTATCACAGCCCACATTTTTTCTTGCTTTGTACAGTACTCTTACATGGGGGCACATTACACTTAGATGCACATCTTAACAATAGATATTAAGATATTTCTTATTATTATAAGTCGTAAGGAAAAACTGTCAGATAATGAGAAATGGGACTAAGTGAAGCATAGATGTGTTTGTTTCCATTCACTGACTAATTTAATCCCCTTGAGCCCTCATTCCTCACATTTTTTCTTATTAATTATTTATATTTGTTGCATAGATCTAACTATTCAAACCGTTCATCAAACTGATATTTGTAAAAGCCGTGGCATAGCTTCCAGCACCATGGAAGCATGTAAGCCCCAACAGTATGTTAAACAGTTGTATGGTGATGATGCTAATAGCCTACCCTTACTGTAAGTTGTTGTTGAGTACTATTGAGTCAGAACAAACCCATAGCTGGCCTACTATGTAGTGTTTAACTATTGCCAGACAATATTTGCCAGATCTAAATATTGAAGATATTCTATGTGTCAGGTACCTATATAGGAACTTTACATTATTTGTTCACAATTATATGACGGTGCAAGATAAACTGTATTATGTTGATTTAACCGATGAAAAAACAACCTTTTCAAGGTAAATGATTCAATTAATTCTTCAGAATCAGAACATAGTAGATCAACCAGGATTTAGCATGCTTCAGTCCTAGGAACTTTGCATGATATCCTATAATTCACTTTCCTCTTCTGTTTTATACTGCCCTTATTTTTTTTCCAGTATAACTACATAACCGTCATCCGTTGTTTTGTTGTTGGGTGTCAACATAAATTCTGATGCATAGAGACCCCAGGTAACAGATTAAAACTTCCCCATCGAGTTTTCTTGACAGTAACCTTTATCTAAGCAGATTTCCAGGCCTTTCTCTCACAAAGCCTACCTGGTTTAGGCTTGAACTGCTAATTTTTCAGTTAGCAATCAAGAGTTTACCCACTGGAGAAAGTCTCTTGGGGCCTTTTTTACCTGCATTGTAATGGAATACTTTTCCTTGAAATAGAGACCAACGTGAAAAATAAATGAGAGATAATTGTTCATAAAACAAAATGATTTCAAATATCCCACTTCACTAATATACAAACACCAGAAGTGTATCCAAATGGCATTAAAAACTACAATGAGATGAAGATTTCTAGTTAGCCTCCCAGTGCAGCTAATTTTCCCTCAAGTAGAAATGTATTTAAGAATATATTTAAGTCACCTTTTTCAGTTACATTCTGGTTTTTGGAGCTTTTTCATATCCCTAACTCGAAGTCATCTCCAGTTAACACTTATTTTCTCTATAATTAAGATAATATAAATCAAAGCAAGACTGGTTAGATTACTTAGGGACACAGTAACTGAGTGATATAAAAGTAGCTACAGCTTGGTTCTTTACATACTTTGATATGTGTCTTCTGAATGTAACAAAGGAAAAATGAATTTTAAATGAACTAATGTTTCCTGGGCTGCAGTGGCAGTTCAGTGGTGAAATTATCTTCTTCCATGTAGAATATTCAGCTTCAATTTTCAGTCAATGCACCTAAAACTCAGTCACTAAGCTTCTGCAACAGAGACTTATGTGTTGTTGAGTACAACTGAGCACGTTTCAACTGAGCTTCTAGATTAAGATATACTAGGATGAAAGACCTGGCAACCTACCCTAACAGATCGGTCGAGGATAGCTTAATGGACCACAATGGCCTGACCCATATTCAGTCATGAGTTTGACACAAAACAGGGGAGCATTTTGTTACATAGTGCACAGGATCACCATAACTGGGAAGATAACTCAAAGGTAGTTAAAATCACTGATATTTATTGAAGGTTTACATAATAGAGAATATTAATCTTTGCTTTTTCGGTCATATATTAAATTCACAAGATTAGCCTGATGTTATTGCAATTTTGTTAGTGTTCACCATTCAATAGTTAATGAAATTGAGAGTTGGAGAATTTGTGTAATTTGTGCAAGGTCACATAGTAGTCACAGAGAATTGAGATTGCATGACCATCTGCTGGACTCCAAATCCCATCCTCTCAATGTTTCCTAACAATGTGTACTTTGATCCTCTACTGTATCCAAGATGCTTAATTAAAGAATCCCTCACAGTGTTTGGAACATGAGGATGTATCCCTAGCACTCCTCCGGTTGCTAGGTAACGTCTGTTGGGCACACAATCTGGTGAACGTTGTCATGGTTATCTTGCCAACAGGAGCTGGTAATCAGGATGGCAGTGAGGTGGGGACTGGCTTTCAGAAGACCTATGCCTGGTTTTTAGAAGGCACGCAAGTTTCTTTTTTAGTATTTCAATGCAAGGGCCCAACAGCTTTGTAATAACAGTGTAAATATTGTGCACAGAATGGACGGGCACCAAATGGGGACATTCCATGCTGCCATGTAATGAGAAAGCTGCCACTTCTTTGGACTTCCAAAACAAATAAACAAACCATATGCCAGAAGGAAAAGCACAAAACGTCTGGTTCCAATCAGAGATTGTGAGTGTCATTTCCTCAGG
Organism: Elephantulus edwardii; assembly: GCF_000299155.1. Taxonomy (NCBI): domain Eukaryota; kingdom Metazoa; phylum Chordata; class Mammalia; order Macroscelidea; family Macroscelididae; genus Elephantulus; species Elephantulus edwardii. The sequence continues at coordinate 16,822,084 of NW_006399755.1, forward strand.
AGCTGAGGTCAGGCTGGAAGTGCAGGCAGAGTGGAGGACTGTGACTGCTCTCAGGCATGGCTGTCCTAGCCTGTGCTGACCTTCCGAGCTAGAAGAAGTGGAATCCCACAGCTGTGACAAGATCTAAAACCTTTCCTTTATTTAGAGCCATAAATTCTTATTACCAGAGTCAAAAGGTATCCTGGGTTAGGCACAAGCTCTTTTTTCCCCCAGTGAAACTTGTCCCTGATACATATTTGTTCCTAAGCATAGAAAAACTGACCACAGGGTAGCTGGACTGAACGCTGTCAGACAAACCGCCTGCGTGACCACATGCCTCCAAGCTGTGTGTCATTAGCAGGCTATCAAGTTATACAATCTCTCTTAGGTTAATTTGTTTTTTTGTTTGTTTCTCTGTTGGTTTGAGTTTGCAGTTTGTGATGCTTAAAGAATAGATTTTTTAAGTCCAAAATATATGAGTATATCCTAAAGTATTTTTTTATTGTTAACTATTTTTTATAAGGAACCAAATATTTTTAGCATCAAAGTGACACAAAAAATCTATTCTCTTTCACAGTAACAATCATATCCTCTTGGAACCTTATAAAATAGTTATTTTCTTTCTGTTTAACTATCTCCAGTATTGGAAAACTCATTGACTTGGCAGATTCATTCATTCCATTCATTGAATTAAACCAACTCTCAAGTCCACTGCTGTTGTGATTGTTCCGACATTCTGTAACTTATCATTGAGTTTCTGAGGCTGTAAATCTTTATGGAAGGAGACGACTCAATTTTCTCCAAGAGGGCACCAGATAAGTTTGAAATGACCAAACTCTAGGATGTTTTGTGTACTGCAGAATAGGAAGTGACTCATAGCTGACCCTTCAGTGGGTTTACAGATGCAGAAAATCTCACAGAAGTTGATTGTCTATCTTTCTCCCACAGAAGAGCTAGTGTATTCTGACCACATGCCTTTTCACCGGCAGCACAATTCCTTACTACTAGGTTGTTGTTGACTGCCTTCTAGTCGAGCACAACTCAGCGACCCTATGAAAAAAAGACCTGAAGCCCCTCTACAGCTATCGACATTTATCAAAGTTCATAGAGTTTTCGGAGGCATGATGTTTAGGAAGTGGATGGCACTCCTGTTTCCAAACCTGTTACGTTTGTATGTTATTGTTGTTATGTGCCATTGAGTCACCTGCGATGTATAACGACCCTATGTACAGCAGCTCTGAACCCTTCCCTGTCCTGAGCCAGTCTCACTAATTCTGACACACCAGACCTCATCTCCCCAGTTACTGTATCAATTCGTCTCATCTGGGGTCTTCTCTCCTGCGCTGTCCATCCACTCTTCTAAGCATGATGTCTTCTCCCAGGACCAATCTTTTGGGCCACATTCCCAAAGTAAGTGACTACTAGTTTAGCAGCCCCAAACATACTACACTACACTACTGTGGCTCTACACTGCAACACTAAGGCTGCGAACTACACCACCGTGGCTCTATACTATACCACCATGGCTCTAACTGCACCACATGGCTCTGCGCTGCACCACTATGGCTCTACAATACACTACCAAGGCTCTTCAATACACCACCAAGGCTCTATAATATACCACCATGTCTCTACAATGTGCCACATGGCTCTGCACTGCATCACTATGGCTCTACAATACACCACCATGGGTTTACACTGTACCACATGGCTCTGCACTGCACCTCTATGGCTATTCAATATATTACCAAGGTTCTACAGTACACCACCAAGGTTCTACAATACACCACCATGGATCTGCACTGTACTACCAAGGCTCTACAGTATACCACCAAGGCTCTACAATGCACCACCATGGCTCTGCACTGCACCACTATGGCTCTACGCTACATTATCAAGGTTCTACAGTACACCACCAAGGCTCTACAATGCACCACCATGGCTCTGCACTGTACCACATGGCTCTACAATACACTACCAAGGCTCTACAATCACCACCATGGCTCTGCACTGCACCACATGGTTCTACAATACACTACCAAGGCTCTACAATACACCACCAAGGCTCTACAATCACCACCATGGCTCTGCACTGCACCACATGGCTCTACAATACACTACCAAGGCTCTACAATGCACCACCATGGCTCTGCATTGTACTACCAAGGCTCAACAGTACACCAAAAAGACTCTACAATGCCCCACCATGGCTCTGCACTGTACTACCATGGCTCTGCAATGCACCATCAAGGTTCTACAGTACACTACCAACGCTCCACAATGCACAAATGTGACTCTGTACCACACCACCATAGCTCAGTACTGCACAACCACCATGCAGCACCACACCCCTATGGCTCTACAATACACCACCACAGCTTTGTACCACACCACCACGCTTCTATAATGCACCACCATGGCTCTTATGACACCACTATGTCTCTTATTGCACCACTATGGCTCTTCATTGCACCACCATGGCTCTATACTACACTGCCATGACTGTAATGCACCACCATGGCTCTGTAATATACTTCTATGACTCTGCATTGTACCACCACAGCTCTGCACTACACTGCCATGGCTCTGTATAACACTATCATGGCTCTGTACTATACCACTATGGCTCTGTACTTCACCACCATGGCTCTGTACTGTACCACCGTGGCCCTGTATAACACTATCATGGCTCTATACTACACCACCATGGCTCTGTACTGCACCAACTTAGCTCTGTACCTCACTATCGTGGCTCTTTTTTTGTTCAACAGTAATAGACACTAATTCATTAAATTGAAACAATCTGTTTCCCAGAGTATATACCGTCTAATACTATTTCTGCTCCTTAAAATAACAACATAAGATAAGGCTAATATTGATGGCTAATACTTACTAAAATCTTACTATGTGTTAAAAATGGGTTTAAACACCTTTACCAGCCCCCACCCCTATCTTCACCACTAAATTCTAGCAATAGTCCTCTGTAGTAGATAATGTCCTGATTTTACAGATAGGTGAACTGAGGAAACAAGGTCAATTTTCCAATGCTTGTGCAAATTCAAGCTAAAGCTGAGGAAAATTAAACCAAATCCAAGGCAACCAAAATATGACTTTGAGTCTATCCCACTGAATTTCAGAACCATCTCAGGAACAGATTTGAGGCTTTGAACACTAATGAACGAAGGCCAGATGAGTTGTGGGAGGATATCAAGGGTATCATCCA
>NW_006399755.1:16827010-16844456 GCF_000299155.1 Elephantulus edwardii
GGAGGGACAGCGCAGGAGAGGAAGGCCCTCTATGAGGTGGATTGATTCAGTGACTGGGATAATTGGGATGGGAGTGTGAGAGACAGTGCGATTGGAACAGGACAGAGCGGAGTTTAGGGCTGTTGTACATAGGGTCGCTATGAGTCATAGGCAACTTGATGGCACATAACAACAACATAGCTTTGAAGAATGTAAAGTTAATTCTTGTCTCGTTTAGCAAACTGAGATTTGCTGAATATTATCTATGTATAAGACTGGGGCAAAAATAGGGGTAGAATGAAAACAGTAAAAATTCCATAAATGAGATGATTCATTACAGGATTGTATTCAATCTCTTTAGTTACACTTCCCCCTCCCATTTTTATTTTAACCAGTATTTTTTTAGGGCAGATACTAATTTAATGAATAACAGAAATTTAAATTACTTAAACACATGCAAGATTTATGCCTTTACTGTTTGCTTGCTATTTGAGTATGATCATTAAGGTTCAATATATACAGGTTAAATCTTGAGCTTTTCTATTTAATTACAAGGTTTTGGAAAAATCACTTAAACTTTATAAGTCTCATTTTTTCATTGTTTTAATGGAAGATAATAGTTCTTCTAATCTGGAAATTAAATGGACACGGTTTATAAAATGCCTAGAATTTTATTTAGGCACGTAGTTAAGTACAAAATAAATGGCAGCTGTTATTGTACAGACATTTTATCTGTCCTGTCTTTATCTTAGTATGTAACCTATTGTTAGAATTTATTGAAAACTCCTAATCTAGATGGAAAAGATTGTCATCTTTTTATGAAAATGAGCTATGGCCTTGGAATAAGTACACTTATTTCACTAGCAGTTTGACCTCCCACAAAGCACTTAACTTTTCCAAACTTGGTAGGAATAGTGAAAGGAGAGATATCTAGGGTATTGGGGTTTTTTTTTCTAATCTATGAAAAAAGGGTAATAATAACAGTTTAGACTTTCCCATCGTGTAGATAGATGTTGTGTTCAAATGTGAATGTGCATAAGTTAAGCAAAGAGAATTAAAATGGAACTCAAAAGAATAAAAATGTGTACATTTGAATCCACCAAAGTAAAAAAATAAAACCAAAAAAACCAAACCAAGCCCAGACACAAAACTTGATCTTTAAAATACATTATTAAGAAATGGAAAAGCCAATCTATGTACTGAGAGAAAAGATTAACAGGATATTTATGTGACAAAGCACTTGTATCTGGACAATATAGAGAAATTCTTACAGTTTAACAAGACAAATAGCTCCATGAAACTAAGATTCTACCGAAAAAGAGACATAAATAAAAAATGAGCACATGACAAAATGTTGAACACCATCATTAAAGAACTGTAAATTCAATCTACAAAGAGTTATAGAGTATTGTTGAGTTAGAACTGACCCATAGCTTACCCTCCAGCAGGTTTTCAGAAACAGTGAATTGCACAGGAGATTACAATTTTTATCCCATGGAGCAGCTGGTGGATTAAAACCATTTATTTTTGTTCTGGCAGCACTATATCTTACCACTAAGCTACCTGGTGGTGGTGTCGTATGCTGTTGAGTTACTTGTGACTCAGAGCAACCTTATTTATGTCCAATGGATCCGAACCCTCCTCTATCCTGATCCAACCTCACTGTCTCCAACACAGCCATTCCCATTACCCTAGTCAATGAGTCAATCAATTTAATCCAGGGTCTTTCTCTCTTGTGCTGTCCCTCCACCATCCCAAGCATGATGTCCCTCTCCAAGCACTGGACAATCCTTGCAACATGCCCAGAGTATGTCAGATGAAGCGTCAGAATCCTTGCCTCCAAGGATCAGCCTGGTTTCATCCTCTCCAGGACTAACCTGTTTGTTCTCTTAACAGTCTACGGTATATTCGGTACTTTTGTCCAGCACTACAGCTTCATTAAAGGCATAAATTCTCCTTCTATCATCCCTACTCATTGTCCCACTTTCTGGTGATGCATAGCAAGTAACTGTGAAGACCACGGCCTGGATCAGGTGCACCTTAGTCTCAAGAATAGCATCATTGTTCTTCAGTACTCTGGAGAGATACCTGACAGCAGATTTTCCCAATACAATTGGTCTTTTGACTTCTGGCTGCTGGTACCAAAATTTATATATCATAAACTGGCTGCAATTATATAAACTAACTTTATAAAGTATTGGTCAGAAACTATAATTATTTACAATTTATTCTCTGCTGTAGTTGTTATTGTTGTTGTTGTTATGTGCCATCGAGTCGCTTGCGACTCATAACGACCCTATGTACATCAGCCCTAAACCCTGCTCTATCCTGTGCCAGTCGCACTGCCTCTGACACACCCATCCCGGTTACCCCAGTCACTGAATCAATCCACCTCATAGAAGGTCTTCCCCTCCTGCACTGTCCCTCCACCCTACCAACCATGACGTCCCTCTCCAAGGATCTGTCTCTCCTTACAACATGTCCAAAGTATGTCAGATGAAGCCCCAGAATTCTTGCCTCCAAGGAGTAGCTTGGTTTAACACTCTCTAAGATTAATCTGTTTTTTTCTTGGCAGTCCATTCAACACTCTTCTGGTACATTCTGGTACATTCAACACTCTTCTCCAGCACCACATCTCAAAGGCATCAATTCTCCTTCTATCCTCCCTAGTCATTGTCCAACTCTCTGATGCATAACAAGTGAATGCAAAGACCATGGCCTAATGTAATGGTACAATTACTTTGGAAAATAGTTTAATAATTTCTTAAAACTCTAAACACACATGCACAGTAAAGCCCATAAAAATAAAAATTTATGAAAGACAAATCTGTTGAAGAATACTCAATGGATGTTTGTGAGGTAGGTTTCCCAAGAGAAAGAAATAGAAAATGTTTTTAACCCTTTCCAGAAAGTTCTCAACTCTCACTGATATCACTGTATCATCACTGTATCATATGACTCAGCAATTCTACTTGGAAGTATTCACCCCAAGGAAATAGAAGCACACATCCTCCCAAGGACTTGGACACAAACTCTAGAGAGCTGTTTTATTTGTTTTAACCAAAAACTGGAAACTATCCATATGTCCATTAGGTGAACAGAAAAATTAATTATGACATCCATATAGCGGAATACTAATTAGCACTTAAAAGAAACAAACTATTAATATACATAACAAAAAAAGATAAATCTCAAAATAATATGCTGAAGGGAAAAAATTAGACAAAATGTAATTCTATTGAATGAATTAACTTGTATAAAAGTCTACAAAATGGCAAATTAACCTAGAGTAACAGAAAGCAAACAAGTCTTTACTTGGGTCTAGGTCATGTATGTATGTGGAGGGTTGGGAATTGAGACCAAGGAGGCTAGATTATAAAGAGGTTTAGGAAGACTCTTGGGCATGATAGAAAAGGTTCATTATCTTAATTGTAGTGATGATATCATAGGTGCACCCATAGGTCAAAACTCTTTAAGTTATATACATTCAATATCTACAGTTTATTGTATGTCAATGTTACCTAAATCCTTTTTAAAAAGGTTGGTTATGGTTACACAACGTGATGAAGATAACTGATGTCACTGAAGTGTACTTGTAAAAACTCGTGAAATTGCAAATTTGTATTTGAATATATATTCTTATGACTGTACATAATGCAAGCTAAAAGTAAATGTATAATGAGTTTCTGTTAATAGTAATAGAACATTTATCAATATGTGTTAGTGATACTGTAGCATATAATTGAAGAATTGTACATATTAAAGATGTTTTAAAAAGAGGATAACTATTAAAACATATATAAGAAGTCTGTAGGGGTGGAAGTGGAGGGGTGAGGACGGGTAGGGGTGAAACCATAGGGCTGTGCAGTTTGGTGGATGGAAGGAGTGGGGGGAAGTAAATGGGAAGGATCCAGATGAAAAGACAGGGTAATGATGGGCAAGGTTCAATAGTGATTAGTTTTATAAAACATGATCTTTGCAATCACTTGCTATTCATCAGAGAGATGGACAATGACAAGGATGCTAGAAGGAGAATTGATGTCTTGGAGCTATGGTGTTGGAGAAGAGAATTGAATATACCAGGGACTGCTAAGAAAGCAAGCAGGTTTGTCCTGGAAAGGGTAAAGCCAGGTTGTTCCTTGGAGGCAAGGATACTGAAGCTTCATTTGACATACTTTGGACATATTGCAAGGAGGGCCCAGTTCTTACAGAGGGACGTCATGCTTTGGAGGGTGGAGGGACAATGCAGGAGAGGAAGACCCTCAATGAGATGGACTGATTCAGTGACTGAGGTAATGGGGGGAGGTGTGTCAGAGACAGTGAGTTTGGCACAGTATAGAGCAGGGTTTAGGGCTGTTGTACGTAGGGTCCCTAAAGCACAAAACAGCAGCAACAACAATGCACTAAAATGATTGCATGAAACACAATGTGAATGAAGAACAGTGTGAAACAAAATGTATACAAACTGTAACCAAACCAATAAAAACTGAAAGAGAAAAAAAAGATGTTGATGGAATTGCAGTGCAGTTTCTTGCCCTCAGGCCACCTTAAGGTTCATTTATATATACTATAAATATCTGTTGGAGAAGGATGAACAATCAATGAGGTTTATTGGGGAAAATAAGAATCATGTACTTTACAAAACAGTTTTACTTTCCAAAGGGAGACACGCAGGGACAGAGATGCTAACCATGACTCACTAGATAAAATACTTTTTGTAGCCTAGTGGCAAGAAGCTGCACTGCAGTCCCATAGGCAAGTGGTTCGAGGCCACCAGGGGCTCCATGGGAAAAGAATGGGCAATCTCCTCCCGTGCAATTAATTGCCTCTGAAAACCCACAAAGGGCCAACTATGGGTCAATTCCTATTCCACAGTACACAATAACAACAACAACAATGAAGATTTAGGTGAGAAGAAGTTTCATGATATTTATTTAAAAAGGGGATACATTTTGGGAAATGGACCTTCTAGGAGGGGATGTGATAAATTACTCCACTCTCAGCTCGTTCTTCAAGATAAACATTGCTGTAGAGGTTTCTGAGTCAAGAAACATAACTTAGGATGGGATAGTATGCACATTCTGTGAAGAAAGTTCCTCTGGTTTGCCAGCTCCGTCTGGTAGACAGCTAGCTTTACCTCTTGCTTTAGAAGGTCAGCTCTTTGTTATGATATATTATTAAAATCATTCTTTAAAACTGCTATGAATATCCTGCTAGCAAGCTTCACAATCTTAAAAAAATAATTGGTGGAAATGCAGTTACATAGTAAGAGGGCTCTCTGTGGTCTGGTGCTTCATCCCGTACCATAATTGGAATGTGTAGACTTTGATTAACTTGGGGTGTGTGGAAGCATGTAGGTTCTATAGTGCTGGCGGTGACTGTCATAGATGAATGCCAGGTACTGAAGCTGGGCACATTACTCCTGGGAACATGGCAGATCCTTTATCCCAACAGAGTGATTCTCTGGAGAAGAAATAAAAACCTGGGATAGTATTTTAGGAGGAGAAAAACAAGAAAATTTGTATATGAGCTTCAGATTGATAAATGAACCACTAGGGTACAACAGAAAGAAAACAAAAAGAAACACTAAGGTCTAAAGAAAAGAAGCAGGAAGATCTAAAGTAAAGCTAAGGCTTGCAATAGAGTGCAGTGGTGATAAAATCATCACTTACTCTTTCATTCATTCATCAAATGTGCATTGTGTTCCTGTTCCATGCCAGACACTATCATAGATGCTGGAGATACGGCTGTGAACAAGAGATAAAGTCCCTGCTTGCATAGAGCTCACATTCTAGCAGAATAAGACAGAGCATCAATAAACAAATGCAATCAGCATAATGTCAGGAAGTGATACGTGTCAGGTGGGGAAACCAAAAAAAGCAAGGTAGGGAGATGGTGGCATTGCAGGCGACGGTTCAAAATACTCTGCAAAGGCTTAAAAGCCTTTTAAGTAGAAATGTGAATGAACAAAGACAGAGACAGGTAGTCCCTGGGGAAGATTATGTCTTTCTTTCTACAGACGTTATAATACGGGCTTTTCTGGTGGCATATAGTGTGTCACTAAATATTGCACTGATAAATGATAGACTGATAGTTTGAATCCACCAGCTGCTCTGTGAGAAAAAGGTCAGTTTCCTCTAGTAAAGATTTATAGTCTTAGATACCCAATTTAGTGTTGCTACAAGTTGGCACCCACTAGACAGCAATGAGCTTGGTTTTGGTTTTGGTAAGAATAAATTAGAGATGAGGCACTAACATACGGTTTTCCATAATCAAAGTAGTGCTGTGAAAAACATCATATTGTTTCTACTTAAAAATGACGTTCCTATATTCTTATAACCATCATAGGAGGCAAATAGTAGTGTTACTTTGATTTTACAGATAAGGAAACGGAGAGTGAGCCAATGTATGTTGCATTAAGCAAACTTGCTACAGAAGACATTTTTCCAAGGTGAAAAAGCAAAAATGTCACTTTGAGCTCTAAGATATACCTGCTCCAAGCCAAAGTATTTTCAGTTGCTTCATATGCATGCTAAAGTTAGACAATGAATAAAGAAGACTGAAAAAGAATCAGTGCATTTGTTAAAGAATACTAGATATTACACAAATAGCCAAAAGAAAAAGACAAATATATCTTGGTCAAAGTGAAGCCAGAATGTTTCTTAGGACCACTGAGGGTGGGATTTCCTCTCATATACTATGGAATTACTAGTCTTTGTTAAAGATAACTACACTTGATAAAGTAAAGAAGTCAGTCAAAAAGCATAAGCCACACAAAGGTTCATGAAAAGGTGGAAGGACACAGTGCCTGATGAGTTGCTTTCCAAACAGAACAATGATTGTTAGGATGATACAGAATGGGCAATATTTCATTCTATGGTATACATGAGATCATCATGGCTCAGAGCTGACTTCACAACACAATTAACCCAAAAGCAGTATGCATGTATGTATGTATGCACATACTTTCTCAACACCCGTATTTTAAAACTGATATGCCCATCCACATAAAACATGGTACAGCATACTTAAAGTAGCATGATGGGATTTGAGGATTGGCAAGCAAACAAACATGTATATACAATAGGAAAATTAATTTGCATAAAATGTACTTTTGTCCATCACAGCATTATCCTTTTGTTAAAAGATAGAGGAGGAAAAAACTACATGTCCCTCAATAGATAAATGGATAAATAATACATAGCAAACACAATGGAATATTATTGTTCAGGTATCGAGAGAAATGGAATTCTGATGCATACATGGATGAACCTTAAAGTATGTTGAGTGAAAAGAGCAAATACTATCTGACTCAATCTATATGAACTATCTTAACTAGGCAAATTCACAGAGATAAAAGCTGATTAGTTGTTATCAGGAGCTGGAGAGAGAAGGGATTGGGGAAATGTCCTTAGGGGTATTGAAGTTTTGCCTGAGGTTATGAACAACTTTTAGAAATGAATAGTAATGTTGGTGCCACAACATGATAAATAGAATTAATGTCATGGAATTATTCTTGTAATGATAATAAAAATGTTATTTTATTGTATATATACTCGAACACATACACTATAGGGTAGCTCTGTTGGATCAGCGATAAGGGATTGTACTGCAGATGCAAACCTATGCAATTTGAATCCACCTGCTGCTGCTCTGTAGGAAAAAGATGGACAATCTTGTCTGTGTGATTTACTGCCTCTGATAACCTGGTGGAGGTGTTCTATGCAATTGTTCTGACTTGCTGGTACACGATAACAATAAGAGCATACAGACACACATATAAAGGAGCCCTAGTGGTAAAGTCAGAGTGGTTTATGTGTTGCACTGTAAAAGAAAGTCAATTGTTCAGAACAAGGCATACACACACACACACATACACACACACAGAGAGAGACTATATACTACGCATTTTCTATATGGCCTAGTGGTAAGCAGCTGTGCTATAATTCCCAAAGGCATGTAATCCAAATCTACCAGCTGCTTTGTGGGAGAAACATGGGCAATTTCTTTCTGTACCATTAACTATCTCTGAAACTCACTGGATGGTCAGCTATGGATTAGTTTCAACTTGACAGTACACCACCACCATCACAACAACACATATATAGAAAAAAACAGAGGGAGTTCTGATGGCCTAGTGGGTAAAGAGAGTTACACTACCAATGTAAAGGTAAGATGGTTCAAATCTGCCAGCTGTCCTGAGGGAGAAATATGGGCAATCTCCTCTCAAACTGGATGTCAAGAGAGACTCTAAAGATTGTACCAGAGTGTTGAGAAGCCAAAAACAAAGGAAAAACATGCTAAAATAAAAGAGCTGGACAGAAGATATCAAAGGGAAGCTTGAGAAGACAAACCAAAATATTATAAGGGAACGTGCAAAGAGCTGGAATGAGAGAATAAAAAAAAAAGGAAGAATTCACTCTGTAAATTTAAAGGTAAAAGAACTGAAAAACAAACTTAAGCCTTCAGTCACAATATTGAAAGATGCTATGGGCAATATTTGGAAGGAGGAGTGGCATCCACTTCCATAATAGCTTGCCTCTAGAAGCCCCATGAACCTGGAGAAAGGATGAAAGGCATCTAAGTGTTGAGGACTTTCCTTCATAGGGTCACTATGAGTTGCCTGCCACTCGACGGCACTTAACAACAACAACATGGGCAATATGTTGAATGATCCAGAAAGCATCAAAATAAGATAAAGGGAATACACAGAGTCACTGTATCAAAAGAACTCACTGACACTGAAAAATGTCAGGAAGTACCATATGAACTGGAGCCAATTATAATGGAGAAAGCTGAAGCTGTGCCGATGGCATTGGCAAAAAATAAGGCTCAGGAATTGATGAGATACCAATTGACTTGTTTCAATTAATAGATGTAGCCCTGGATCCGCTCGCCATACAACATCTACCTATTTAGAGGACAGCTGTATGGCCAACCAATTGGAATAGATCCATATTTGTTCCCATTCCCAAGATGATCTGACAAAATGTAGAAACTATTGAACAGTATCATTGATAACACATGCAAGCAAAACACTGCTGAAGCTCATTCAAAAATATAAGAATTGCCAGATAACTCCCTCAAAGTTCAGCCAGCTCCTCCCACTGACTCAACCATGTAAACACCTTGCAGTCCAGAGGGCAGAAAACATCATGACAATATCTTCTAATTGAACAGGAAGGCATGCAGCTTTAACTAAAGACCATCAGTAAAGTGTTAAAGTGGTCTCCCCTTCCCCTTCATCTCAATGACCCTGTTCAGAATGAAGCAGCCAGAGGCTGTGCCCCTATTCCTGAATGTGAAAGCCACAAATTAATAAAAAAAAAAGACAATCTCTTTGTAACTAAAAAAAAAAGAAAGCATAAGTATTAAAAAACATTGATTGATATTGCTACTTTTCAGATCTTGTTATCATCAAGCTTGCTTTTTTAAAGTAATAAATATTGTTTAATATAATAATTTTTTTAAAGCCAGAACTGTACATATATAGGGAACTGCCAGAAGTTCAAGCAGAATTTAGAAGAGGCCGTAGCACGGTTAACATCAGATGGATCCTGGCTGAAAGTAAAAAATACTAGAAAATATCGGTGCTTTATTGACTATGCAAGGCATTTGACTGTGTGGATCATAACAAGTTATGGTTAACATTGAGAAGAATGGTAATCCCAGAGTACTTAATAGTGTCCATGTGAGACCTAGACCTAAACCTAGGATGTTGTATTGAACAGAGCAAGGGAACACTGTTGTTGTTGTTGTTCAGTGCCGTCGAGTTGCAGGTGACTCATAGCGACCCTATGAAGGAAAGTCCTTGAAGCTTGGATGCCTTTCTTCCTCTTTCCAGGTTTATAGGGTTTCCGGAGGCAAGGTATTACAAAAGTGGATGCCACTCCTCCTTCCAAAGGAAACACTACGTAGTTTAAAATTAAGAAGGGAGTGAGTCAGGGTTGTATTCTTTCTCCATAACTACTTAATCTGTACGGTGAGCAAATTACTTGAAAAGCTGGACTCTATGAAGAAGAATGTGGAATCAAGATTGGAGGAATACTCATCAGCATTATGACTCACCAGAATTATGCAGATGACACAACCTTGCTTGTTGAAAATGAGGAGGACTTGAAGAACTTACTACAGAAGATCAAAGAATACAGCCTTCACCATGGGTTGCATTTCAATGTTAAGAAATAAAAAAGTCTTACCACTGGACCAATAGGCAACATTATGATAGAGATAAAACTAAAACTGTCAACAACTTCATCTTACTTGGATCCACAATCAATACCCTTGGAACCAACCAGCAATCTTAGGAAATATATGGTACTGAGAAAGTCTATGGTGAGGGACCTCTCCAAATTATTGAGAAGTAATGATGTCAATTTCAGGACTAAGGTGTGTCTGATTCATGGCCTTCCCAATCATTTGCTTTGCATCTGAGAGTTGAGCAATGAGTAAGGATGACAGAAAAAGAACTGATGCCTTTGAGCTACGGTTTTGGAGAGAAATACTGAACATTACACGGGCTGCCAAAAGAAAAAATAAATATGTGTTGAAGAAAGTGCACCCAGAGTGTTCCTTCAAGGACAAGATGATAAAGCTTCTCCTTACATACTTTGGACATGTTACTAGGAGAGGCTACTCCTTGGAGAGGAACACCATGCTTGGAAAGGTGGAAGGTCAACAAAGGAAAGGAAGACCCTCAATCAGGTAGACTGCCAGTGACTAGTAAGATGGACTCTAGTGTGTCATGAAGTGTGAGGAGGATAGGACAGAGTTCAGATCTGTTGTTCATAGGGTTGCTTCAGGATGTACTCAGCTCAATGGCAACTAACAATGTATAGCCTTGTGTTGTGTTGTCATTGTTATATGTTCTTGAGTCGCTATATCTATCTATCATCTCTATTTCTCTATCTATCTATCTATCTATCTATCTATCTATCTATCTATCTATCATCTATCTATAATCTATATAAAGAGAGAGAAGACTAGTAGAGAGACATAGTTGTATTTTTGTATACATGTGATATGGCTGAGTATGTATGTGAATATATTTTTAATGATTTCTTCTCACAACAGAACGTTAATTCAAGGTTCAGTTTATTAAAGCATGCACCTTCTTCCTTGCCTTAGATGGATTTTTGAAGCCACAATACTAACTGCCTCTAAGCCTTTCTAAGTTCCTTTGAAGAGGCATAGCTGGGAACAGGCGAAAGGAAAGCTGTAAGACCACACACATTTTGGACCATGAAAGACTACTTGACAGGGTTACTTTTCCTGTTTGCCTTTGGCTTTTCCCAACCTTTGCCTCCCTGTTGGGTGTCGGGCAGAGGTGTCGGGTCACTAATGGAGGAATTACCACATCTACTCTGAAAAAAAGGCATTTACCTAATTACAAAGGAACACATCCTGGCTGCAGACAATAAATGGTGTGTGATGCTTCCATGAAGTGAGATGGATGGAGCTCTCCGTTGCTAACCAGCCTGTAACCAGGGTCATTAATCACACATGGCACACCCATTGCCAGTAATGGACTTCACCCCGGAAAACTCCAACTCTCAGTGCCAATGGGTTAAAGGGAAGGCCTCGCCAGTTATGGAAATACAGATCTCCCCACTGGGATTAACGCTAGGTGCTTGCTACTTCTCAACCCCTGAAAGACCCTTTAAATTGATTTTGCCTCCAAATATTTCACCATAGGTGGAGGAACTGACCTGGGAGCCTCGCCTGGAACTCAAGCTGCAGCCTGAACAGAATGAGTTGCTAAAAAGCTGTTAGTCCATAACAATTTCTCTTCTCTCCTTAACAGAGCAGAAAGGTAAGTAAATCTCAATGCCAGATAATTTTTCCTTGCCCCCCCCGCCCCCATATCCTGCATCACCACAATCAGAGCTGGGTGGGAGACTTGACACATTATCCTCGGTGCCCACTGACTGAGTGCTTGCTCTGTGCCAGGCATAATGTTACACCCAGGCGACAGAGATCAATGGTGATTCACTTTGCACAATTCAATGTATTTGAATGAATGAGCATATGAAACACAATGTGAATGAGAGAATGTGTGAAACACAATTCATGTGACAAAAATGCAATGCATGCAAGCTAATATAAGATTTTTGAAAAGTTTAAAAAAGAAACTGAGTTTCAGAAAGGTTAAGTGACTTTCCCAAGACTGGACAGCTAAGGGGAGTGCTGGTGTCCCAGCCGCAGATAAGCCAGTTGTCATTTTATGTATGCCTCGAAGTGCTTAGATGGCTCTCATTTCTTTTTTGGAATAGAATTAGAGGATTACTCATGGCCACAAGGAATGCCTGTTATGCTACTGACCAGCATTAGAAGAACAAACAATGCCAGCATGCCTGACGTAATCATGAAAAGTAGACTTCCATTTCCAAAAGCAGGTATGTTCTACAGCATTGATAATCATTGGCCATCAGTATGTTTCATTTAACCAATAGGCCTGGCCCAGCACCTGCACCTAGATATGCTGAGGGTGAAAAAGATGAGACATGGCTGAGGCAGTTTCCTTTCCCATGGGAGAACCCAGCAGTTGGTTATTTGTAATGCATTTCCTCTGCTGTGTTGAGTTTCTGCAGAAATATTATTTACTTAATTCGATTAAGAAGGAAGAGGCCATCTGATGTCCCCTTTTGGTGAGCCATTTATTCTCATCAGCCCTGAGTGGTTCTGAATCAGACATTGTGGAAGAGCATGTTCAGGTCATCGCAAGCCTGTAAAAAAAGAGCTACGAAAAATGGACTGATATGTTTTGTGCTGGGAGATCATTTGCAACGGAAAGGCTTGACTTTTGTCATTGTTGCTATTATGTTTTGGTAGAAGGAGGGCAAATGTAATGACAGATTCTTGAACCTGGACAGAAGACATTTTGTGTGAGATGGCTCCATTTTTTCACATCACTAAGGCAGGCTTGCTTCATCTTAGGACTATGGACATTTTGGGTGAAGTAACTATACATTTGGCTGTCTTGTACATTGGAAGATATTGAGCAACTTCCCTAGATGCCAATGGCACCATCCCCTAGTCATCACAACCAGACTGTCTGCAGATTGCAAAATGTCACCAAGGCAACAAAGTCGTCACAGTTGAGAGCCATGGCATTAGAATACGAAGTTTCTTGAGGATGTGGACATTAGAGTGTTTACTGTGTTGTTTCCATAGGCTAGAAATATGTCTAAAACATAGTAAGCATTTAATAACTACTTGTAAGTTTAATGGATATAGCATAGATTCCATCCAGTCTCATAACTTCAAGACTCTTTCTGTACAATTAATTCCTCCTCATCCATGTCCAGTGAAATTATTTCTTACCTCTGTGTATTGACATCTCTATCTAACATGCCTAAATTGTTTCTCTTCCTCCGTCTTGGCATGCTAAAAGTCTGTTTATTCTTAATTATTCTGTTTAAACACTGTCATAATTAACATTTTCTCTGATAACCCAGATAAAATCCATTTTATTATCCCGGTGGCCAAGTGGCAAGAAGCTGCAATCCTGAAGGCATGTGGTTTGAGACCACCAGCTGCTTTGGAGAAGGACGGACTATCTCCTCCTGTACAATTAACTGCCTCTGGGTCAGTTCCCACTCTATGGTACACAACAACATGGCCCCTGTGACTTGTTATTTCTCTTCCTTTCATGACACCAAGTACCTTCTTGGACAGATAGTATGAGCTAGGTATTACAGTCTAGTGGTTAAGAGATCAAGTTCTGAATAGGAACTATATGGTACTATCATTTACCAACAATGAAAATATGGTAAGTGACTTACTCTCTCTGGGTTGATTCTCGGAGCTAAAAAATGAAGATAGCAACTATGCACACTTCAAATGTCTCTTGAAGTGATTGAATGATAACATGTGTGTTATAGGCATAGTCAGGTCCTTAGAATGTAGACATTAATAGCTGTTATTATTTTCTCTATTAGATTTAGGGTTCCCTGAAGATATAAACCAGAGTCCCTGGATGGTGGAAACGGTTATATATAAGTTTACAAAAATGGTGGTGGTGGTAGCCCACTCAGAGGCATCTGGGGGGAAAGGCTTGACAATACAATTATGGAAGGTAAACCATTGCACACTCTGTGAAATTTAGTTCTACTCTGAAACATGAAATTGCCTTGAGTTGACATTGATGAGAGAACAACTTGTGGTGGTGATGATGAGGATGGTAATGATAGTGTAAAGACAGAGATCGATGTTTAATGTTTGCTATCTCCAGTATCTAAGTCAATGTCTGATAAACAGCAAATAATAATTCTATCACAAGTATCAGTGAGGTTGCTTCTTCAAGCTTGGGATTTCTCTAGAGCAGTAGGATCATGGATGCTACCTGTGTGTGCCAAGAACCCAGGAGCCCTGAGTGGAGCAAATTGTTAAGGTCTGGACTGATAATGGCTTGAATTCCTTAGACCTGCCCCAGAAGAAAGGCCTGGTGATTTGCTTCTGAACAGTCACATCCTGGAAAACCATGAGCAACTTCCACTCTACAGATATGGGTTGTGGTGAGTCAGAATTACCTCTCGAACCTAACAGCAACAAAGAACACACCTACCAGTCATTATGCAAAAACAGACATCAGTGAACATGGAAGATGACCGTATCAGATCACAACATGGGACTGCCAAGTCACATCATTACCCAACTGTCAAATCACTTTCTTATCCAACTGCCAGATGACGTCATTACTCAGCTGGCAAATTCCATCATTATATAACTGCCAAGCCACTGAAAATCATGGTGCATAACCTTAACAATCATTAATCAGCATTACTCTAGACTTAACCAATGTGACTCTCGACTCATACTTTCGTATTTGTTACTACCAGACATTCATCATAATTGCAATGCTTCAGACAGCAAGATAGTTGCTAAAGTGGGCAGTCAGTGTGTAGGGTGACAGAAGGAATTGATTGAAAACTATCCTATATATAGCTACAGAGAGTAGATAGATATAGAACTATGTCTGTCTATGCATCTACTTTTCTACCTTCTGGCTTATGTTTCTAGTTTCAGAGAAGGTCGGCTTGCTTTTTGATCACAATGGTAGTTGGAGCATAGCACAATAACACTGAAGACATTTGATAAAATCCTACTGAATGGATGAATAGATATGCTGTAATACTTTGTTGAATGAAAAATTGAACTTATATCTTGAGGACAGAGGTTAGAGGACCTGTTGGGATGGTTTTACAAAGTGTAGTGCTGTTGTTGAGTCAATTCTATTACGTGGGGAACTAATGTGTGCGAGAGTGCAGCTGCAGTTGTAAGATTTTCAGTGGTGTTGTCCACAAGGAGCTGCCCTGCTGAGCCCAAGGGGGTGCCGCGCTGGTGGCTGGGATGCACCAGCTGCTCCATGGGAGAAAGATGGGTAACTTCCTCTTGTGTGATTTACAGCTTCTGAAAACCCGCTGGGTGGTCAGCTCTGAGTCAATTCTAACTTGAGAGCAATGTGGGAAGGTGGAATCTTAAAATACCGTTACAGACTTTTATTTTTCCCCCTGTAGCTTCATGGGGTGGATTCAAACTGTCAATCTTTGCTGATTAGTTGAGAAAGTAGTATTTTAATCACGGCATTGCAATTTAATACATTTTAGCCACATAAAATGGACCATTCCTGATGATGAAAGCACATGGACAGAGAACAATGTAATTGTCTAGTATAGAGTAGTGAAAATCATCACTATAGAGCCAGTGTTTTAGTCTTAGTTCTTCCATTAAATAGCTGGGAAACCTAGATCATGTTCCTTAATCTCTTCATGCTCCGATTTCTTCATCTGTACACTGGGGACAATATGAGTGCATATTTCATAGGATTATTCTGAAGATCTAAAGTTCTTAGCACAATACCTGACTCAATGCCTCTACATAGCATTTTCTATTATTAATCCTATTGTTGGACCGTGAATGCAATTGGTAGAGAGAAAACTCTAGAGTCCTGTCACATAGAAACCTGCTTGTTCTTCGTACAGCACGTATGAACGGTGTGCATGAGTCTCTTTGACACAACTCATTGCTGCAGTTGAAAACCAGAGAGCACGGGAATCACTTCTGAAGAGACGAGTGAATAGCTAAACAAAGAGAAAAGGGAGAAAATGAGAACATATTGAATGCCAGGACTCAGAAGGGAATTTTTGCAAGATATTAATGAGCAGAGAACAGGGAGAGCTGGAGAAACCATGTTAAAGCTTTCTGAGAGAAAGAGAGAGAGAGATGCCTAGGG
This sequence comes from Elephantulus edwardii, assembly GCF_000299155.1. Classification (NCBI taxonomy): domain Eukaryota; kingdom Metazoa; phylum Chordata; class Mammalia; order Macroscelidea; family Macroscelididae; genus Elephantulus; species Elephantulus edwardii. The sequence goes on from NW_006399755.1 coordinate 16,843,224, forward strand.
AATGGCAAAAAGAGGGCTGATAAAAGAGGCATGACAGGTCTGTGCAGACCTAGACCAAGTGAGCACAGAATACACAGCCAGGCCCGAGGAAAGCAGTGTGTCTTGTTAAGTTCCTTAGTGAGGCTTTAAATCAGCAGTGGCTTCCTGGCAGCGTGAGACAGGGCTCCAACCATTACAGGTTACCCAGAAGCCACCAGAGAAAAATGGGGAAGGAGAGCCTTGAAGAATGAACATGGTCCCCAATGTGACGTGGTTACCATAGTGACTGCTTTCAATGGTAGGCAGGAAGGGCAGTGGCTGTCCTCAGAACAGTTAACAAGCTATTAGACCAAACATGAAGATGCCAGCAGGTGAGGAGAATGAAGCCGCTACATCACAGCTGTCTGTTTGCTAAGATCAAACATAGCAAGAAACAGTCATAAATCAGCTAGGCCATTGGGCCATTGAGTCAAGTTCAGGAGAGCATGACAGCATCTCTAACCTGTGAGTCAAAGCTCAGGGATCACTTTCCAGAGGGGGAAGCTCAGAAAAGTGATGTGCATGTGTCCCTAGATTGGATTGAAGATTAAATCAAGGATTTTTTAAAAAAAATAAATAAACAAAACCAACAACAAAGCAAAACCACATCACCAGCAATCTTAAAGGCAGTGAACTAGGAATTCAGGCAATATTAGCTAAGCAGGATGCAGAGAGAGCATTAAAAAAAAAAAGGAAGATTTCACACATGTTGTCCAGTACAACAGTAAAAACTGAATATGCAACTTGGCTTTGCAGCAGACAGGAAGCTCCAAACTTTCAGAAATATCCTGGACTTACTTTAGGAAGGCAGAACAGAATCTGAACCAGGTCTTTTCAAATCAAAGTGCCAGTCGGTGCTTTAGTACTTAAACTACCTTTCCAGGAAAGTACCCCAAAGCAGTGAGAATGTTGTTGACGCTGTCTACTCTCAACTTATGAAGACCCCATGCACAGTGGAATAAAATACTGCTTGGTCCTATGCCATTTTAATGATGGATAATGAATTGGAACTATTTATTATACAGAGAATTGTGATGGGCTGATGTTTGGAAGTATATTGCAGCTCTTTCTTCCTAGTCCATTTTTTTTTTATCCGAAAAATGTGTTTAGCATTATAACAACATTAGCCTCAGTTAACAGATGCTGCCCTGGACGTGCTCACCAAGTTGTGCCAAGAAATCTGGAGAATGACCACTTGGCCAACTGACTGGAAGA
>NW_006399755.1:16845776-16863818 GCF_000299155.1 Elephantulus edwardii
CATGAAATGTACTGGAAGCAAATAAACACAGGTCCCCTGCATGCAAGAAAAGAATTCTAATACTAAATCACAACTACCACCAACATTCCAAGTTCATGCACAGTGATACACTTCACATGATCACTCTATTCACAGACAATATTCTATCTAGATGAGACATTCATTGTGTGACGAGACCAGCTCTCTAACTAGGTTTGAGTAGGTCTATTTGCATAGATTAATACCCATAGTTCTATGGCTATCTCTTGAATACCTTGAGTTTTAACTTCTGCTTCCCTAGTCCTTTCACACCTGGACTATATTTAAAACATTCTACCTTCCTATCTTTCCACATATTATTTTCTCATCCCCAAATGCCCTTTACCTCCTTTCTTTGAGTTTAGCTAAGTTTTGCCTCTATTCAAAACAGCTTGAGGGACATTTTATTAATTCAGCTATCAGTAAAACTAAGTACTTAACAAGTGAATAGTTACCACCTGGGAGTTCATCAGTGCTTTCATATCTCTAACAAGACCTATCACATTTAGCAAGGAATGCATTTTTATGTGTCTGTGTAGCTTATTAGATTTTATATTCCTTGAGGGCAGACTGTGTCTTGCTCAGAATCTAGTATAGGTTCTCTAGCTGAGCATATAGCATGTGCTCAATAAACATATTAAAGACTGAATAATAGCATAAATTAATGAATTATATTACTAATTTTATCCACATTGTTACAATATTCTGGAGGGAATTCTCCAAGCCATCAAGCCAGCCTGGGATGAAATGTTCTTGTGCGTATTACCTAATAAAAAGAGCTCTGGGTCAATTGAAAAATTTAAAGTCAATATGTAATTGATCTTCATCAGCACTTTTCCCTCCAAACATATAGACTAAAGGACAATTCTGAAACATATATATTAGTGTTGCATTTTCTGCTCCACAGATTCAGTGATCGTTGTCACCTCCAAGTCTAAACCTCATTAATTTATGGGGCATCCAGCATAATCAGCAACAGGCTTCTTGGCAGTATAAATCAGAGGCCAGCCTGGAATTTAGGGAAGTCTCTAAAATGCAAGCAGCAATTTCCCTTCTTGTTCTCCCCCTCCTCCTCTTTAAAAGCTACTGAGCACTATTTAAATTAAGCAGAAGACCTGCAGGCTGAATGTTGAAGGGCTTTCCAAGATCATCACCCCATCTATTCTCTTCAATTGTGCAGGGAAAGAATGTATCAACAACCAAACTGACACATCCAGATAGCCCCTTCTAAGGAACTCCCATCCCATCTTCACTCCATTTAGTAACCATATAAATAAAGATGTGCCCAGGAGGGAAGAAAAGGAAGCAACAGAAGAGAAAAACAAACTCTCTTTGCTGGAAAAAAAAAACCCATGATGCAATATAAGAGCCAGATGCACTGAGTGTGATACTGTTTGTGCACACTATCTGACATACAATGTGTTTGTGACTTGAGGCTATTGTTGCAACGATCTGTTTAGACAAACTTCAGATAGAATTGGGGAAATCATTCAGAGCCCTTGCTTAAACAGCAGGGATTTGAAATCACAGGTATCAGAGTTAACTTTCCTCTATTTTGATGTTGTATCAGTGAACAATGTCACAGTTTGAGTGCATTCTTACCCAGAATCATCTGTTGATAAACTGTCATCCTGTTATTCAGAATATTTTTTTTGACTGATAATCTTGGAATATTTGATTTAGGGTGCTTCCTTTTCTTCTAGGTATTATGTGATCTAGCATGCTTTGATGCTATAGATGCCAAACTGAGGGGGGGGGAGTATAAGATGTGCCAATCACATTATCAAACCACAATTCCAACTTCACCTTGATTTTTGGTTCTTCAAAGAGTACAATCCTAGGACTGGCTGCCATGGCCCCTCATTTTTTTGTTCCTAGGCTCAACAAATGTGTGTGTATGTGTGTGTCTAATATTTTGAGAATCTGATAACATACAGATTGACAAGAACACTACAGAGAAGGTAATAATTTACAATTTTTACTCCAAAAAAGTGGTAAATCACATGCCCAAAGCCACACAACTAATAAGCAAATAGAGCCATGACTTGAACTCATTGCTCTAATCTTGAATTTTACATGTTGCTGTTAAGTGCTGTTAAGTATGACTCATAGTGACCCTATGAACAACAGATCTGAACCCTGTCCTATCCTGTGTCATCTTCACACTTCCTGACACACTAGAGAACATTTCAGTAGTCACTGTGTCAGTCTACCTAGTTGAAGGTCTTCCTCTCCTTAACTGACCCTCCATCCTTCCAAGCAAGCATCATGTCTCTCTTCAAGGAATAGCCCCTCCTAGCAACTAGCCCAAAGAAACGTGAGGTGAAGCATCATCATTCTTGCTTCCATAGAGCACTCTGGCTGCATCTTCTCCAAGACATATTTGTTTGTTCTCCTGGCTGTCTATGGAATGTTCAGTGCTCTTCTCCAACACCATAGCTCAAAGGCATCAGTTCATTTGTCATCCTTAGTCATTGTCCAGCTCTCAGACGCATGACATATGATCAGAAAGACCATGGCCTGAATCAGAGGTACCTTAGTCCTCAAACTGACATCATTACTCCTCAATAATTTGGAGAAATCCCTAAGTGTAGACATCCCCAGTACAATGTATCTCCTGATTTCCTGACTTCTGGTACAAAGGATACTAATAGTGGATCCAAGCAAGGTGAAGTTGTTGGCAGTGTCAATCTCTTCTCCTTCCAACATGATGTTGCCTATAAGTCCAGTGGTAAGAATTTCTATTTTCTTGACATTGAGATTCAATTCATACTGAAGGCTACATTTCTTGATCTACAACAAGTGCAAGTCCTCCTCACTTTCTGCAAGCAAAGTTGTGCATAACACAGGTTATCAATGAGTCTCCCTCCAATCTTGATGTCACATTCCTTTTCATAATGTCCATATTCTCAAATAATTTGCTCATCATACAGATTGAATACAGATTGGAGAGAGAATGCAACCTTGACACACTCCCTTTCTAAGGATTAAGAATCTTGCTTTTCAGCCTAGGAGAGGAAATTTCTGTAGGCCTATTGTTTTATATAAATTTTGACATCTGATACCCTTCTGTCTATAGCTCTGTGTTACCTACCCCTTTAGATTTAATGACGCAATAGTAGGGCTTGGTTTGCATTCCTCCTTTGGTTTCCACTCTGGAATACTAAATTATAAAGTCATTTTTGACTCTTCTGGTAAAAAAATTCCATTCCCACCAAGCAAGGTACATTCTATATTGGAGGATATTTTTGTACTCTGGAAATTGTGCTTCAAAGTGATCATTTATTGCCACTGGATTGATTCCAACTCAAAATGACATATTTCTAAGTCTGTAAATCTTAGTGGAAGGAGACTACCTACCAAAGTGGCTAAGGAACTCAATCTTCCAGAGACACACAGTCTTTTGGTTAGCAGCACAAAACATTACAGACAACCTCACCCTTACCAGAGTTCTCCCTCAAAATGGTAGTGATGGGCAAATTTTCAGACAGTGTTGTTTGTATAGGAGCTAAGTTTCAAGCAACATGCCAAAGAGAAGATTATGTATTAACCTAAAGGATCTCATTTTCATCTTCCACATATTGTTGCTGTTATGTGCTCTCAAGTCAAATCAGACTCCTAATAACCCCATGCATGATTTCTCTCAACCCTGCTCTATCCTGGGAAATCTCACTGCCTCTGATGGACATACCCTCATTAATACAGTTACTGGGTCAATCCATCTCATCTGAGATCTTCCTCTCTTGCACTGTCACACCTCTATATTTCCAAGAATGATGTTCTTCTCCAAATGACTGGTCTCTCTAGGCACCATTCCCAAAGTATATGAGAAGGAGCCTTAAAATCTTTGCCTCCAAGCATTGGCTTGGTTTCACCCTCTCCAGGAAAGACCTGTTTGTTCTCTTACAGTCCAAGGCATGTTCAGTATTCTTCTCTAGTGCCACAACGCAAAAGCATCAATTCATCTTTTCTCATCTTGAGTCATTGTCCAGCTCTCTGATGCATAATAAGTAATTGTGAAGACCATGCTAATAAATATTTGTCAGACTTCTTAAAGCTAATTAGGGAATATGATTAGAAGAATTGGTGCCTTTGAGTTGTGTTGTTGGAAAAGAACACTGAATACCCCCATGGACTGCCAAAAGGATAAACAGGTATGTCTCAGAGAAGGTATAGCCAGAGTAATTCTTGGAAGCAAAGATGATAAAGTTTCATTTCTCATACTTTGAGCATGTTGCTAGGAGAAGCTCCACCTTGAAGGGGAACATCATTCTTGGAAACATATAAGGCTAGCAAAAGATAGCAATGCCCTCAATGAGATGGCTAGACACAGTGACTGCAGCAATGAGCTCAGGCAAAGCCCTTCATTGGTATTTGTTTTGCTTATTTTTTATATATCTACATATTACTCTGTGACAGTGATGTGCCAATCATGGTAATGGGCACCCATGGTGGACAGTGTTGGCTGGAGCTTCCCGACTAAATCAAGCCTGGAAGCAGGAGCGGCATCCACTTCGGAAATGGCTTGCCTCTGGAAACTCTATGTACAAACAGTGCTCAGGCTGTTCATTCATAGGGTCACTATGAGTCGTCTATGACTCGATGGCATTAAACAACAACAACAACAACAACATATTACTCTGCCTTTGCCCTTCATAGATTTTCAAAGAGGAAGATAATGATCTGTAATCTGCAGCATGTAGCCTAGTGTTCAACATCTAGCAGCACTTATGTGGGTAAAGCTGTGAGTTTTTATGGAATGAATGACATCTTACAAGAGCCTTTTGATACCAACTGGATGACATTGAACCAAGATCCTTTATACCATCTGAAGAAAGCCATCAGATGGCCTCTGCTCTCTACCAAATTTAAGAGCTTTGTCATCTGAAGCAGTCCATTTCAACAACACAAAGCATCTATATGTGATTCCTCACCCAAGAAAGGATGGATGCTGGAGAACAGCCCCTCAAGAACACAGGCTGTGGTGTAGAGGAATATAAAGTTTCCCAAAGCAGCCCTCTCTCCTTTCCTGCGGACACTAATTACAGTTTGTTAAAAGTAAACTAGGGAAGCATCTTTCCTACCAAAAGAAATACAAGTGTAGGCCTGTTGTCTTCATGGAAACCCCAGAGAGCAAACTTCCTCCATGCAAGCCTTGCTTTTTTTTCTTTTTTAAATTCTGTGTCTCCCAGTACATTTGGTAAACAGAGAAAAGTCTGCTCATAAAAGAAGGTAGGGTATTATGATTATCACAGGAACACGGAATTAAGGTTGCATAGTGGAGTGCATTCAGGGCGGGGGTGGGGGGGTGGGATTGTATACCAATGAAGAAGTTTATCTTTTGCTTTTCCAAGAGAGGAGTGAACTGCGGGGTGGGGGTGGGGGGTGTTAGAGAAAAAAGTGCAACAGTGAATGAATGGAAATCCAAAATCTCTGTAAATGTTCATTAAAATTAATAAATTTTTTTTAAAAAAAGGTAGGTTTGGAAATGCAAATTGTCTCAACCTGAGGACATTTCTTTGGGCTCCTTGGTCTGCTGAGAAGCTGGAGGCATAAAGTAGAGGCGGGCAGAAGCTTCTGGCTGGCTGGCAGGGGGCTTAATTACAACATGTGTGTAAGCACTATGGTGGCAGGCTGGGAATACAATTACACAACTAATTATATTGAAACAACAAACTTGCATTTTCATGAGAGGCCCCGCCCCTGGAACCAACATGTCATTTTGCCACGCAGTTTTCCTTCTGTTTAGCACCATTTGTTGAGTCTTCTTCCTCTTTCCAGATCCTTCTCCTATCTGTACATCACCAAGCATTCTTAACAAGACCACCCCTGGTTTTACCCCGTTCATCCCCATACCAATGCAGTGATCTCTCCTCTGTTATCTGAGAAAATTGCCTGGATCTCTCAAGACACTGAACGTAGTCAAATCCACACAGTATAAATGAGATTGGTCTCTAAGGTTCTTTTCAGCTTCAAAACATTATTTTACTTTATAACTTCTTATAGATAATTACCTAGTGGTTCAAATATGTTACATCATAGTGGAAAGAGAGTGGCTTTGACATTGAAAGAACAGTGTTTGAGTATCTGTGGTTACTTCCAGTTGAATAACCGGGCAAGACTTATGTATGCTTTGGGGCCTCAGTCCTTTGCTAAATGACAATAGTGATTGTGTTACAATATATTTTTTCAGAACTGTTGAGTAGCTTAAATTAGGATGTATGCAATTATACTTTATACATGATAAAATACAGTGCTGCATTAGCTCTAAGTTGTAATGGGTTCATTATTAAGCTGCTAACTGAAAAGCCAATTCTTTCCGACTCAAGAAAGAATGCTTTTGAAATGTGGTGTTGGTGAAGAATATTGACTATTCTATGGATGGTCCAAAGAACAAACAAATCTGTCTTAGAAAAAAGTACAATGAGAGGACTCCTTGAAGGAAAGGTCAGTGAAACTTCACCTCACATTTTTGGGCATATTGTCATGAGGGACTGGTTCACATGGAAAAAGACAGAGGGTCAGCAAGAGAGAAGGCCCTCAATGAACTGGACAGACACAGGGACTGCAACGAGCTTGTGCATGGTGAAGACTGTGACAGTGAGACAGGAGAAGGCAAAGCTTCCACCTGTTGTTCATAGCGCCACTATGCTTCATAGTCAACTCAATGGCATCTAACAACACACAACTGACAGGCCAGTGATGCAGAGTCATTAGCTGCTTGCTCTGTGGGAGAAAGATGAAAAAATTGCATAAATTACATAAAAAAATTACAGCCTCGGAAACACAATGGGGAGATTCTGCTCTTTTTTTTATAGGGCTCCTATGCATCAGAATTCACTCAAAAGTGGTGGATTTGCATTCTGGTTTGGATAGTCACTGGATTAATAAAACATCCTGAGCTAGTCTCTCTATACTATATTGGATTAATCATCCTAAATTACACAGCTCAGATAACCAATATCATGCCCAACGATTTTAATTGTTTTTCTGCCTATAGAATAATGATCCTTCTTTCATAGTGCCAGGGAACCATAAAACTAACAGACACAACTCTGGTAACCCTTCACTGTGTACCTGACCTTCCATGTCCTAAGCATCTAACTAGGTATTTTCCAACAAACAAAGATAAAGATCATGAGCTACCAGGCTTTGTGTCCATTTCCAGATCTGAAAATGAGTATTTATGTGACCTTAAGAAACTGTCTTGGTTTCCTTGTATAGAAATCAACTATGGTAGTGGCCACTGTAAAGAACTGTTATAGAAATGAAAATGTGACAATCCATTTAAAGCATGCAGACTCAAGGCTGACACATAGCTGACAGTCAACACAAATTAATCCATCCCCCATTCCCTTCAGAGTCTGAGGTTCCAGAATCACCACATAGAACACATTTATATAAGTGTGTGTGTGTGTGTGTGTGTGTGTGTGTGTGTGTGTGTGTGTGTTTGAGTTGGAGGAGGGTGAATGGGAGGTCATGGGTGGCCTCTAGGACAGTGATGTCTGGGGTAGATTTAATCAGAACCTCTATTCCAGTATCACCACTGGGCCTCCGCGTGAGCCTCTCACCTACTGTGCACGACATCACGATAGTTTACAGTTAGCATTTATTTTTCCTTCTAGAAAAAGAAAGATTATTCTCAATGATGCATGTGATAAATATGCCGATTTTAAACCTTTTAGAGATATTAAAGGTTTTACAGCTCAATATTTGACAGATTTGATTAATCCCTTCTACGCAGATATATTCAGAAGGATAGCCATATGTGGATTTTAAAGCTCCACGAGCATTGTTTGGCAAAGGTGAGAAAAGGCAAAGAGCTTTTAAAAGGAGCGAGGGAGAGTCTTAGGCCACACAGACTAGAAGAAAAGATTCAGAAGGCATCACAGTATGGTGGAGAGATGCGAATGGGGGTGGGGGGGCAGTCTTTTAAAATCTCTCTCCTTTGGAGGAGTTTTGAATGAAAGGCACACATCCAGTCTGACCACGGGATGTTAGTCTAAGAATTTTGTTCTCTGCTGGGTTCCAAAATGGATGATGTGGGAGGAAGTGGAGAGCAGGGCAAACCAACAGCAGTGCAGGCTCCAGCGAGGAATGAAAAAAGAATGTCCCACCACCTTTTCTCACAGTACTGAGCTAGTCAATAGTCTCTTACCTGCTGCTTCAGTCACCAGGGCTGTTTCCTGGACAGACTCCTCCAATCCTCAAATGAATTCTAAGCTCCTCAACAGAACAAGGAATATGCTTTGGCTATTTCCCGCCCCACCACAAAACCTAGTTTTATGTCTAGTATATCAATTGTCGTTATATACTGTTGAGTTGATTCTGACTCATAGTATAACACAAAGTAGGGTTTCTAAAGGAGAAATTATTCAGGGAGACACCCTTGGATCTTTCCCCCACAGAATGTCTGCTGGGATTTAAACACTGACTTTTCCCTTATAAGCCAGATCCTTAACCATAGCTCCTTCAGGTATCTGCTGCTCTTGTTATTTCGTGCTGTCAAGTTGCCTGTGACTCACAGTGACCCTACGTGCAACAGCTCTGAAGTCGGCCCTGTCCGGAGCCAGTCTCACTGACTCCGATACACCTACCCCTATTGCCCCAGTTACACTGAATCTAATGGTATAGTCTTTGGGGAATTGTGTTTTCCACCCTTAAGGCCAAACCTCTTTGGCAGTTCTAATCCATCAGTGGCTCTATGGAAGAAAAATGGCAAATATCATCTTGCACAATTTACAGACTCAGAAACCAAATGGAACATCAGCTATGAGTTGGTTTTAATCAACAGCAATGAGAGAGGGGGAAAGAGAGCTAGAGAATGAATACTTGTTAAGTCCATAAGATTGATCTTTAGCAAATCTTTGATGACTTGTTCTAATGACATTAAGGGAACTCTGCTGGGAAATCTCCTCCCTTGTGATTAACTGTCTGTCCCTGAAAACCCACTGGAGGGTGAGCGATGTGTCTGACCCAACGGTACACAACTAAAATATCAGTGGCTTGGTAGGGAGCTCTGGTGGTTTAGTGGTAAGAATCTGTGCTGCAATCCAAAAGGCTCATGGTTTGAATCCACTAGTTGCTCTGCTAGATGAAAATGGGCAACTTCCTTCCATGCAATTTACTGACTCTAAAAACCTGCTGGAGGGTCAGCTATGGTTGATTCTCACTTGACCATAAACAACAATAGTGGCTTAGTGGTAAGGAATTCTGCTGCCATTGCAGAAGTATGCAGCTCAAATCCACCAGCTGTTGTGCGGGAGAAAGAGGGGCCATCTCCTCCCATATGATTTACTGCATCTAAAATCTTGAAAGAGAGTCAGCTTTGAGCTAGTTCAAACTCTATGGTATAAAACAACAACAACAATGATACTATGTTAACTCCTGTCAAACTGGCCCTCAGTCTAGAGAAGTCCCATGCTTAATGGAACAAAATGCGGCCCACTCCTGGCTGCCCTCATGATTTGAAACAGAGTTTGTACTGATTGATTTTTTTTTAAATTTTTTTTATTTTATTATTTTTTGTGCATGTACCGTCAAATCAGACCTGACTGGTACAGGAGGAAATTGTCCCTCCTTCTCTGGCAGAGCATCTGGTGGATTCGAATCATGTACCTTTGGGATTGCAGTACAGCTTCTTGCCACTAGGCCACCAGAGCTCCCCTGATTGATTTTTTTAAGACACATTTTCAGGCCTTTCTTCTTCATCTACCGTATTCTGGACACTCTCCTGAAAACTCTTCAGCCTTGTAGCAACCGACAAGTGCCTCCATTGATAGTTGGTGGTGATGGTGCAGAAAATTGGCTGGTAATGAAATCCTGGTCTCACTTATGGAGGGTGAGAACTCTCCCATTGAACCACCACTGCTCCGTCTAATGACATAAGTGACGCAATTACTTACAAATGATGCTTTATTAACAGATCTGAACTCTTTCCTACACTTATTCTACGACAGGAAATCTAGTTTAGAAAAAAAAAGTAATAATTAACACTTCCAAATAAAAACTCACCCAATAAATATGTATTGAGCACTCATAGGTCCCAAGTTACAACCTAAGTGAGCTTGATACGTCCTTACCTCAGATTCATTGACTGGTAAATAGGCCAGCTGCCAGCATTGTGGCAAGTGTTACATTTGAAGGATACATGCGACACTTGTAAATTTAAATGGGGTTGCATCAAATTTAGTGTTAGAGATTAGTTGCATACTAAAAAAACATGTGTGTTGAAGCCCTCACCTCTGGTAGGACTGTGAGTGTGATTTGGTTTGGAAACCGTCTTTGAAGATGGTAACAGGTAGCATGAGGTCAGACTGGAGTCAGGTGCGTCCTAACACAAAATGAGTGGTTTTCTTACAAAATAGAAGAGAAACAAAGAGAGAGGGAAGATGGCCATATGACAGTCAGGCTGCAGTTCAGGCCAAGGAATCTGGAGCATTAAAAGCTAAAAGCAATGAGAAAAAATTTCCCCAGAACCTTTTTAGAAAGCGTGGTTCTACTGATGTATGAATCTGGGCTATTCAGAACTATGAAATGATAAACCTCTGTTCTTAAATGCCATTGACTTGTGTTCTTTTGTTACCACAGGCCCTAAGAAGCTACTATGCCCAACGTTTCTTTCTTTGTTTTCTTTTTTTTTAAGAAGGATACACACTTTGTTGTTGTTGTTATGTGGGGTCAAGTGGCTTGTGACTCATAGCAGCCCAATGTACAACAACCTTAATCTCTGCTCTGTCCTGTGCCAATCGCACTGTCTCTGACACTCCCATCCCGATTACCCCAGTCACTGAATCAATCCACCTCATAGAGGGCCTTCCTCTCCTGCGCTGTCCCTCCACCCTCCCAAACATGATGTCCCTCTCCAAGGACCTGTCCCTCCTTACAACATGTCCAAAGTATGTCAGACGAAGCCCCAGAATCCTTGCCTCCAAGAAGCCATCTGGTATAACCCTCTCCAGGATGAACTGTTTGTTTTCTCGGCAGTCCATAGTATACTCAATACTCTTCTCCAGCAGCACAGCTCAAAGGTGTCAATTCTCCTTCTATCCTCCCTAGTCATTTTCCAACTCTCTGATACATAACAAGTGATTGCAAAGACCACAGCCCTAAGAAGCTACTATACCCAACTTTCTTTCTTTCTTTTCTTTTGTTTAAAAAGGATACACTTTATTTTCAATTAATTGTAACAAGAAAAGTGGAAATGCTCAAAAACATGGACACAGTTCCCACCGGCAGCAGGCAGGGTGAGGAAGGAGGGTCTGATGGGAGGCCAAGGATGCTTGTTCACCACGTTTTCCCAGCAGAGGGGACCCAGGGGAAAAGGTCAACATCCAACATTTCTGTTTATGAAGTGATGTTAGGAAATGCTTTGGGAATGAGCAGCAGACATGTAAGCTGAGTGTCACTGTACAATGCAAAGGGTTACACGTATAGTTTTGATCTGCGAACTTATATTTAAACTCCAAATGGAACAATCACTCTGCTAATTGACCTCCCACACAAAATCTCCACTCTGCTCTGAGGTTTCCTGTGACACCCAGTCAATCTGTAACCTCAACCCCAACTCTATTTTTATGGAAGCATTTCCCAACACAGAACACCAACAAGATATTATGGGGGCAAAGGTGTAATTCAATTATGTGACTTAATCAATTCAAATGGCTAATGTACAAGGAGCGATCCAGCTTTCAACCGAGGGCGAATAATTGTTCCATAATTTCTTAATTCTCCCACAAGACAGTTTAAATTAAAGGATGTCAATTTGCAAAGCCAGACTGCATTGTATTCTTAAATTGGGCCTGAAATAGCCACAAGATGAAGAGTAATAAGGCCGACAGCCGAGCCCAGAGTGCCTGGTGCTGTGCAAAATTGTTTAATACGGTCAGACCCTTTAATCTTCATATCTATTGATGCAGAAAGCAGCATATTTCTGTCACTTATGATAAGAAACATTACTTTTTAAATTCCTTGGTGAGGTCTGCAGATCTTAGGCCGCCAAGATAGCAGGAATCTCTATTTCTGTTTCTGTGAACATTTCTTTTTTCCCCTTAAATTGGTTTTATTCTAATCCATTTAGTCTCCAATCTAAGTCAGAGACAAGTAACACTGAATGGAACCACACAGCAGGAGAACAAAGGCTTGTGCCTCTCAGTTCTCAAAGCCCACTGGCTACTACCTTGAAAAAGTCGGTGATTAAACAAATAATGAATCTTGGAGTATTAACTCAGTTAGTTCCAGAAAAGATGAGAATTATAATAGCTTTTGAAAGTAAAAAAAAAAAATTGTTCGTGAGATGGGTGGGAGGGAGGGCTGGCTGATAGGAACTCTTCTCATAACAGAGTCAAACATTTTACTTACCAGAGGCCTAGAAAGTGGGTCAGCCGATGTATCCAGGCTGGGTTGGGGTGATGCTGGGGAGAGGAGAGCCTGCAGTCTGGGTAGAAGAAACTGGATGATAATTTCCCAAGGATGCCAGAGCCACAAATCAAAAATCGTCATGGAGAGGAGCCAAGGACAGAGCTGCAATGAAACGAGAACGTGTCATTTTGAAAGCAAACCCAAGAAGCAAGAGGAGAACAAAATACAAAGTTAGTGGGCACAATGGACCTTGACGTGAGGGGTTCAATATAAAACATCATTCTAGAGTATGATGAAGCATATTGAATATCGCACGGGCTGCTGAAAGATCAAACACATCTGTGCTGCGAAAAGTGAAGCTAGATTGCTTCTTAGAAACAGGGGTGGTGGGACTTTAACTCACATGCTTTGGGCCTGTTGTCAGGAGGGACCAATTCCTGGAGAATGTCATCAGATTTGTAAAAGTAGGACACTAATGAAAGAGATGAAGGACCTCAAAATTCCTGAAATAATTCCTTTGTCCCCAAGTTTTATGACTCAGAACTTGACCAGTTAATCATGCAGAGCTCCATCACACATCCTCAACTCCACCAAGGATTTCTTGACCACAGCCCTCCCTAGTGACTCCCCTCCACCTCCCAGGCATGCATGAAGCACTATTGATTTGTCTTTACTACTTTTAAAACATTAGTCTTGTTTTAATGGAACTTACTCATAGCTGACCCCCTAGAAGGTTTTCAGAGACAGTTAATTACACAGGAGGAAATTGCCCATTTCACCCCCCTCCCCCACCCAAAAGAAGAGCCGATGGATTTGAACCATATACTTTTGGGTTGTCAGTGCAACTCCTTAACACTAGGCCACAAAGGCTGCCGAGAAACACCGAGTGTTTGTTGTTTTGGTGTTTTGTTGTGGGTTGTTGTTTTGTTTTTCTTATAGGCATCAGTCATTGCAATGTTATAATTTCCTACTTACTGAAGGTTTGCTAAGGACTATTGTTTCTGTGTGCCATTGAGTAAGAAATGAGTCACAGCTGATGCTCCAGCAGGTTTTCAGAGGCAGTTAATCACATGGAAGGGGATGATCTACCCTTCATTGGAGCAACTGGTGAATTTATGCTGAATGCCTTGGGAATGGCGATGTAGCTTCTTACCACTAGATCACCAGGGCTCTCTATGTCAAGAACTGTTGTTGTTTGCTGCTGTCAAGTTGAGTATGACTCACAGTGATCCTGTGAAGAGCCAACCTGAATCCTACTCTATCCTGCACCTCATCTCTGACACAGTCACTCCCATTAGATGTGTATTTGTTGTTAAGTGCCATTGAGTGACCTGCACCTCATAGCAACCCAATACACAGTAGCACTGAACTCTGCTCTATCCTGAGCCGTTCTCACTGTCTCTAACACACCTAATCTCATTACCTCAGGCATTCTGTCAATTCATATCCTCCTCGATATCCAGATACTGTTTTTTTGATGTTGAGATGCAATCTATTCTGAACTTTATACTCTTTGATCTTCTGCAACAAGTATTTCAAGTCTTCCTCACTTCCAGCAAGTAAGGTTGAGTCATCTGCACAATGCAGGTTATTGATGTATGTTCCTCTGATCTTGATGCCACAATCTACACAGAACTCAGATTTCAAAATAATTTGCTCAACATACAGATTTAAAGGGTATGAAAATAGAATACAACCTTAATGCACTCACTCCCTTTATGTCATGTAGAAAGATATGCTGTCAGGTCAAATACTACAAGGGTCATTCATGGTGGACAGGTTTTAGAAGAGCTCTCAGATTAAGATATACTAGGAAGTAGGACTGGCCTTCTACTTCTGAAATAATAAGCCTCCAAAAACCTGATGATCAGTAGAGGGACACAGATATAGTAATAGCAGTAAAGCTAAGGAATAAGCATTGTTATATATTTTCTACCTCACACATCTCTATAAATCATTAGAGAGAAGTCTCGGTGCCACTGTGATTAAGTGCTCAGCTGCTAATGGCCAAGTTGGCACTTCTAACCTATCAGCTACTCGGTAGGATAAAGACTTGGCTGTTGGCTATTATAACTATTTCAGCCTTAGAAATCTTATGGAGCAATTCTGTTCTTCTCACTATGGTTGGAATTGGCTCAAAGATTTGTTGGTTTTGTTAGATGTCATTGAGTATGACTCATGACAGCTCTGTAAACAACAGATTTGAACTCTGTCCAATCCTGTGCCATCCACATCCTCTCTGGCACACTAGAGTCCACTGTTATAGTCATTATATCCATTTATTCTATTAAAGGTCTTCACCTCCTTCATTGACCCTCCACTTTTCTGAGCATTATGTCCTTTTCCAAGCACTGGCCCATCCTAAAAACATACCCAAAGTACGTAAGACAAGGTTTCACCATCCTTCCTTTCAAGGAGCACCCTGGTTGCATCCACTACAACATATATTTGTTTGTTCTTTTGATGGCCCACAGATGTTTCATTTTCTCCAGCACCGCAACTCAAAGACATTTATTCTTTTATGGTTTTTATTCACTGCATAACTATCAGGTGCAAGTAACTGGAAAATCCATGGCTTGGACAGGTGAACATTAGTCTTTAAAATGACATTGTTGCTCTTTAGCATTTAGGAGAGCTCCTTGACTGCAGCCTTTCCCAATGCATACTTTAATGATAAATGACATGCACACTGTTTAATGCTATAAAGGCCATTGGTATTTGCACATTTAATTTGAAGAGCTAGAATTAAGGTTATAGAGGTCAAAGGAGAAATGAACATTATCTTTATGTCTTACAGTAAAAATCTTGGGTTGCAGTATTAGATTAGATACAACCAGCTATATGATACCTGTCAAGTTACTGTGTCTACAGCACTAACCTCTGAATAGGGACAATATGTACTTCAGAGTGTCATTACAAATCTTATCGGCATTTCACATATCAAAATGTGAAATACTTCTTGGCAAATAGTAAGCACTTAAAAAATGTCAGCTTTTGTTATTATTATTTAAAAACTATTCTCACCACTGGACCAATTGGCAGCATCAGGATGGATGGTGAAGAGATTGAGATTGTGCACAGCTTTAGTTTGCTTGGCTCCATAGTCAACAGTCTTGGCACCAGCAGCCAGTCTTGGCACGCATTGCCATGGGAAAGTCTGCTGTTAGGGACCTCTCC
The DNA here is from genome assembly GCF_000299155.1 of Elephantulus edwardii. NCBI lineage: Eukaryota > Metazoa > Chordata > Mammalia > Macroscelidea > Macroscelididae > Elephantulus > Elephantulus edwardii. The sequence continues at coordinate 16,861,332 of NW_006399755.1, forward strand.
AAAGTACTGAAGAGCAATGGTGTCTCTCTGGAGACTAAGGTGCATCTGATACAGACTGTGGTCTTCACATTCACTTGTTATGCATCAAGAGAATGACCAAGGAGGATAGAAGGAGAATTGACGCCTTTGAGCTGTGGTGCTGGAGAAGAGTATTGAGAATACCATGGACTGCCAGGAAAACAAACAGATTTGTCCTGGAAAGGGTTAAACCGGGTGGCTCCTTGGAGGCAAGGATTCTGAGGCTCTGTCTAACATACTTTGGACATGTTGTGAGGAGAGACCGGTCCTTAGAGAGGGATATCATGCTTGGGAGGGTGGAGGGACAGCACAGGAGAGGAAGACGCTCTATGAGGTAGATTGATTCAGTGACTGGGATAATCAGGATGGGAGTGTCAGAGAGGTGCGATTGGCACAGGACAGAGCGGAGTTTAGGGCTATTGTACATAGGGTCGCTATGAGTCGCAAGTGACTCGACGGCACATAACAGCAACAACAACATGTAGTTTTCAACAAAAGGTTTCTTTAATAGTTTTGCATCTTTTGTGTTGTGATGTTATGTTATGTTGTGTTGTGATATGATGTGATGTGATGTGATGTGATGTGATGTGATGTGATGATGTGATGTTATTCCCTCTGCTGTCTTATTCCATTTTCACTCCTTGTTCTGTGAAATAGTGGCCAGAAGCTGTGCTGCAATCTTGAAAGCACACGATTCAAGCTCACCAGCTGCTTTGTGGAAGAAGGATGGGCAATCTTGTTCCTTGCAATTAACTGCCTCTGAACACTGCTCAACAATCAGCTATTGGTCAGTTCTGCCTCTATGGTACACAACAACAATAAACATCTCTTCCCTTGCTACCCTCCTTGATCGCCCCTTTCCTGATAGAGCACCCTCCTTTGCATTCCATACATCACTGTGGTTTCTCTTATATCACACATCTCAATCCACTGCAGTTCCTTATTGCATAAATCCTTCCTCCTCTGAGCTACAAGTTCCCAGGAAATGAAAAAGTATGTTTTTTAAAAAATTATTAATAATTTTTTAATGCAACATGCATTTTACAGCATATTTTTTCCATTTCATTTTCCCTCATTCATTCATTGTTGCACATTTTCCTCCATGCCCACCCAGTTTGTTTTCTCTTTGAAAAGAAAAAAAAAAATTCTTTCATTTTTATACAATTCCCCCCAAATCCACAGTCCACTTTACTAAGAGTTTCTTTTTCTGTAATCTTGTTATGAATAAAAAAATATCTAATTTTATATTCCTTTTAATGTCTTGATAATTTTTTATTCCTTAATGTTTAATACACTATTGAGAGCTCTCTTGGCCCAGTGGTAAGAAGCTGCACTGCAATCCCAAAGGCATTCAGTTTTAATCTACCAGCTGTTCCACAAAAGAAGGATGGGCAAGTGTAAGATTAACTGCCTCTTAAAAGCTGCTGGAGGGCCAGTCATCTATGAGTCAGTTCGTACTTGAAGGCATACAACATTGACATATGCAGGATACTTGCTAATTAATTGTCCATTAAATGAACAGTTCTAAAAGAAAAAACCTGATTCCTGTTGAGTCAGAACCGACTCATAGCTGACCCTCCAATGAGTTTCTAAGGCTGTCAATCCCATGAGATTGCCTGTCATTGGCCTGCAGAGCTGGAAGTTTCAAATGTTAGAGAGGTTAGACTTTACGGTTAGTAATACAACTCCCTATCTAGACCACCATTACATGAATTAGAAATGAAATAGTTACTTGTAGTCTGCCTAAAACCAACAAAAAACTTAGAAATAATGAGAAATAATGAAAAAGGAAGATTTAAGGAGAACTGATGCCTTTGAATTGTATCACACTGGTGAAGAGTATTGCATACCCAATTAACTGCCAAAAGAACAAATAAATCTCTCTTAAAGGAAGTGTAACCGGAGTGCTTCTTTGTGGTAGAGGTGGTAAAATTTTGTCTAATTTATTTGGAGCATATTATCAAGGAATCAATTTCCATATTTTCCAAGGAGTCCAACCTTGGAGAGAGACTTTATGTTTAGAAAGATACAGTATCGGTGAAAGAGAAGAAGGCCCTTAACAAGATGGACCAACACAGTGATTACCAAAATGGGCTTGCGTGTGAGAGAGAGGCCAAGGAGGATGCAGGACAGGGCACAGTTCAGGTCTGTTGGTCACAGGATTTCAGTGAGTCAGAGTTGACTCCATAGCACCTAACAATAGAAAGAAATGTCCACTTCGAGTATCATGCCCTTTTTTTTTTTGCCTTTTTTTAATTAATATTTTTTTTTTATTGGGAAAAACATATTGGGGGTACAAGGAGGTGAGAGTTGGGGGCAGAAGGGTGAGGATGTGCCAGGATGCAGTTGCAGACCTGCACAGTTTGGTCGGTGGGGGGAGCAGGTGAAGGAAATGATGAGGGTCCAGTGGGGACCAGATGCTACAGAGGAATGACAAGCATTTTCCAGTAGTAATTAAACCAACTGTCT
>NW_006399755.1:16864243-16887252 GCF_000299155.1 Elephantulus edwardii
CCCCAGGTGCCTATCAGGCCCGGGTTTCAGCTGTCCACACCACAGCAGTGGGCAACGAGCTTAAAGCCCCTGATAGCTCTGGGCGCTGACTCTCACCAGTGGCTATGGATGAAGTCACAGGCGATTTTCAGCCAGCGCCCCGAGTATCATGCTCTTTTAAGAACTGCTTATATCTTATCAAATTGGCATCAGCAACTAGCAAGATCAAATAGGAACTCTAAGGGAAATTGAGTTTATGTTAATGAAAAGAAACAATTTGGAAAAGGAGAGCATGAATGGTTACAAACCAGAAATAATATCATCTAGTCACTGGTTGGTACATACACATATTATTGAACTGGATGTATATTTCTAATAACAACACAAATAATTTTTTAAATAAAATACTCAAATATAGTTATTTACATTTATCTTATTGTGGTGCTTGAGTATTTTATAAATTCTAGATATAAGTCCCTTGTCTGACATGTCATTATCAAAATATTTTTTCCCAATCTGTAGCATTCCTTTTTTACCCTATTGGAGAAGTTTTGGGATGTGCATAGGGATTTGACTCTTAAAAGGTCCAATTCATCTATTTTTTCTTCTCCCAGTTGTAGATTTTCCAAGATGCTTGGAAGACTGTTTATGTTGTGGATTAGGACCTCTAGAGTTCTTCCAATCTTTTCTTTAATGAAGTTTATAGTCCTTGGTTTTAGTGCTAGGTCCATGATCCACTTTCAGTTGGTTTTTGTGTATAGAGTTAGGTGTCAATCTTGAGTTCTACAGATAGTTTTACAATTTTGCCAGCACCATGTATTAAAAATTCTGTCGTTTCCCCACTTAACTGATTTCATCTCCCACATGAAAATGACATGAACAGACACTTCACCAAGGAAAACATTCAGATGACCAACAAGCACATGAAAAAATAATCAAAATTCCTAGCTCTAAGAGAGATGCAAATGAAAACAACTATGAGATATCATCTCACCTCAGTAAGACTAGCAAAATTTAACAGAACAGCAAGCATCAAATGCTGGTGACGTTGTGGAGAGACTGGAACCCTTATTCACTGTTTGTGGGAATGTAAAATGGTGCAACCACTATGTAAGGCTGTATGGTGCTTTCTCAAAAAGTTTCAAATAGAAATACCATTTAACCCAGTAATTCTACTACTTGGAATATAACCTAAAGAAAAAGAAACCATAAACGCCACCCATGCAGATATATGCACACCCATGTTTATTGAGGCTTTGTTCATAATAGCAAAGAATTGGAAATAACCCAAGTGCCCATCAACAAAGGGATAGAGAAGCTCTGGTATAGTCACACAATGGAATATTATGCTGCTTTGAAAAACAAGGAACTCATGAAATATTATACAAAATGGGTGATTCTGGAGGACATTATGCTGCGTGAACTATCTCAGTTACAAAAGGACAAATATTGCTTAGGGTCACTATTGTAAAACGGGACTGACATCGAGGTTGAGAAAAGACTGAAAGAGGGATAAATAATGTATACTATGTTGAGATAGTTGAGGGCGAGAACTGTTTAAAAGGGATATATGATTAGGGATTATTGTCATGACAGAAGTCCAGACTGAAGGCTGCACAGTGGAATGGACTGGAGGGGAGTAAATGGGGAGGGGGGAGGGAGGAGGCAGGGAGAAAAGTGCAACAAAGAATGAATGGAAACCCTAAGTCTCTGTAAACTTTCATTAAAATTAATTTTTTAAAAAGAATATACTCAAATGTAAGAAGAATACTCAAAGAAAGTCACTTACTTTCTCAATTAAAAGCATAAAAAGGAAACTCTAGAAAATGAACTATTTTATAAAACAGATGAGAGAACTTCGTAAGGTATCAGTGTGATTCCTATCCTCCACATATTCATCCGCCACACCGATAAGCTGTTGATGTTCTGATGCTCGGTATTGCAAAATGACAGATTTACCAGCAATTCATAAACCTGAGACATTAACAAACACACTGGCTGCTCAGATAGACGGAGAGCAATATGGAAGGAAAATAATAATTAACTCATAAGGAGAGGGGCAAATAAACATTCTATTAAAAATGGGGGGAAATCCCAAATGAATATAATCTCCTTCCATTACGTTACGGGCATTAAAATTAATGGTGTTAGTTTTGCTGTGGGTTGGATAGTCATTGTATTTAACAAGCTGAAGTTAACTTCACAGGGGGAAAAAATAAATTAAAATATGCTGGTGTCTCAGGAAACTTCATTTTCTGAGTGAATAGCCAAGTTGATGCACATCACCAGAATGTCTGACAATCAGTTTTCCATACTGGTGTGTTCTAAATGGGAAAGGAAACCAACTCTTCATTTAAATTATATTGCAAATCACTTCTTGCCTGCTGAATGGCATTCAGCTGCAGTAGGTGGCTTTCACCGTAGGGCCCAAACCAGGACACTGGATGATTAATGCTAATTTGAAATGTTTTCTTTGGGGGAGGGATATACGCACTAACTTGGTGCATACAAGGCTGAGGAAATTTTATGGTGGGTGACTGACTCAAAGGCCAACAGCATATTTGCCATCAGATAAAAACGTACATTCACAAGCATACCGAGACAAGTCAATTATTCCCTGATTCACTATTCCTCGGGTCCTTTTGTATAAAGAAAACTACTTATATTCCTCATCAGATGGATAGGCAGAATCATGGTAAACAACCCCCGCCCATTCCTCTCTTTTAAAGTATATTTCCCAGGGCATATTCCACTGTAGAAGTCATTAGTTTTGGTCTTTTTGTTCCCGATTTATCAAAACAGACATTTTGTGAGGAAGTTCAGTTTTACACCAAACAGGAGATACAATTTGTGACCTGCTGAAAGAAAGAAGCATATCACATTTTGTAATCATTTAGTAAGGGAGATTAAGAATTTGTCCAGTTCTACCATGATGTCTTTTATGTATATCAATATTGAAAATTGGTACTGTAAGTTTATTCTTTTCCCCATCTCCAGTTTAATAGTTCAAAGGAGCACACTCGTCTTTATCTTTTAAATTGCCCTTAACATGAAGCACTGCAATCAGATCACATGCAAATGCAAGTTAATTGGAACCAACATCTGAAAAAAAATTATAAATTAATATGAGGCATCCTATGTCACTTGTCAAATTAACCATATTTTTTAGAAGGTCCTAGCACTGAACACAGGAATGGGATCTGACTATAGACTTCCCTGCACAAGAGGCCCTTCTTGGGGTCTTTTCACATAGATCATATGTACTGTACACTGTCATCCTTGTTGGAGTGTGGGAGAGTGTGGTGTGGTGTCTGTGGTAGACTGGGGCACATTCAAGCCGAGAGCGTCTCAGGTAAAATACTAGCTCTGCTAGAAATGCTTTGTCCACCAGATTTAAACATTTCTCAATCCACATTTATATTTATATCACCCTGGCTAAGTTCTTTTTGTTTAGGTAATTGAGATTTTTACTGCTCAGAACTATTTCAAAGATTTGAGATAAACTTAGTATCCTGCAATATAGTATCATAAAGCAGATACTTGTCCCTATATGGTGTAGACAGTCAACATATGCACAGTTTATCAAAAGGTTAGTGGTTCAATTCCACTCATAGGCACTTGGGTAAAATAATCTGATGATAACTTTAAAACAAACCGGCCACTAAAACCCCTATGAAGTCTGTGTGTTTTCTTTTCACCCTTTGGAAAAGGTTTTGACTGCACACAGAGAACTGATTCTTTAATCGTCCCATTCCTTGATTTCATCCTCTCCTTGTGTATATTTTTTACTATGTGTACAAATCAATTTACCCCATAGACTAAGATGTCTAAATTTGTTTCTACCTTGTCTCTGTTCATCTTTATGGGTTTTGATTTTAACCCTAGGTCTCTAATCCACATTGAGATAGTTTTGTGTATGGTGTGAGATGTGGGTATTGTTTTAGCTTTCTGCAGGTAGAGGTTTAGTTTTGCCAGCACCATTTGCTAAAGAGGCTGTCATTTCCCCATTTAATATATTTTGTTTTCTTATGAAATATCACATGTAAGCAAGATTCTGCTGGAAAATTATCCAAAAATGACTGGAGCAATACGTCAACAGAGAACTGCCAGAAGTGCAGGCTGGATTTAGAAGAGGCCGTGGTGCTAGGGATATTATAGCTAATGTTAGATGGAGCTTGGCAGAAAGCAGAGAGTACCAGAGAAATATCTATCTGTGCTTCATTGACTATGCAAAGGCTTTTGACTGTGTGAATTATAACAAAGTGTGGCTGACTCTGAGAAGAATAGGAATCCCAAAATATTTGATTGTGCTTATGTGAAGCCTATACTTGAACCAAGAAGTAGTCTTCAGAAGAGAGCAAGGAGACTCTGCATAGTTCAAAATCTGGAAGGTGGTCTGCCAGGCATATATTCTGTCTCCATACCTTTTCAATCTGTATGTAGAGAGGATCATACAGGACACTGAACTGTATGAGGAGGAATGTGGCATCAATATTGGAGAAAGATTCATCAACAACCTGCTTTATGCAGATGACATAAGCCTGCTTGCTGAAACTGAGGAGGACCTGAAGCACCTGCTGTAGAAGGTCAATGACTACAGCCTTCAATATGGATTGAAGCTCAACATCAAGAAAATAAAGATTCTCACCACTGGGCCAATTGGCAACATCATTACGGATGGTGAAGAGATTGAGATGTTAACAGTTTTAGTTTGCTTGGCTCCACCATCATCATTCTTGGCACCATCAGCCAGGAAATCAAGAGGTGAATTGCAGTGTGTTTCCTACTGCCAAAGGGGCCCTTTAGAGTAGTGAGAGATCTTCACCCTGAAACCCACAGCATCCCTTTTCAGCAGGAAGTAGCTAAGAGAATACGCCATCCCCTTTTCCTTATGAATCAGGATGAAGTCTCTCTCAGGGAGGAGTGATAGGGAATGGCAAAGGACACACAGACAAAGGAGATTAATCAGAACTGACTTTGACAAGCACTGTGGCAATTGGACAATTAAAATAGACATTCGGATGGCGGGGAAGAAGAACAAACTGGGGAGGAGGGTAGAGAGAATGGTGCAGCAATGAAGGAATGAAAACCCCAAATCCCTGTAAATGTTCATTAAAACTAATAAAATTTAATAAAATAAAAAAAGAGGTGAATTTCAGTGGGAAACGTGGCTGTGAGAGACCTCTCCAGATTATTGAAGAGTAACAACATCAGCCTAGAGACTATGGTGTGCCTGATCTGGGTCATAGTCTTTATAATTGTGTGCTATGCATCAGAGAACTGAACAGTAACTAGTGATGACAGAAAGAGAATTGATGCCTTTGAGCTGTGGTGCTGGAGAAGAGTGCTGAATATACCATCGACTGCTAGGAGAACAAACAAGTTTGTCCTAGAGAGGGTGAAATCAGGCTACTTCTTGGAGGCAAGGGTCTGAAGCTATGTCTGACATATTTGGGACATGTTGCAAGGAGGGACTGGTCCTTGGAGAGGGACATCATGTTTGGGAAGGTGGAGGGACAGTGCAAAAGAGGAAGATCCTTGATTAAATGGATCGATTCAGTGATTGGGGTAATGGGAGTGGGTGTGGCAGAGACAGTGAGGTTGGCACAGGATAGAGCAGAGTTTAGGGCTCTTTAGGGCTCACTATGAATCGCAAGCTACTCGAAGGCACATAACAACAAAAACATCAAATATCAAATGACCATAGGTAAGTGGTTTGATTTCTGGGTTCTTGATTCTATTCCATTTGTCTATATGTCTGTCATTGTACCAATACCATGCTGTTTTGATTACTAGGGCTGCGTAGTCGTTCTCAAGATCATATACCCTACTTAATTTTTATTTTTCAGAAGAATTTGCTTATTAGAGGTCTCTTTCCTTTCCAAATAAAACTAGGTGTTGCATTTCCTATCTTGTTAAAAATGAGTTTGGTATCTGTATTGGGACTTTGTTAAATGATGTGAAAAGACTGCTAGCAAAGGAGGACATTCATTCTGATGGTCAAAAAAAACACATGAAGAAATGTTCAAAATCACTGGCAATGAGAAGATACAACTCAAAACAATAATGCGACATCATCTCTAGCAGGAGTAGTTAAGTTCAACAGGACAGCAAACAATAAGTATTTGTGAGGATGCAGAAAGATTAGATGTTATATGCACTGCTAGTAGGATTGTAAAATGGTACAAGGCAGTTTGGTGTTTTCTAAAAAAATTGACCACAGAAATTCCATACGACCAAGCTATTCCACTCCTAGAAGTATATTCTAAGGAAATCAGAACTGAGACACAAATAGAGATAGATACACTTAAGTTCATATTACTGCGTTTGTTGCTGTGTACCATAGAGTCAGAACTGATCCATAGCTGACCCTCTAGTAGGTTTTCAGAGGCAATTAACTGTAGAAAAAGAGATTGTGCATATTAGCATTATGACAATAGTAAGAAAATGGAAACAATCCAAACGATCATCAACAAATGAATGGATAGAGAAACTAAGGTATAGATAGATACACAGTGGAATATTATGCAGCACTAAGGTAAAAGAAAAAGAATTTAGAAAAGATGACACAACACGGGAGAGTCTAGGGAGCATTATTTTGAGGGGAATAATTCAATCACAAAAGGACAAATATTGCAGAAGACTACTATTATGAAAATAGGAGGATAACTGATCAGGCTATATATTAATGCTCAAAAAAAAGGAATGGAGAATGGAATGGGCAAAGAGGGATGGGGGAAATTTACTAGGGTAGCAGAGTCTAATGGGCAGATAGATAAAAGAATAGGAAAGACACTATGGGGACTTGAAGACAAGAGTCATAAAAAATGTAGGTCAGTAGTAATTAATTTTAGAAAACACAACAAATATATGAACGATTGAATGAAACACAATATGAAAGGAAGATTGTGTGACATGCAATATACTTGAGTCAAGCAAAATAAATATGGTCTATCACATGCAAACCAATATAAAAGAAAAAAATTAAAACTCTACAATGTAAATGAATAATAACCCCAATGTACATTAATGACAAGACACAATGTGCATAAATGAAATAAAATGTATATGAATGACTGTATGCAAATCAATACTTCAAAAAAATCCTGTGAAGTATAGGATTACATGGAGTTGTCATAAGTCAGAATTGACATGGTGACAACTGTGTTTCACTATTGTTGCTAAAATGTCATTAAAACAGGGGCTATTTATTTATCAGCATTTACTTATTGTTGTTAGGTGCTGTCAAGATGAATCTGACTCATAATGACCCCGCGTAAAACAGAAATATTGCCCAACCCTCAACCATCCTCACAATCTGCACTATGCTTTGCTATGGTCACTGTGTCGAGTCATCTTCTCTTTTCCTGAGTCTCCATCTTCCTAAGCATGGTGTTCCCTTTCAAGGTCTGGATCTTCCTGAAAACATGCTCAAAGTCTGTGAGCTGAAACCTTGGCATCCTTTCCTCTGAGGAGCACCCTGACAGCACTTCTTTCAAGACAGATCTGTTTGTTCCTTTGGCAGCCCATAGTATACTCAAAAAGCTTTGCTGTACTTGTCCAGTTACCATACTAACCTAATAAATAGTAAATATTTACGATATTGAATTGTCAGTGAAGGTAATGGGTTATGTGTATACTCATAAACGTTGAGTGTGCCATAAGACTACGTTTTCTGTCGTGTGTTTTAAATCAATGTATTCCAATAGCTGGAATCTAATTTCCATGTGAGTCTTTGACCTTTACAATTACTGAACGTGTTGCTCAAGTGACAAGCTTTCTTTCGATACTTGACACTGATTTGCAAAATTAAACGTCCAGAAGTCTGAAACATAATTTTTATGAACAATATAACTCTATAACAAACTTGGGAATATCTTATTAAATCTAATGGTAGCAAAGTATTGGTGGTTATCAGGGGTCTAGTCTCTGCTTTTACAGGCTTCTGGAAAAGCTCAGAACTTGCTGGCAGGAGAGCCATGGACAGAACTCCAGACAAAGACTTTTAAACAGCAGCGAGTGCATGAGGTACTCCATACACACAGTCACCGGTGAAGCTTTACAGATTTCTGAAGTTCAAGCTCCATCCTTGAGCAACAGATCAGAGTTTGTTGGAGTAAAGTCTGCGCAGGGAAAGATTTTTAAAGGTTTTCTAGGGTTTCATAAATGGGTTTCATAAATAGGTTTTCATGAAAGTAATGCTCTATTTGGCTGGTGGTTTTTAAAGCTATGGTCTTTACATAATAATGTTGGAAAGTATAGAAGAAATAATAGAAAAATAGAACATAAGAGGGAAGAAGTGATGAAAAGCACGACGCATGTCCCGTGGAAGGTATGTCTCGTGGCAGCAGGGATGGTAACTGAGGCAAGGAGTGATGGATGCCCCGAGAATCTTGACGATGGAAGCCGGAAGCTAGGGCATGGAAGGCCAGAGCACTTGTTGCAGTCTAGAGAGGAGGGTCTTGCAGTAGCCATGACATACACCACATCTCCGCAGTCCCTGAAGGCCAATGCCTGTAAAAGAGTCTTTGAGGAGGATGGTGAGTGGGAGGAATATGTGGGTAAATTAAAGAATCAAATCCACTTTTGTGCTCACATTTATAACTCCAGTATTTCATTTCTGACAATTGTATTCTGGGTTCTTTTTTCCATTTCTTTTCTCTTTGTCTACGATGGGCAAATCTCCACGTGGAACTGCACTAATGACCCAAAGACTGCATTGCTCTGGCAGTTCAAATCTCCCAGTGGCTTCATGGGAGAAAGATGGGCAGTCTCTTCCCGTGCCACTTACAGCTTCCTAAAACTCACTGGAGGGTCACCGATGAGTAGGTTCTGACTTGACAGCAATGAGTTTGGGGTTTGAGTCTACATGCAATGCTCTTTTCTCTTTTTCCACACTGCAAGCACTATTACATACATAGCAATCATTCCTGCACTAGTCTTCTGATTTCCTCTGGTACAATTAACTGCTCCTCTGTTCATCAGCAAGCATTTCTCTCCTAACACCTGGCATATGCCCTGCAATCGCAGCTCATTATAATATATGAGCCCATGGTTTATGCATAGACTCTTGCTCCTGCATGCCCAATCCTGGGTGTTTCTCTGTGTTTTCGTCTGCTGAGTAGTACCTGGCACACGGTATGAATTTAGTAATATTTTTAAATTCATCTCTAGCATTGCTTATATGGGGAACTCTGGTGGCTTTGTGGTTGGGAGTTACACTACCAATCTAAAGGCACACAGTTTGAATCCAGGAGCTGCTCCACTGAAGAAAGATAGACACTCTCATCCTGCACTATTTACTGTCTCTGAAAACCCACTGGAAGGTCAGCTAAGACTCATTTCTGACTCGATGGTAAATAGCATTGTAGTTATTGCTGTTGTATTGTATTGAGTTCATTCTGACTCATAATGACCGTATGTGACAGAGTACAACTGCTCCATCCTGTTTCCTAGATGGTAATCCTTAAAGAAGCAGATTGTCAGGTATTTTTCTACCATAGAGTTTCCAGGTGGCTTCAAACTTCCCTTTTGGTGAGCAGCTGAGAGCTTAACCACTGTGCCACTGCAGGAGACATCTCCTTTGTTTCAGATTTCACAGCATCCTTTATTTTAGTTGAAGAATCATCTCATCTGATCTATCCCATGGGACTCCAGAGGAGCTGCCAAAGACATATAGACATAGATAGATACAGATATAGATTAGAGATAGAGAAAGAGAAAGAGACAGAGACAGAGACAGAGACAGAGACAGAGATAGAGACAGAGAGATAGAGATCTTATGTGCCCACTGGCTTTTCAGGTAGGCATCTATTCCAAACAGGGAAGTGAAAAGTCCTTCCACAATAACTGATGTTTGGGTACAGGGAAGATAATCTCTGTTCACTTTTAAATCAAGTGCTGTAAACATTTTACCTTGTTGAGTTGTTGCCGTTAAGTATCCTCTAGTCAGAACCAACCCATAGTTGATGATCTGGTGGTTTTGCCTATCTTAATCCTGTGGAGCAGCTGGTGGATTTGAACCACTTGCCGTTGGGATTGCAGTTCAGCTTCTTACCACTAGGCCACACCAGTTATTTTACCTTGGGACTACTAAAATCATCTTTTCTGATGTAAGGGTAGGTGGACCTTCCTTTGATAAGAGTGGATGTGGCTAAGTGTTGATACATCTAGAAACAGTAGAACTGAGAGATAGAGAGAGAGCAAGAGCCCTAATAAAGTCACTAGCACCTAAAAAAGATCCTTCCTGGTAAGCAATCATCACTGCTAGACAGCCCAGTTACATGTGCCAGTACATTAACAATTTTACTTCAGTTAATTAGGGCTCAATTTGTAATGGCAATTATTATTACCAACTCAAGCATATCACAATTAGATCAATGGCAAAAACCTCAAGTCATCAAAAATCACATTTGGTCCTCTCCTGATGAGAAATCAGTAATATATAAAGCACAAGTTGATTTTCAAACAAGTGTTTTCAAACTATTCAGTGGGGGCCAAGGTTGTCTGTGGAGGACCCTTAGAGAACAAATAGTGGATAATCTACAAGGGAAATAATTGGGGATTGGCCTCCCTCATTCTCCTTTAACCAAAGAGACTTTTTCATCTGTTTTATATATTGAGATTTTTAAGAATAATTCTATTAGAAAAAATTATCCCATTGCTAAAAAGAAGTGTGAAGATGAATGCATTAAAATACATAATCAAAAGTGTACAATATTTTAAATAAAACATTTCCATACATGAAAGATTAGCCTTCAGCTACCTGAAAACTTTGCTTGCATACTGTGATTCATGATTCTTTAAGGTCACGGAAATTAATGTTTTACTATAAATGAGCATCTTGTTAAAGACATAAAACAAAGATAGAAGACCAGAACCATCTTTCCTGGGACTTAAAAGGACATTTTGTCCCCGAACCTTCATGTGGCAAGTACGATACCAAATACATGTTGAATGTGCTGCAAGAAATCAGTCAGATAAAAAGGAAAGACTTTTTGTCAGGAAGCCTTTGGGAAACCAACCCAGAGGGAAAACCCTGGAAAAGATTATGAGACTAACTTAAAAAGAGTGTGGGTGTTTGTTTCCACTTAATTCACACAAGTCAAATCCCGAGTTGTGTCCTTTCCCCATGTTATGAGTCACCTACTCAAGATCCCAAATTCATTTTCTCCTCTCCAACTTGACTTGTTTCATCTGTTTTTATGGGGTAGTTTTGGAGGTTTTTCCTTGTGGTTGGTTTTTTTATTTTTAATTGCTATTTTAGTGAAAGTTTAAGGAAAGGATAGTTTTCATTCATTCATTGATAAGCATTTTCCTCCCCTACCCCTGCAATTCGCTTTGTAATGCATGTCTTGTTCCAGATTATTAACTGTATATTATCATACGTATAATGTCTAATCACGCAGTTTTAAGAGCTTCTTCACTGGCCTTCACCTCTACTCTTGCTTCTCCTCACTCTACCATCACAGAACACGCAGATGGGGTTATCTCAAGTCAAATAAGACTGCAGTCCTTATTCTACTCTTTCAAATTCATCAATGGTTAGAGTCAAGTCTTTCCTGCCATGGCTTTGCCCATACACATCTCCTTTCCCAGTACTTCCTATCTCATCTTCCTCCATGCCACAGCACAGAATAGTATGGTTTATGTCTCATTATTTACTGGCTTTGCATGTACAGTCCTTCTTTGGTTATATGCAGCCATGTATATAAAGATTCTTGTTGACACAGTGAATTGAGTCCACTTAACTAAAATATTGGTAGTTCAAATCCACCAGATGCTCTGTGGGAGGAATGTGGCAGGCTGCTTCCATAAGATTAAAGATTTGGAAACATTATGGGTGTTCTACTTTGCCCTGTAGAATTGCTAGGAGTCACAGCTGACTGAATGATGATACATTTAGTTTGGTTTGGTTTGGTTTGGTTTGGTTTAGTTTAGCCAGAACTCAGTGATATTGTGTTACACCATGGATTCTTAAACAGCTGCTGTTGTTGTTGTTATATGCCATTCGGCCACCTGCAATCCAAAGCTATCCTATGTGCAATAGCTCTGAAACCTGCTCTGTCCTGAGCCCATCTCTCTGACTCCAACACATCAACCCCCATTGCTCTAGTTACTGTATCAATCCATCTCATCTGGGATCTTCCTCTCCTGTGCTGTCCCTTCACCCCTCCAAGCATGAAGTCCTTCTCCAAGGATTGGTGCCTCCTGGCCATGTGTCCAAAGTATGGGACATGGAGCTTCAAAATCCTCACCTCCAGGGAGAAACTTGGTTTCATCCTCTTTAAGACAGACCTGTTTGTTCTCCTGGAGGTCCATGGTATGTTCAAGACTCTTCTCCAGCACCACAATTCAAAGGCATTGATTCTTTTTCTGTCATCCTTAGTCATTATCTAGCACTTTGATTCATAGCGAGTAATTGCAAAGACCATGGCCTGGATTAGGTGCACCTAATTAATATTAGTAAGTTGGGAAGGGTGTATGCCAGGGATATTTCCTATCTCTGTATCCTTTCAATCTCTATGCAGAACAGATTATCCAGGTGACTGGGCTCTATGAGGAGAAATGTGGCATCAGGATTGGAGGAAAACTCATCAACAATCTGTGTTATGCCGACGTCACAATCCTGTTTGCTGAAACTGAGGAGGACCTGAAGTGTTTACTATAGAAGGTTAAGGACTGCATCCTTCAATATGAATTGAAGCTCAACATCAAGAATATAAAGATTCTCACCATGGGGCCGATTGGCAGCATTATAATGGATGATGAAGAGATTGAGAGTATTAACAGTTTTAGTTTGCTTGGCCCCACTATCAACACTCTTGGTACTACTAGCAGCTAGAAAATTAAAAGACAGATTACACTGGTACAGTCTGCTATCCAAAGTACCGAAGATCGATGATGTCAGTCTGAAGACTAAGGTGCACCTGATTCAGGTCATAGTCTTTGCCATTACTCGCTATGCATCAGAAAGCTTGACAATGACCAGAGATGAGAGAAGGAGAATCGATGCCTTTGAGCTGTGGTGCTTGAGAAGAGTATTGAATATACCATGGACTGCTAGGAGAACAAACAGGTTCTTCCTAGAGGGCATGAGACCAGGCTGCTCCTTGGAGGCAAGGATTCTGAAGCTTCATCTGACATATTTTTGACATGTTGCAAGCAGGCACCAGTCCTTGGAGAGGGATGTCATGCTTGGGAGGGTGGAGGGACAGTGCAACAGAGGAAGATCCTCGATAAGATGGTTTGATTCAGTAATGGGTAATGGTTGTAGGTGTATCTGAGACAGTAAAATTGGCACAAGATAGAGCAGGGTTTAGGGCTGTTGCACATAGCATTGCTAAGAGTTACATGCAACTCAATGGCACGTAACAACAACAACAACAAGTATTATTAATCAACTGGGCAACTTCAAGAAATGCAGGTTGTGGTTCAATAGGTCTGGGATAGGGCCTGATATCCAGCATTCCCAGCAAAAAATATTCAGGTGATGCTGATACCCTTGGTTCAGGGATCACACTTTGAATATTCCGCTATTAGCTACAGAACAATATACTCCTAAATAGTCCCATCTTTACCAGCAGTGACTTCTATACTTCTAATACAGATTGGTTGTAATCAGAAAATGATGATAATGATAGCAATTGATGCTTATTGAATCTTAGAGTTAACCAAGCCCTGCATTGAGTGCTTTTCATTTAATTCATTTAATCATCACAAAAACTCTTTGAAGTAGGTTATTACTAAGCCTCTCTTTTTCATTTTGCACATGGGAAATTCAAGCACAGTGAGGCTAAGTAAGTCACCTTTAGTCACACAGCTGGTAAATAATGAAGGCTAGCTTTAAATCCAGCAGCTTGTCTCTGGAGTCTACACATTTTACATGTGTCCTAGACTAATCCTCAAAATCTTCACTTGATATCGAGTCCCTCCTATGCTTTCTTCACTGTTTTTGTTTTCCTCTATCACAGGAGGTGCATTAATACATGATGATAGTCTGCTTATAGGCGAGTCTTTCCCCATGGGGCAGTAAATTCCTTGAGACAGGGCCCTATCACTGTAACTGAATCTCAGGCACTCAGGGACAATCTCTGATGCTCAATACATACAACTACATATTCTTAAACCAGTGAACTACATAATCCTTTAGAGGCTTTAACATTTCTGTTGATAGGATCTGACAACATGCACTTTTAATAAGCTCCATAGTCCATAGCATGTTTCAATGCCAACCAGAAGACTGCATCATGACTCCAACGATTTGAATCCACCAGTGATCCATGGAAGAATGATAGGCAGCCTCATCCCCATTCACCCACCTCATATAAGATGTACAGCCTCAGAAACCAAATGGTCACTACGAGGAAGAACGGACTCAATGGAGGCATATTTTCATTTTGAGGGGAACAAGTTCCCAGGTACCTACCTCTAGGGCTACACCATGAAAGCTACTGTTTTATTTACACTTCACAAATTCTTCATTTCCTTCCACAGATGCTTGTGAAGCACTCAACCTAATGTCAGATTTCAGGGACAGATGTGAAAAACCCTGGAACCCAAAGAACATTTCACCTAACATTTCACCTCTTCTATTCAGGTGCCTGAAAGGGGTATAAAATAAATAGCATAGTGATTTTTTGACAGACTATTACGGTTGATTTTATTTTATAGAAGGGAAAAAAAGAAATAAGATGAATCAGTAAATGACATTTAGAGCAAAAGCCAAAATAAGATTGGGCATTCGGCTCTTGACATTCCAAAAGCAACTAAAATCAGCCTTTGGAGGATTGAGTGCTTTCTGCTTGGAGTCTTTTTGCCAGGGAGACAGGATCCAGCGCTGTGGGAGACAGCCTTTGATCCTGCCCCCAGGAAGCATACAATCTAGCAGGGACGGCCAGTACAAATGTGAGATTATGGGAAGAAATAAAATAATTACCAATTGGGAAAGTGCTACTAAGGAAATAAATATTATGCTAAGACAAATTAATAGTAAGAGCACAAAAGAGCTGGTGTGTAGGGAAGAGAATATCGACAGCTTAGTGAGAGTCACATTGTCAACCCAAAGGTAGGCAGTTCCAATCCACCAATCACTTCATGGAAGAAAGATGCGCAATCTTTATCTGTGTGATTTGCTGCCTTTCAAAGTCTGCTGGAGAGTCAGTTATGAGTCTATTCTGACTAGATTATACACAACAACAACACTCGGTAGGGAGCTATGCTGCTAACCCCAAAGAAGGACCTCTCTGGAGGTTCGAATCCACTTGAGAGAGAAAGATGGGCAATCTCATTTTGTGTGATTTACAGCTTCAGAAAACCTGCCTGCGGGTAAGCTATGAGTTGGTTCTGACTTGATGACAATGAATAGTAGGAGTAGTAAATTATGGTTGTTGTATACCGTTGAGCCAACACATAGCTGGCCCTCAGGCAGGTTTTCATAAGCAGTATATTTACAGAGAGCAGTTGGTGGATATGAACCATGTGCCGTGAGGTTGGCAGTGCGACTCCTTACCACCAGACCACCAGATCTCTCTAGGAGTAAGGGTGGAGGTGTATTCGTTTTAGGCAGAGGGGTTGGGGCAGATCTCTCTGAGGAAGTGATATCTTAAATGGATCCCACAAGGATAAGATGTTTTCAACTTTGTTAATAGCCACGGAAGACTATTCTAGTTGGAGGCAATCCCAAAGGGAATAAATTACTTCGTCTTAGAATGAATTTGGCACATTCCAGAAATCAAGGGAGGCCAGTGCACTTGCAATATAGGTGTGAAGTAAAGAGGTGGACACTATGGCAAAAATCTGGATTGCATTCTTAGTATAAGAAAAAGAAACGGAAATGTTTTAAGCAGAAAAGAGTCATGTCTGATGAACACTTGGAAAAGATCAAGCGGGTTGTCTTATGGAGAAAGGTTTGTGAGGAGCAACAGCAAAAGGGAAAGGACCAGATAGGACTAGTTTTTTCTCTACAGAGTGAAACATGAAACACCAAATAACCCCTGGGCCCAGGAGGAGGCAGGGACACAGGAGAAGGAGAAGTGTATCAGCTCATCAATGAAAAGTTTACAGCCCCTTGGAATAATCCACTTGCTTGACATTGTGTAAAGACAACATACATAATTGGATCTGGACGAATGTGGCAAGCTACTGCAATGCAGCCTTCCAGCTCCCAGTAAAAATCTATGGAAGGCTTGACTTGCTTGCTTCTGAACCAGAATGGCTTGCATAATCCACAAAATGGACAATAAAGCTCAGTGGTCCTCTGAAAGTTGAAAAAAGTAGAGTGAAGGAAGAGCTGTTTTTCCTCATAAAAAAAGAAATCATGTGTGGAATATAATTGCAGTTTTAAGTCTATGGAAGACAGTCAATAAAAGTAGTGGCCAACCGTTATGTAGCACCAATTGACAGACACTGTTGACTAAGGGATGACACAAATGAATGTATTCAATCCTCCTGGTACACCCTGGGGTAGGGATTGCAATTTTCACATCATCTGAGACACAGATGTTGCTAGGTGTCATCAAGCCTACTATGACTCACAGAAATCTCATGTACAACAAACCTGAAAACTGCCCTGCCCTGTGCCGTCCTCACCATCTCTGACACACCTGAGCCCGTTGCTGCAGTCACTGTGTCAATCCATCTGATTGGGAGCTTTGCTCTCTTTCACTGACCCTCCACTGTTCAAAGCATGATGTCCCCTTCTAAAGAATAGCCTGTCTCAGCAACATACTCAAAGTCTGAGAGAGGAAGCTTTGCCAGCTTTGCCTCCAAGGAACACTCTGGCTGAACTTTTTCAAAGGCATATTTATTTGGTTTTTTTGGCAGTCCTTTTTATTTTCAGCACTCTTATTTAACACCAAGACTCAAATACATCAATTCTTCCATCATCCCAACTCATTGTCCAGATGTCAGCGGCATAGCAAGTGATTGAAAGACCATGGCCTGAATCAGGTACATCTAAACTTTCAAACTTATTTTATTGCTCTTCAGTATTTTGCAATACTGAATGCAAACATCTTCTGATCTGAATGCTTGTACTAAGGGTGTTGATTTATGATCCACGCAAGATGAAATAATTGACAACCCATTTTCTATCTATAATGATATTGCCTATTTATTGACTAAGTGGAGAGGGTCTTATTTTCTTAATGTTGATCTGTAATCCATACCTAAGACTGTAGTCCATGTTATTCTACAGCAAACATTTCAAGCCCCCTTCACTTTAAGCAAATCATGTTTTTTCATCTGCATAACACAAGTTGTTGATGAGTCTTCCTCTGAACTGGATGCCATGTTCCTCTTCGTAGAGTCTAGTCTTATTAATTATTTGCTCAGTGTACAGATTACACATGTATGGAGAAAGGAGAAATGATACATCATGAGGTATATCTTTGCTGATTATAAACCAAATTGTGTTCCCTCGCTCCATTCAGACAACAGCTTCTTGATCTAGGTATAGATTTCTCGTGTATTCTGGGATTCCTATTCTCCTAATGTAAACCATAGTTTGTTATGATCCAGACAGTTAACTATAGTCAATAAAACACAAAGAGACATTCTTCTAGTATTATCTGCTTTCAGGCAGGATCCATGTGATATCAGCAATGAGGTACAGAAAGGCTAAGTTATTTGCCAAAAGTCACAGAGCTGCTAAGAGTTGGGACTGAGGCTTGAATCAGGCAGTCTAGGTCTCAGCTATGGTCTTAAGTGTTATACTGTTGCCTCTAGAAAAATTGCAAGAAGATTTCAAAAGAGTAAGTTGCATGCACTTACAAATCTATTAAATGTTATTTTTTTGTTGTGTGCCATAGGTTGGAATAGACACATAGCTGAACCTCCAGTGGGTTATATTTCAAGTTGACTATAACTTATAGCAACCTCATCAATAACACATTTAAACGTTTCCTTATCTTGTGCCAACTTCATCATCTCTACCACACTTGAACCCATTGTTATAGTCACTATTTTAGTTTATCTTTTTCCTTTTAATTTTAAATAAGCTTTTTATTGCGATTGTAATGAAAGCATACAGAAAACTTGTATTTCCATTCATTCATTGTATAACATTTTGCTCCCTAACCCTCAGTTCGCTTAAAAAATATTCATTCACTGTTGAATAATTTCCTCTCTCCCCTCCCCAAGTCCACTTAGGTATGCACCTCTTATTCTGGATTATTGTCATGCAAATAATGACTAATCATATATTCCTTTTAAACAGTTCTTTCCTTCATCTACTCCAATGCAGTGTTTATTATTTATCCCAGAGTTTTTTAGGTTCTCCCCAAGCCTCATGCCTGTCCTGTTTTATAATAGTGACATTATGTAGAATTTGTCCTTTTGTGACTAAGATATTTCACTCATCATAATGTCCTCCAGGGTCACCCAATTTGTGTAATATTTTATGAATTCCTTGTTTTTCAGTGCTGTACAGTATTCCATTGCATGAAGCTACCACAGCATCTCTATCCATTCCTTTGTTGATGGGCACTCAGATTGTTTCCATCCATCTCTTTGCTATTGTGAACAACACAGAAATAAACATAGGTGTGCATATATCTGTTTGAGTAGCAGCTCTGGTTTCTTTAGGGTATATTTCCAATAATGGAATTGCTGGGTAATATAGTATTTCTATTAAAATCTTTTTAGAAAGTGTCATACTATCTTCCAGAGTTGTTGTACCATTTTACACTTCCACCAACAGTGAATAAAGGTTCCAGTTTCTCCATAACCTTGCCAGCAATTATTGAACTTTGCTATTGTTAATGGGGCGAGATGAAGCTAATCACATGTTGTTGTGTTGTTATGTGCCGTCGAGTCACCTGCGACTCATAGCGACCCTATGTACAACAGCCCTAAACTCCACTCTGTCCTGTGCCAATCGCACTGTCTCTGACACTCCCATCCCAATTATCCCAGTCACTGAATCAATCCACCTCATAGAGGGCCTTCCTCTCCTGCACCGTCCCTCCACCCTCCCAAGCATGATGTCCCTCTCTAAGGACCAGTCTCTCCTCACTACATGTCCAAAGTAAGTTAGACGGAGCCTCAGAATCCTTGCCTCCAAGGAGCCACCCGGTTTAACCCTCTCCAGGACAAATCTATTTATTGAACTTTGCTATTGTTAATGGGGTGAGATGAAGCTAATCACATAGAAGGAGATTACCCATCCTTCTCCTGCAGAGCAGCTGGTGGTTTCAAACCATGTGCCTTTGGGATTGCAGAGTAGCTTCTTGCCACTAGACCACCAGAAGTTTCTTAAATCTATTAATTAGAGATAGTTATCATTGGCATTTCTGTACCTAACACTTCAGTCTTTTTTTGTTTACATGCACACACATACATACAGCATGCATAACAAAATCAAAACCATGGTGATATAGTGAATTTCAGATAACAGGGATCTTCTACTAGGTTTCTTAGGCTCTGAATATTTACAGCAGGAGAATGTCTATCTTTCTCTCCAGGAATAGGTGGTAGATTTGATCCTTCAATCTTTCTCTTAGCATTCCAACATGTTAGATGCTATGCCACATACGCCACCTGAACTCCTTATAGTATGTATAGGCATCACTATATCTACCCCTCGTGTGTGTGTGTGTGTGTGTGTGTGTGTGTGTGTCTGTATACTATGTCACCAACACTGAGCTGGTGGCTGGAGCAACATATTTTCCATTAGTTTTTTTATTCTTAATTATAAATTTGTGTACTTTAGTTCTGTTGATGAACTGAAACTGAATTTGACATTCATTGTGGTCTCAAGAAAAGCAGTAACAACATAGTTAAGTTCTGACATAGTATCTTTTTGTGAATTATGATGCAAACATAAAAATGCATATTACAGCTTTTCATAGACTCCAATGAACCTCAACAAAATTTAAACTTTCTATAGTGTGGAAGAACTACACAACCCCAATTGTCTTAAAAGAAACAAAAATCTTCAGAGGAAAGCTTGCATATAGCTTCACCAACCACTGATTACAAAACACAATGAATTTTGGGGCCAGCCTAGCCCTGAGTTAACAGCAGAAACAAGCTGAATTCACCCTGGTGGTCAGAGTCAAGGGCAGTGCCTGGCCTCCATTACTTGGGACTAAACTGACTGGGTAGAATGGTTACAAGCCTTGGAAAGTGTAACATTGATCATACTATTTTACAATTCTGGGCTTTAGTTTCATCATTAGTTAACTACCTGTCAACATAATCATACAGCGTTGGAAGGGGGAAAAAACAACAAGGAAGAAATGATGGTCTTAGGATAGTGCTTGTTGTTCTTGTTGTTGTTAGGTGTCATTGAGTAGCATATGACCTATAGCAACCGTATGAACAACAGATCTGAACCCTGTTCTATCCAGCGCCGTCCTCACATTTCCTGACACGTTAAAGCCCATTGTGGCAGTTACTGTGTCAGTGCACCTGGCTGAGGGTCTTCCTCTCCTTCACCGACCCTCTACCTTTCTGAGCATCATGTCTCCCTCTCCATGGAACATCCCCTCCTAGCAACATGCCCAAAGTATGTGAAGTGAAGACTCATCGTCTTTGCTCTCAAAGAGCACTCAGACGCACCCTCTCCAAGACATAACTGTTCTCTTGGCCATCCATGAGATGTTCAGTGCTCATCTCCAACACAACAGCTCAAAGGTGTCAATTCTTCTTCTGTCATCCTTATTCATAGTCCAGCTCTCACATGTGTAGCAGGTGATTAGAAGTCTGAATCAGATGCATCTTAGTGGACAACAGTGCTGAGCACAGGATAAAGAAATTATTACCTGCTACTGTAGAGTTACTGTGGAGCTCTGGTGGCTTAGTAGTAAGGAACTGAACTATCAACACATGACTCTGCAGTTCATAACCACCAGCTGCTCCCTGGGAAAGATGAGCAACCTCCTCCAGTGTGATTTGCTCTTCCTGAAAGCCTGCTGGAGGGTCGGCTGTTGGTCCGTTCTGACTCAGTGGTACATAACAACAAAATAGTGTCACTGTATATCGACATTGACTTGATGTCACACAATAGCTATTGTTACTACTACTGCCATTAATATTACAATTTAATTCTTGAAAACTAACCTTAAGGCTATGCAAATGGGGGAGGGGAACCTTTAACATGAAACATACTTGTCCATTTTTTATAAATATTTCACGTGAAATACATCTTTGCAAGTTCATAGAAAACTTTGGACTAAGATGACTTAAAAAGAAATGTGAAAGATGATTCGGTGTCCTTGGAAATGGAATCCAAGCCCAACTCCACCACTTACTCATGTTGCAACCCTGGACAAGGTATTGAGCATTTCTGGATCTCTCCAGGTTCTGTAAACTGGTATTATTAATAGCAACTTGTTTTCTAGGATTGCTGTGGGTATGAAATGAGATGATACACACAAAGCAGTTGACTATCTAACATGCACACAAGCATTCAATGATTTTGAGCTATCAATTTGTGCTACAAAAGTGATTTTGTGATGCTGTGATGTTGAAAGCTATGCCACTGGTATTTCAAACACCCCCAAGGTGGGCAGGTTACCCTAGAACTTCCAGACCTAAGATACACAAGGAAGAAAGGGCTGGGGATCACCTTCTGAATATTAACTAAAGAAAACTATATAAAACATAAGAGACTCTTGGCTGATAAAATATTGAGAGATGGGTTCTCCATGAATGCACAATAGAACAAAAAATACACACAGTGGTCACAATACTGGACTTGAACACAGTTCTACCCTGCTGTACATAGATGAGGTCACCACACTTCCTGGCCAACCTGAGGCCAGCTAACAATAAGCAATATAGTGACTATTATTTTGTTGCTGTGTTTGTGTGTGTGTGTGTAAGAATCAGAAAATTGGTAGAAAAAGAAAAAACTGAGTGCACAGTCTGTATCTGCCTGTGATGAACAATGAAATCTACTCCAAAGAAAAAGAGAAGCGTCAAGACTCTCATTATATTATAGCATGGGGCAATGTGGAGGTGTTGTCTGGCAATCCTAATAGCTACAGGCTGGCTATTTAATGACTTACAAAAACAACAAGAAAGAAAAACCATTATTTGATTCCTAAAAGTTACAGAAAATGAAAGAGCATTTTAGAAAAAAAAAAAAAGTACTGTTACATTCCTTAAGGCAATTAGTATAATCAGGATAGATACAGTGCAGCACGCTGGCACATCTAGGAACTCCCTTTTCTATTCTATCAAAAGGATAATATATATTTTCACCTTCAGAAAGGTTAGGTAATTATAAATGTATTCTCCTTACTCATAATATTTTAAGCAAGTAATTGTTGCCCATGGGAAAATGTTTAATTATTTCTGATGAGCAGTGGTGGCACAGAAACAAGAGAACATGACAGGCAGAGTGTGGAAATCGCGTCCCTGTTTCTTAATTGTGTGGGAATCTTGTCTTTTCATCGTGGAAAAAAAATCTCATATTGATTTTTCTCTCAATTGATTTCACAAAATTTTCAGTTTAGCAACACTGAGTCTCTCCAATTAAACCATCTTCTTGATTCTCTAGCCTAAGGGAAGCCTCTCGCTTTTGTGAAACAAACTTCACACACATTAGGGTTGGGCTGCCCATCCAGTGCCCTTTTACAGATGGTTTACAGCTACCCCTCGCCACTCGTGGCCCATAATTTTTAAAGGGATAGGAAAGGAGTATAGAAATGTGGCTCTAGAGGTGACAAAAAGATTGATGAACAGAGTCACTTCTCTCTTCTTGTATGGCTTTGTAGATGACAGTGCAACAGCTTCACATTATGGATGGGGAAACTGAGACTGAGATAGTAGCTTGTAGAAAGCTATATATCTACTAGTACTTCTAGTAGTCATTGTCATCTACTTGGCAACAACTCACACCTGACCCTCCAAAAGGTTTTCAGTGACTGTAAATCACATGGAAAGAGAACGCCTATCATCTTTCTCCAGCAGAGCAGCTGGTAGATTTGAGCTGCCTACACCAAGCTTGGGAGAGTGGAGGGACAGCAAAAGAGAAGAAGACCCTTGATGAGATGGATTGGCTCTGTAACTGTGGTAATGGG
>NW_006399755.1:16887654-16894056 GCF_000299155.1 Elephantulus edwardii
CTTATGTACAGCAGTTCTGAAGCCTGCCCTGTCCTGAGCCAATCTCACTGATTCTCACACACCTACGACTATTACCACAGTTATTGTATCAATCCGTCCCATCTGGGGTCTTCCTCTCCTGTGCTGTCCCTCCACCCTTCCAAGCATGATGTCCTTCTCCAAGGATCAGTCCCTCCTGGCCATGTGCCCAAAACATGTGAGACAGAGCTTCAAAATTTTAGCCTCCAAGAAGAAAATTAGTTTCACCCTCTCCAAAACAGACTTAATTACTTTCT
This sequence comes from Elephantulus edwardii, assembly GCF_000299155.1. Classification (NCBI taxonomy): domain Eukaryota; kingdom Metazoa; phylum Chordata; class Mammalia; order Macroscelidea; family Macroscelididae; genus Elephantulus; species Elephantulus edwardii. Next base: position 16,887,930 of record NW_006399755.1, read on the forward strand.
TGGTGGCTCCATGGTATGTTCAACCCTTCTCTAACACCACAATGCAAAGGCATCAATTCTTCTTCTATCATCCTTAGTCATTGTCCAGCTCTCTGACAATTACTCTAGCAAGTAATTGATAAGATTATGGTCTGGATCAGGTACACCTTAGTCTCTAGGTTGACATCATTGCTTCTCAATACTCTAGATAGGTCCTGACAGCAGATTTTTCCAGTGCAATTCATCTTTTGATTTCCTGACTGCTGGTGCCAAGAGTGTTGATTGTGGAGCCCAACAAGCTGTAATTGTTAACAACCTCAATCTCTTCTCCATCCATCATGGTGCTGCCAATTGATTCAGTACTGAGAATATTTGTCTTCTAGATGTTGAGCTTCAATCCCTATTGAAGACTGCAGTCCTTTACATTCTGTAGTAAATATTTCAGTTCCTCCTTGGTTTCTTCAAGCAAGGTTATGTTATATGCATAACATAGGCTGTTGATGAGTCTTCCTCCAATCTTGATGCCACATTCTTCCTAATAAAGCCTAGCCTCCTGAATTATCTGTACTGCATATAGTTAAAAAGGGATGGAGAAAGGACACAATCCTGACTCACTCCTTTCCTGATTTTGAACCATGCAGTATTTTCTTATTCTGTCCTGAGGACTGTTTCTTGGTCTGAGTATGGGTTTCACATGAGCACAATCTAGTATTCTGGAATTCTCATTCTCCTCAAGGTTAGTCACAATTTGTTATGATCTACACAGTCCAATGACTTTGCATAGTTAATGAAATACAGATAGACATTCTTCTGGTACTCTTTGCTTTCTGGCAAGGTCCATTTGACATTGGTAATAATGTCTCTAGTGCCTCAACCTCTCATAAACATAGTGCCTCAACCTCTTTTAAACACAGTTTGGATTTCTGGTAGTTTTCTATCAATGTACTGTTCCAGCTGTTTTTTTAATAATCTTCAGCAAGATTTTGCTAGTGTGTGATATTAATGATATTGTTCGATAATTTCCATGCTCTGTTGCATCACCATTTTTTGGAATGGGAATAATTATGGATCTCTTCCAGTCAGTTGGCCAGGTTGCTGTCCTCTAGATTTTTCGGCACAAAGTGGAGAGCACATCCAGGTCAGCATATGTTTGTTGAAATATATCAATTGGTCTTCCACCAATCCCTGGGGTCTTCTTTTTTGTCAAGTCCTTCAGAGCAGCCTGCACTTCATCCTTCATCACCATTGCCTCTTGATCATATGTCGTTTCATTGAATTGTTCTGTGTCAGACAATTCTTTTTGGTACAGTGAAGTTATATACTCCTTCCATCAACTTTTAATACTTCCTGAATCATTCAATATTCTGCCCATAGCATCTTAAGTATTGCAACTTGCAGTGTGGATTTGTTCTTTAGTTCCTTTAGCTTAAAAAATACCAAGCGAGTTCAGCCCTTTTGATTTTCTGACTCCAGCTCTTTACACATTTGCCTTGTCTTCAGGAACTGCCCTTTGAAATCTTCTGTTCAGCTCCTTAACTTCTTAATTTCTTCCCTTTGCTTTGGCTTCTTGGCAATCTAGTGCAATATTCAAAGTCCCTTCTGACATCCATTTTGGCCTTTTCTTTTTCTTCTGTCTTTGTAATTACTTTTAGCATTCTTAGTGGATGATATTCTTGATATCCTCCCACAGTCCATCTGGTCTTTGTTCATTAATGTTCAAAGCCTCAAATCTGTTCTTGAGTTGTTGTATTTTTTTGTGGTTTGTTTTTTTTTAATTCAGGTGGGATAGACTCAAGATCAAATTGTTATTCCTGTGGATTTGATTTGTCCTTCTTTATCTTTAATTTGAACTTGTGTGTGTGTGTATATATATATATATTTGTTGCTGTTGTGTACCATAGAATTGGAGAATATATATATATATGTATAATTGTTATGTACTTATTGAATCAGAACCAACTCACAGCTGACTCTCCAGGTGGAGACATTAAACTGAATGAGAGGAGATTTCCCAGCTTTCTCCCAAGGAGCAGCTGGTGGATCCAAAACACACACATTGGCAATGTGATTCCTTACTGCTAAACCACCATGGTGCACTCTGTCTCGCTACGTTTATGCATGTTGGTTTTGCTGTGTACTATCAAGTCAGAACCTGGCCATAGCTGATCCTCTGATGGGTTTTTAGAAGCAGTCAATTGCTTGGGCGGAGACTGCTCATCCTTCTTCCGTGGAGCAGTTGGTGGCCTCTATGAGCCTTTGGGATTGCCAAAGGCTTGATACTACGCTGCCAGAGTTCTTGTAAACATGCATGTTTTTGTTGTTGTTGTTGTTGTTATGTGCCATCGAGTCACCTGTGATGCATAGCAACCTGATGTACTCTGAAGCCTGCCCTGTCCTGAGCCAGTCTCACTGATACCCACACACGTACTTCTATTACCAGTTATTGCATCATGTGTAGTGCTAGTCATTTGAAGTTTTTGTTGAAGTGACTATTGTTGTTAAGTGCCGTCGAGTCGTAGGCAACTCATAACGACCCTATGAACAAAAGTCCTCAATACTTGTGTGACTTTCATCTTTTCTCTGGGTTCACAGGGTTTCTGGAGTCTAGCTATTGCAGAAGTGGATGCCACTCCTGCTTCCAAGCTTGTTTGAACCAGGGGGATCCATCAAACACTGTCCACCATAGGTAACCACATCAGTGTCACAGTGTTCAGCTTTACAGTAACCACAAGTTACTGCTGTATGGCAACCAGACACACCAGAGCTATACGACTACTGTAGATTCACATAAAATTGTAAAAAAACCTCAAACAATACAGAGAGCCATGAATTATACTATAGACAACTTTTTGATGGAAGGTTTAGATAATATATGCAAGACTTTGCCCTAATGGTACTTAATAAAAAGAAAAGCAATGCCAGTAGGAAATGCAATCTGCTGATTCTATCACATGAGTTCAAATCCTAGTATTTCCATTTCTTAGCTTGATGATCCCAGTGTGACTTGGGATCTTGGCTTCCATATTTATGAATATCATCATGACCATGTTGCTGATAGATTGTTGTGGGACTGAGTGAATAAAGAACTTCAAACATAGAACGTGGTGGTCTTCTATAATACTGGTAGGTACCTACATTTTTCAAGTGTTTGCTAATTAAGGAAGCAAACCCCAAAATCTTTCCCATCGATGCCTTGCCATTTGGGTACAGGGGAATGGGGACTTGTTTCTTTTTCTACACACTGAGAATGAAGAAGTAGATTTAAAAAAAAAACCCACAAACTTAAACATATATTTAATGGTTTTATTTGCTCATATTATTGAACACATGTGAAAAAAAAATCTTTCAGCTTCTTTAACCAGAGTTCTGTACTTGTGAGCAAGACATCAGCAGTTTCTGCAAATGTGTGAATTTTTTCCTTTCTTTCTTTTGTGAAGTCTTGAAATGACAGTACATGATTTTTTAAAAAATACATATATTTTCCTCATGAAATAGAAGCTGTTTCCCAATTTTGTCTATGTGTGAAGTGCATGTGTTCTAAATCAACAGGGAAAAGAAATACTTGTGGATCCTGGAGGCAAAATGGAAATTACATGATGTGATTCTATTGTTAAATGTGGTAGTCCTTAGACAATCTATTTATTTGTCCTACTCAGGAAATATATCTCAGAGGAACATAGGAAGTGAGTATTCCTATTTTATAGTCTGGTTAGAGTAGATAGAAGTTTGGAAAAATAAAGATAAATGCTTTTGAAAGATATTTAGGTGTTACTGTAGTCAGCTTCTCATCCTTATCAACCCTCAGCGTCTTCAGTCCAAACTACAAGTACCTTTACCACCATCATCACTGTAGGAGGAAGCCAACATCCATAAAAAAACATTGATAGCTAATTTGCATAAAGCAACCTAATGAGTGAGTGGAAGGTTAAAAAGATGCTTCAGGGCCCTAATAATGCTCTCATTCTGTCTGCCTAGCTGTAATCATCAGATACAGAATTTGTTTTACATGTTTTCTGACTGGTTCAACTTGAAGCTAGGCTACTTGAGAAAGAATTACAAGGTTGTTCTGAGGACATGCCTGTTTGCCTCTCCTCAAGGTAAAAATAAAAGTCAACCCATTTCTCAAAAGTTTTCAGACCTTTCATCATCTTGCCAACCAGTCTCTGACAATGCTGTGTAGGAGCAGACAATAATCTCACTATACATTATAGATCTCCTAACTGATAGGGTTTGCTTCAGGAGATCTTCCTTAAGGAGACCTTTACTTCTTCTCAAGTAAACCTATCTTATCCATAGTTAACAGCCAAAACACCTCAGTGCAATTGAAATTACTCATTCTCTTGTTAGATTATAAATTTCACAGGACAAATTCTGTATTTTCCAGTTCATTATTTATTCCTTAAGCCTAGGATAGTGCCTGATATAGAATAAGTACTTAATAAATACTTTTTAAATTCTGACAATAAGAAAAACAATTTAATCCTATATTCCTTTTAAGCAATTTTATTCCTCAGCTGTTTCAACGCAGCATACATTATTTATCCCCTCTTTTATTTGTTTCCCCCCAATCCCCATGTCAGTCCTGTTTTATAACAGTGGCATTATGCAGTATTTGTCTTTTTGTGACTGAAATATTTCACTCAGGATAATGTCCTCTAGGGTCACCCATTTTGTATAATATTTCATGAGTTCCTTGTTTTTCAATGCTACATAGTATTCCGTTGTGTGAAGATATCACAGTTTCTATATCCATTCATTTGTTCACGGACACTTGTGTTATTTTCATCTCTTTGCTATTGTGAACAACGCAGCAATAAACGTATGCATATATCTGTTTGTGTGGCAGTTCTGATTTAGTCAAATGGTATTTCTATTTCAAACTTTTTGAGAAAGAGTCATACCACCTTCCAGAGTGGTTGCACCGTTTTACACTTCCACCAACAGTGAATAAGGATTCCAGTTTATACACAATCTTGCCAGCATTTGTTGTTTGCTGCTTTGTTGAATTGGGCTATTGTTATTGGCATGAGCTGATATCTCATAGTTGTTTTGGTTTTCATCTCTCTTAGAGTTAGGGATTTTGAACATTTCTTCTTCGGCCAAGTGTCTGTTTATATCCTGTGCCCATTCTGCGACTGGGTTGTTTATCTTGTTGTAGTACTCAAGTATTATAAGTCCCTTATCAGATATGATAAAAAGACCAAATAGTCTTTCCCAGTTGGTGGCTTTCCTTTTTTACCCCGTTGGAGAAGTTTTTGGATGTGCATAGGGATTTGATTCTTAGAGGGTTCCATTCATCTATTTTATTCTTTCCTAGTTGTACATTTTTCAGAATGCTCAGAAGACTGTTCATGTTGGATTAGGGCCTCTAGAGTTCTTCCAAGCTTTTCTCTGATTAAGTTTATAGTCCTAGGTTTTAGTCCTAAGTCCCTGATCCACTTTGAGTTGGCATTTGTATATGGTATGAGGTGTGGATCTTTCTTGGGTTTTCTGCAGATAGCTTCCTTTTAATGTCGTAGTATTCATTGTTGTAACTTATATCAGAGCCAAAATGAATTAGATTTCACTTCTTAAAAATCAACACTTTGTAGGCTATTACTTTCACAATGTTTTCATTAACCCAGGCCATGAAAATTCCCACTGTTCCTTAATGAATGGGTGTGGGAGGAAATAGCTCCCTAAAAGTTCATCAATAATGAGGAAAAAAACTCACAGAAAAAGAAAAATCATTTACGATATTGGAAACTTAAAAAAAATTTTTATATTCTTAGTTTTTAACTTTACTCTCATGCTATCCATATAAAAGGTAAGTGTTAATCTAAATCTAGTTTTTACCAATAAGAAAACTGAGGTTTAAAGATGTTAAATTACTCAGGAGTAAGGCTGAGACTGGGATTCAAGTCAGAGACTACCCAGTTCAGATTTTTGCTACACTTCCTCCCCGGATTGTGGTGTAGTTAGCTTCCAAGGGCTCAGCTCCCAAACCTCCCACTCTGTATGGCACCATTTCTATCATTGGCTAAAAGGACAGAGCAGAGCTGTAGGGTTTTCACTGACTGATTTTCAGAAACTATGAGATATCATTTCACCCCAGTCAAAATAGCAAAATTTAACAGAACAGCAAGCAACAAATGCTGGCGAGGTTGTG
>NW_006399755.1:16895288-16928715 GCF_000299155.1 Elephantulus edwardii
TCATAGAAATACACAAGCCTCCACTTACAGAGGAGTAGGAGCTACATATAAAATACTTGGTAAAGATTAACCTGGGCCTTGTGGTCTACTGGGCAAAGTGTTGTACTGCCAACCTAAAGGCAGGTGGTTTGAACCCAAGTGCTCTGTGAGACAAAGATGGGCAATCTCCTCCCGTGCAATTTACTGTCTCCTGAAAACTCACAAGAGGGTCAGCAACGAGTTGGTTCTGACTAGGTGGCAATAAGCTCAGTTCTGTTTCCTGAACAGAAGGTAAGAACTGTGCCACGGAACCACCACTGTCACCACCACCTTAAATCTTTACATTCTCTTCTTCTTTTCCTAACACTAAAGATATCGTGAAATAACCAGTGCCTTCCATCCCCCACACCTGCTGTGGAATCCCAATTAATAACTGCAAAAAGCATTTGCTATTGTTCCGAGGAGCTGGGAAATCAATGTGTTCATTAGCAAGCTCCCCCTCCCAGCAATCAGCCAGGAAGACGAGGTGCTGGGGCCTGTTCTCTGTATTCCTCTTCAACCATCTGTGACTAAAACTGTTCTTTGAAATCCACTCTTCCTCGATTCCCGCAATTATAATTCCATCTCATTTTTATCTCCTCTTACCACAATAATTCCCCTCAGATAAAATCCTCACAACCTCATCCCACTTCAATCCAGACTGTTCTTCTTTGCCTGGCCCTGCCCCGTCAGCAGCAAGAAGCCCGTATACAGCAGGTGGCTTTAGGTCTCAATTTTTGTTTAAAAGGAAAGCAGGCTTTCATCCCCAGTGCTTCTCAGTCTGCCAGGCTCTTTATTCATGGCTTGTTAGTTCAGACACTCCAAAGAGAAGGCAGATGATGTGAGGAATTTGCAGACAGAGGCTAAATCTGAGCCTGCAGGACCCCAGCCACCCTTGGCCTGCTGCTCGAAGTCAACCTCATCTCCTGGGGTGGAAGCTGGTAGGCTGGGCACCAGAAGGATTCCCAAGTGATAGAAATTTTGCAAACCCATTGAACGTTCTGAAACTTAACCTGGTCTGTACAGGGTCAGCCCTTCATGGAGAGTATAAAAAGAAGAACAATAAGAAAAAAAAATGTTAAGCCTGTTAACAAATTTCAATTATAGCTCAATGACTAGCTGGATATGCTTTACCTAGACTAACAAACTGCTATATATATATACATATTTTAACAGTGTATATATATATATTTTTTTTTTAACAGTGTATACACACACACACACACACACACACACACACATAATCTTTAGCATGCATTTACTCAGGACAAGGATAGTTCCATGCATAACAGCACTGTGATCTCACTAGGCACATTAATATATTAGAGATCTATTGTCTAATATACAGTTTTTGTTCGGATGTCTCCAACTGTCCCAGTAATGCCTTTAAAGCAATTTTTTCCCTCAAGGTTCCAATTAAGATTTGTGCATAACATGTAACTGTTATTCCTTATTAATATTTGGTCTAAAATTGGTCTCCAGCCTCTTTGCTACCTATAAAAGATTTTTTAAAAATAATTCAGTTTGTTATGAAGACTGGTTCTTAGTTTCAGAATCTGAGACATACAATTCCAGTTAGTTCTATCCTGGTGATGTGGACTTTGATTATTTGGTTAAAAGTCTATTTACCAGATTTCTTCATTGTCAAGATAAATACTTTTACCTTTTTAAATTAATCAGTAATCTCTAAAATGTTGAGACTGCATGAATCTCTTCCCCCCCCCCAAAATTTTTTTTTACATTGTGGTCTAATCATAATATCCAACAAAATAAATTTTTATTATAACCATGATTGCAAAATATTAAAAAGAGCCCTGATGTCATGGTGGGTAAGCATTTGGCTTTTAATCAAAATGTTTGTAGTCTGAGGGGCGTGAGAGGAAATGGGAGTGGAGTCCTAAAAAGTCATCAATAATAGTTTCAAGCTGTTGGATGTCAAGTAAATTGGTGCAATGCCCATCCAGCTGATATGGGAGAACAGAAGAATAAATTAGTTTGGTAGGAAATGAAGATCTATACTTTAAGAAAATAAATTTTGAGTTGTCTTTTTCATTTGAACTGTGTGCGTTTGGATTGTTAGGGTAACTCATTATAATGAAGCAACCAGCTCTGGAGGCCTGGTGGTAGCTTTATTACCAAGTGAAAGAAAGTGATTTGAATTCACCAGATGCTCTACAGGAGAAAGATGGCTCCTCCCCGGTGATTTACTGCCTCTAAAAACCCGCTTCTGGCTCAGCTATGGTTTGGTTCTGACTTGACAGAGTATAATAATAACAGCAAGAATTTTATATGGGAGCTCTATTGGCTTAATCTGTATTAAAGAAACAAAGCTCTCGATATATGAAAATAAAATAAAAATCAGCACAAAACAAAAATTCATTAAACTACATACAAATCAGCATAAAACAAACATTTATTCAATATATAAAGAAGTATAATCACCTTAATAATTTAGTTAAGTGTTTTATAATTAAGAATGATTCATGCCAACCCTATAAACAACATATCTGAACCCTGTCCTATCCTGTGCCGCTCTCACAATCTCTGACACACCTGAGTCCATGTTGTAGTCATTGTGTCAGTCTGTCTTGTTGAAAGTGTCCCCCTCTTTTGCTAATGTCCCTTCTCCAAGGAATAATTTCTTTTTGCAACATGTATATGAGATGAAGCTTTATCATCTTTGCCAACAAGGAACATTCTGGCTGCAATTTCTCCAACAAGAAACTTTCTCTTCCACTCTACTTCATTGTGCTTTTGGTCATCCATGGGATATTCACTACTCTTCTCTAACATAGAAGCTCAATTATAAAACGGGCAAAAGACATGGAAAGAATTTCCACAGATGAAGACATTCAGATGGCAAACAGACACATGAAAAAAAATGTTCAAAATCACTGGCAATAAGAGAGATGCAAATCAAACCCACAATGAGATACCAACTCACTCCACTTGCGGTGGCAAAGTTTAAGAGGATAAGAACTCTCATACACTGTTTGTGGGATTTTAAAATGGAACAACCACTCTGGAAGGCAGTTTGGCACTTCCTCAAAGAGCTGAATGTGGAAATTCCATATTTTATATTTGATTTACTCACAAAGTTTGTATACATTGTGTTTCACACTATTCTTCATTTTTATTGTGTTTCATACAGTCATTCCTATGCATTCATTATGTTTTATAGAACCAATCACCATTGGACCTTACCCACCATTACGCAATCTTTTCAGATCCCCACTAGATCCTTCACACTTCCTTTACCCCCTCTCTCCACCCACCAAACCATGCAATCCTGTGTTTCACCTCTACCCATTCTCACCTCACTGCTACCGTGCCTTCCTCTCTTGGGCCCCCACACATGTTTTACTAGTTATCCTTCATCCACAATGAGACACTATCTTACCTCAGTAGCAGTAGCAAAGTTTAGCAGACCAGCAAGCAATAAATATTGGAGGGGATACGTAGAGATGGGAACCCACGTACATTGTTGGTGGGATTGTAAAATGGTACAACCACTCTGGAAGATAGTATGGCGTTTCCTCAAAAAGTTGAAAACAGAAACTCCGTATGACCCAACTACTCCATTCTAGGAATATATCCCAAGAAAATTGGACCTGAGACACAAATGGAGATCTGAACACCAATGCTCATAACAACATTATTCATTATAGCAAGGACATGGAAATAGCTCAGATATCCAACTACAACTGAATGGATTGAGAAATTGTGGTATATTCACCAATGAAATACTACGAAGAATTCAGGAGTAACAATTTTGTAAAATATTACATAAATTGGGAGCAACTGGAGAGCATTATGCTGAGTTGACTGTCTCATAAGTACAAATACTGAGTAAAGCTATTATTGTAAAAATAGAAAGATAATTAGTAAAACATATATAAGAATCCAAAGGGAGAAGGAATGAGAGTGGAGAGGTGATGATGAGTAGGGGTGAAATCACAAGGTTGCACAGTTTGGTGGGTGGAGTAAGGAGGGGGAGAAAATGGGAAAGATCAGTGTGAAAAGACAGGGTAATGATGAGCAAGGCCAATGGTGATTAACTTTATAAAACATAATGCATGAGAATGACTGTATGAAACAATAGGAAGGAAGAATAATGTCATTTACAATGTATAGAAACTTTGTAAGCGAACCAATTTTATAAAAGTGGTTATGTATGTACTGAAAGAGAAAATTTATTACAGTGACTGGAAGAGAAAACAGTAAAAGAAATAGGAAGAGCACAGAAAGAGAACTAGGGGGAAAGCCTGGAAGGTGTGGTATCTATTGAACATACCCTAAACTGCCCAAAGAGCATGCAAACCTATCTTGGAAGAAGTGTAACCAGAATGCTTTCTAGAAGCAATCACGGTGAGATTTTATCTCATATACTTTGGGTATGTTATAAAGTAGTCCCAGTCTCTGGAGAAAGACATTCTGCTTTGAAAAAGTAGAGGATCAGCTAAAAAGAGGAAGATGAAGAAGATAGATTGACACAGTGAATGCAATGATGGGCTCAAGCTTAGTAGAGATTGTAAGGGTGGTACAGAATCAGAGAGATTTCTTCCATTTATATAGTGTTGCATGAGTCTGAGACAACTCAGCAACACCTAAAAGTAGCAAGACATCCAGGCAAACACAGAGGAACTAATTCATTGCCATTGAGTGGGAACCAACTCACAGTTAACCCTCCAGTGGGTTTTCAGAGACTGCAAACCTCACAGGAGAATAATTCCCAGCTTTCTTCTGAGGAGTAGCTGGTGAATTCAAACTGCCTGCCTTTAGATTGGTAATGCAACTGCTTACTCAAGTAGGCTACCAAGCTCGGAAGAGTAGGATGAACATTCAAGTAAGAGGAAGGAAGAGGAGCATCCATTAGATTTGTCCATATGAATATAATAGGGTCTGCTAGTGTACCTAATCCAGGCCATGGTCTTCTCAATTACTTGCTATGCCTCAGAGAGCTGAACAATGACTAAGGATGACAGAAGAAAAATAGATGCCTTCAAGTTGTGGTGCTGGAGAAGAGTTTTGGACATGCCATGGACTGCCAAGAAAACAAACTGGTCTGTCTTGGAGAAGGTGAATCCAAGTCTCTCCTTGGAGGCTAGGGTTTTGAAGCTCTGTCTAACACACTTTGGGCAAGTGGCTAGTATGGACTCATTCTTGGAGAAGGGCATCATGTTCAGAAGGGTGGATGGACAGTGCAGGAGAGGAAGACTTCAGATGAGATGTATTGATACAGTATCTGGGACAGTGGGGATTGGTGTGTCGGAATCAGTGAGACTGACTTAGGAGAGGGAAGAGTTCAGAGCTGCTGTACATAATAGCATGTAACAACAAAAGTGTACTATATTGGTTGTGTGGAGGTTTTGCTTTGTTTTGTTTTATTTTGTTTTTTTAATTTAAGCCTCTTATTTAGAATCAACAAGACCTTGGGGAGGGCCTTCGTATTTAAAAGTAGGCAGTTATTATATTTTGAGGAACATTCTTCTAAGTGGTACAGCCCTCTTCTGGCAATATGCTGTACTGAGGTAACCTTGGGTTGCTGTGATGCTGAACCTTGTGCCATTGCGGTATCAAATGGCATAACAATTACCCATTTTGGACAATGTTTGGTGGAACTCTTAGTTTAAGACAGGTTTGGAAGCAGTAGTGGAATCCACTTCCTAAACAATATACCTCTGGAAACTCTATGAACTTTGATAAATGACAATTGTTATGGAAAGGTTTTAAACCCTTTGTTCATAAGGTTGCTATGGTTCATGCTAGACTTGATGGCAATCAACAACAACAACAACACTGATCCAAAGTATACAATATTATCTTCATTTTTTTGGTGACAGTATCACTAATTGGTAGGTAAGGGTTGCATTCTTTCTTCATTCTTATTCAGTCTGTATGATGACTAAATAACTTGAGAAGTTAGGCTATATGAAGATGAATGTGCCGTCAGTGTTGGAGGAAGACTCATCAACAAACTGGATTATGCTGATAACACAAGTTGCTTGAAGAAAACAAAGACGACTTGAAACAATTATTATAGCAGATCAACAACTACAACTACAGCCTTCAATATGGATTATGTTTCAATATCAAGAAAACTAAAATCATCACTAATGGATAAATAGACAACATCATAATAGGTAGAGAAAAGATTGAACTTTTCAGTGATTTCATCTTGCACCTACAAATAACACTCAATGTATCTGCAGTTAAGAAACCAAAAGATGTGTAACACTGGGAAAATCTGCTGTCAAAGACTTTTCCAAAGTTATAAAGAACAAGAGGGACTGCCAAAATAACAAATCATTCTTGGAGGAAGTGCAACCAGAGTTTACCTTGGGGGCAAAGATGGTCAAACTTTGGCTCACATCTCTGAGCGTGTTGTTAGAATAGGCCAGTCTTTGGAAAAAGAGACATCATGGTCAGAAAGGGAAAGACAGGAAGACTCAATAAAATGGACTGACACAGTGCTTGTAACTGTGAGCTTGAATATATAGGAGACTGTGAGGATAGTGCAAGATAAGGCAAGGTTCTGATCTATTGTAATAGGGTTGCTATGAGCCATCATTGACTTCAGGGCACATAAAACAACAATTCGGAATAAGGATTTTATTTATTTCTATTTCCTAGTCTCTTATAGCTAACTATTTCTTTGGAACTAGATTCTGTAAGCAGAAACTATTCTGAGAGTCTTCTGGAAAAGACCTTTGGAGGAGCTGACTTAACAGCTCTTCTGCCCTTCTTAATGCCTGAGTGCAATTTGTCTGATTGGAGAGCTCCAGCAGTCTCTGTGTATGTACACAGGTTTGCTCATCATTGAAGAATATTAATAATAATAACAACAAATACTTATCTATATAGTGCCAGGCCCTATTCTAAGTGTCTCACATATTTTGAATGTGTTAGTACTCAAAATGACCCCTGTGAGATAAAAATTATTTTTCTGGTTTTACACGAAGAAAATAAGGCACATCGAGGTTAAGCAATTTGCCCATGGTCCCACAATTAAATGATGGTAGAATCAGCACACAAATCAAGGCAATATGGCTTAGCTCCTAATTACTATGTCATGCTAAGAGAGTATTTGTGGTCATGAAGTGCAATCAGGCTGCTCAAATGTGATTCTTCTAAAAAATGAACAGCTTCTCTGGCTCTGGCCCAACAAGACAGGAAGCTCTTCTCTTGAGAACTATGTCAAGATGGAGGGGAAATGGGGCTGCTGGTGCAGAATGTTTACACAGAGTGTCTACTCTAAGGGATCCATGGGATCTAGGTGAAAACTCAGGAGAAAGTGAGGAAGCTGGCCTTGTGCTATTAAGATCCCAAATTCTCTAAATTGAAAGCCTGAGCATCACGACTCTTAGCCCTAAACTTCTGCGGTTCTCCCTGGCTCAATAAATATTTGTGGAATGAATAAACAAATAGGTGTGTATGCACATGTGTAGAACACATTTTCTTAGCAAACATGCATATAAATAAGTATATTATATGCATATGTCTATTTGCTAAGCAAATGGATATTTTTGGTAAAGAATCCACCTAGATCTTTGGGAGACTGAAGGTATACACCCACATATCACTAACATTATTTTATAATTATGTAAAATGTAAAATGCAGGCAAAGGTAGAGTACAACTGGTCCAAATAATTGAAAATTATTGTAGCATTAATCTGTGTGTCCTAGAATGCTTTATCAGTACATTGAAAGAGCACTCAGAATTTTTACAACCAAGCCTATTACTGCTAAATAGATTCCAATTTATATAGATGTTACAGAACAGAGTAAAACTGGCCTACAGGGCTTCTGGGGCTGTAATCTCTCCTGAAGCAGATTGCCATCTTTCTTCTACTGGGCAGTTGATGGGTTAGAACCACTAACCTTATGATTCATAGTTAAACACTTTAAAATCTGGGCTACCAGGGTTCCTTCACAACTGTTACACAACGCACTAATGCATAGAATCCATATGTGAAAGGTTGCATATAACAGGGATAGTTGGTGATCCAAATTCATCCAAATCTTTCCAAAACAATGACAGAAGAGGAGTGATGAAGAGAGAATTTACCATGGAGCAGTAAGAAACCATCAGATCAGCAGACTTGACTCAAAAGCACTTTAGGATCTGTATAAAATCGCACCAAAATGTGCTGCACAGAAACTCATGTGCCACGTATGTTACAGATGTGTGTGTGTGTGTGTGTGTGAGATTTTAGTGAAAGTTTACAGAAAAGATGTGTTTTTATTCATTCATTGGTGGACATTTCTCTTATTTTCCCTCCCTCAATTTACTTTGCAATGCTTGTCTTATTTCAGATGGTTAATTATCATACACATTGTGTCTAATCATCCATTCCTTACAGATAGTTCTTCCCTTCACCCTACATGATTCACAGAAGCTCATGTACCACATATGTTACATATTTTGACATAGGTTGTTGTATTTAACGATTTATTCTACCACTCCCCAGATTGCCAAACTGTAGTAGCTTGTATGCTGCTACAATACTGGAAATTATGTCACTGATGTTTCAAATACCAATATAGTCATTTCTGATGGATGGTCTCAGCAGTTTTCAGACTAAAACAGTTTAATATGAAACGTGTGGTTGTCTCCTTCTGAAAAAAAAATCAGTCCATATAAACCTATGGACCACAACTGGACACTGTCAAATCAATGATGGAAGATTAGCCACCTAGGTTGTAAGGTACTCAAAATGCATAGCGGCCACAACAATGAACCCAAGCATTCCAATGATAAAATATTGAAGATTATGAAATTTTATTCTTGTTATTTAAAAGTTTATCATAAGTTCTTGCTATATAAAGCAACTAATAACAACAATATTTATTGACATGTAAATAAAGCGAGAGAAGAAGACCCCGATGAGAAGGATTGATACAGTAACTGGGACAATGGGGGTTGGTGTGTCAAAATTAGTGAGATTGGCTTAGGACAGGGCAGGATTCAGAGCTGCTGTACATGGAGTCGCTATGTATGGGTCACAGGCCACTCGACAGCACAAAACAACAACAACAAATATCAAATATTATATGGTCAAAGATAGTGAGGATGGTGTGGAATAGGGAAAGGGTCAAATCTAAGGTTCAAAGGTCACTGTAGGCCCTAGTTGACTCAATGACAACTAACAACAATTAGGACCCAAAGAGATAGATGCTTTTGCTAAGCTCATTGTACTAATGAGAAAGCTAATAATAGAGAGGCTAACCTTTCATCCCACGTTTCGTTATTAGTGTCAGCAATAGTTCTCTAGTCTATGAAATCCTAGCCTGCTATTCCTTCTACCTGCTGTTGGCATGTGGCTCATGACTATTCAGCATTGTTTTGTTTATCCTTCCTTTTATTTAAGTGCCTTCAGAATTTCCTGGGAATCTGTTCCTGGAGACCAGGGCCTGAGTTCTGGTCTTTGAGATGCCCGCTCTGACGACTCTCTGTGAAAAACCTCTGTCCCTTCGCCTTTGGCTATGAAGCCTGAGCGGGTTACTCATCCTTATGCCCATACATTAGCTAAAACCATTAACCTGACATGACTCCACTGACGTCCTTTTCAACAAGCAGCCCAACAGCCGATTTAACCAATATAGATTTATTGCTTAACGCTAGCGCTAGTGAGGAGGGAACCAGGGAAGGAGGGAGGGCCATCGCACCCTCTCCTTGCGCGTCTTGATGGGCAGCCAGCTATCCTCTCCTCCAGCAATCACTGACACTAATTAGCAGCTCGCTGCAGATCTGAGCGAAGAGTCTGACACAGACTCAATCCCTGCCTCCCATATTCTGAGCGCAGTCAGTCCTTGGGAAAGGCCCTTGTCAAGGACCTGTCTGGGAAAAACTTGGCAGCTCAGAAACCAAGCAGATTGGAAGAGGTGGAGGGAGGCTCCGTAAAATGGCCTCATAACCAGGGTCCATTCTACTTCCCACTCCTGGCCCAAGTCGAGCTACTGCTTCCCTCGGCTGAGCTTGCGCTGTGAAGCTTTCATCGCGGGCTCTCAGCTGGCTGCAAATCATGAAGGCATATGGCTCAGATTCATGAAGCCAAGTCATTAGCCCTCTGACCCAATTATAGGGATTATCACAAAGAACAGAGCAATTGGGATCCAGCCACTGCATTGTGCCACACTTTAGGGCAGTGCTTTGGGAACCAGAGCTCCTTTCTATTTTTTTCAGACATGTCTAAGATTTGGAGGGGAGGCATTTCCAAGTTAGAAGACACAGTTGATGAAGGAGAAAGAGGTTTCTTGAGGGGAGAGAGCAGATGTTTCCTAAAGGAAGGCAGCTGGAATACAGGGATACAACTAGCTAGGTTAGCAATCAAGCGGCATGAGATATGTAGTTTAGTTCTAGCTCCAATATGCTTAGATGCTGTAAGGTCTTGGCTAAGTCACATTTTCACTAAGACTCAGTGGTGCCTTCATGAATTAAGAAGTTGCCTTAATGACTTGCTAGGTCTCTATTCTCAGGTGATGATGCCTCAGAGTCACTTCACCGTGGAAAACCTAGAGCTCTTAAAGTAATCTCAACTCAAGACTCACTGCTAAGTAGTGTTTGCTATTAGTGTTCCTCCACTGGATTTCTGAAGCTGTTAAGTCTTGAAGGGAGAAGATTGCTCACCTTTCTTCCCAGGAACTGATGGCAGATTGCAGCTGCCGGACATGTGGCCTTTTGGTTAGTGAGACAATATGTTGTGTTGTTGTTGTTGTTATGTGCCGTCGAGTCGCCTACGGCTCATAGGGACCCTATGTACAACAGCCCTAAACTCCGCTCTGTCCTGTGCCAATCGCACCGTCTCCGACACTCCCATCCCAATTATCCCAGTCACTGAATCAATCCACCTCATAGAGGGCCTTCCTCTCCTGCGCTGTCCCTCCACCCTCCCAAGCATGATGTCCCTCTCCAAGGACCGGTCTCTCCTCACAACATGTCCAAAGTATGTTAGACATATACCATTAAAATATTTCGGTGGCAGATATCTGTACATGAGAGTCAATACCGTGTTTTCTTTATTTTTAATGTGAAGTTGAAATCAGTTAAGAAAAAAAAATACTCCCCCAAAACCCCGATATCCCTGAATCTGAAATGTAAACAAAACCAACTGCATGACTTCGTATCCTTTGGCTAAAGAGACAATCTAAAAAAGAAGCAATAATGAAATCATGATTGCCCACTGCAGTGCTACACTAGGTAATAAGTGTTGCTGAATCTGTGTCATTTAGCAAAGGGGGAAACCGCAAAAGAAAAAAAAAATATTGCAGGTTTAGTATCTTAATTATGTAGATTTTACATTCAATGAACTCTTGCCAAAATAAATTGCATATATTATCTAAAAAGCAAATGTTAATTAAAGCTGTATCTTGATAGTGTGCTTAGTTCACAAGGCACTCTGAGCATATGAGATTCTATGGCACACATTAGCTACAATCAGCTCAGACTGAAGGTTGGGGTCACTACAGTGATTCACTGGTAACCAGACAGCATTAGCTGATGCTGGTGTCTGACAGCAATGCCTCACATTTTTCTCTAGAAGATGCAGCTTGATCCCAACTTATTTTTCCAGATGAGCGAAGTGTCTCTGTCTGCTCCGGAGTCTCATAAATAGGACAGCTGACTCAAGTTCCCATTAATTAGCTGTTTAACACAAAGATACTACATCTAGGGGGACAATAAAAAAATCTCCTGCAAGGAAATGAGGTTGGGGTACAAGCACAGAGAATTGGAGGGCATTGTATTCATCACTTGTCTTTTCCCCTCTGCCACCCTGAGCTTGGATGCTCCCCAAACCAGACCATCATCCATTCACTCTGATAGGTGTGTAATTGCATTCTTGAGGCACAGCATCTTGTCTTTTTTGAACATCTTCACTGCTGAGCACTGTATACGAAGAACAAGATCCAAATGCTGCAAAATTGATTCCTCCACCCTCTCCAAGAGGCACTGCTCCAAAGCTAGTTTAATTATAGGTGTTTAGACATACCGAGATGAATACCTTGGGAACAACCGTTCCACTGCACTGCTCTGGCAAGCGTCTACTTTCTTTTCTATTTCCCCCCCACTTTCCATTTTAACAGTCAACTGTGTGCAGCATGTAAGTGATCTGTAATCAACAGAACACTGAAATGCCAAGTGTTAGGAAAAGGTCAGGAAAGGGTTTTCCGACAGGAGCCTGGAGCCACTTCGTGGTCTCGAATGGCAAGGCTGCCATTTCTGTTGGACTTCCAGGGTCAGGGTAGCTTCTGCGGTATTACCAACATACCCTAATAGAAGCTCAGCTATGTTCATAGAGCCACTCCTTACCTGCCTGGAAGCAACACTGAAGAATGGCCTTTAAATGTGGGCCTACATTTTACCAAATGACTATTTGCTGTCATGTTGATTCTGATTCAGATCAATCTTATGTGCTACACAGAGTAGAACTGATTTCCATAGGTTTTCTCGGCTGCAATCTTCATAGAAGTAGTTTCCCAAGTTTGTTTTTGTTTTTGTTTTTTTTTTTCTATAACCCCACTAGGAGGGTTTGAATAATTAGCTTTCTGGTTAGTTCAAACAGACAAACAAAAAACTAAGGAGGTCTGGTAGCCCAGGGGGAAAGGACTTGTGCAACTCAAAGACAAGGGGTTAGAATCAGTCAGCTTCTCCTTGGGATAAAGATCGGCTATCTCTCCTGTGTGATTTATAGCCTCTGAAAACCAACTTGGAGGGTCACGGTGGTTAGTAGTTGAGTGCAAACCATCTGTAGAATCTCCTTAGGAATGGGCTATAAAGACAGGGTATGAGTCTCATCATTACTACTTAGGAGGTGTGTGATGGTCAGTCACCCAATCCTGCTCCTTTGAGCTCTAATCTCACTGGAAAACAGGACAAATAATGCTACTACTAGGGAACACTGGCAGCCTTGTGGGTAAGGAATTGTGCTGCCAACCTAAAGGTATAGAGTTCAAGACCACCTCAGATAAAAGATGGGCAACCACCTCCTAGAGCCTTTGAAAACCCACTGAAGGTCAGCTCTGAGTTGATTCTGACTTGACCACACATAATAACAATGGTGCCTACTTACAGGGGCCAAGAACACACACTGGGAAAGGCCGAGGGTCAGAGGAAAAGGAAGAATCTCCACAAGATGGCTTGACATATTACTGACTGCAACAGTGGGCATATCAGAGACTATGAAGATGGTAGAGGATAAGGTAAGGTTCACATCTGTTCTTTATAAGGTCACTGTGAGTCATAGTTGACCTGAGAACACTAAAAATAATAGCATAAGGGTCACTGTAAGGCTTGAATGAAAGAAGAAATATTACTGAGCACATTCCCAGTTTATGACTGTACAATTCGGCAAGCACAATTCACTCATCATCCGCCCATCTGTTCATCCACATAATCAAAATGTACAAAGCATTGGTTTTTACAATTCACAACCAGATTAGTTGTAAAAGCATTCAGAAAAGAAAGAACTCTGGTGGCCTAGTGGTAAGAAGCTGTGCTGCAATACCAAAGGTGTGCAGTTTGAATCCACCAGCTGCTCTAAGGGAGAAGTGTGTGCAACGTCCTCTCATGGGATTAAATCCCTCTGGATATTTGCTGGAGAGTCAGCTATGAGTCAGTCTTAACAGCAAACAACAACAACAGAGAAGCCATTAGGTAGACAAACATTGGTGTAATATTGGAGATATCAACTTAGGGACAGTGTGCAAAATCATGGAGCATAGTAGACAGATAAAAGAGTGGCATCCTTAGTCTCAGGCTCTGCTTTTGTCCCCTTTTGCCTGGGACCCTAAAATCTACATTCTGAGCATTCTTTTGCTTGATGGTTTTTGCTTTGATTTGTTAATAGCGAGATCTGTGGAAAAGCCTAAGTAAGGAGGAAGAAGAACTAGCTTCGTGCTTCTGGTTTTGTCAGCAACATTCCAGTCACTCTGAACATTTAGGAACTTCTGGCATCTTTAAGAGGCTCCAGTATATATAGTTCAAAATCTTTTTCTTGGTCCCAGGACAGAGTTGAGCAGGGTCTCTGTATTGAAAGGCCAGGCATGTGAAACCTCTTCAGATACGAGTCCAGGCACACTTGGTGTCTCCTCTGCAGCCTCTGCACTAGTCGGAGACACCCTAACTTAGGAAGTTTCTTTCCTTACAATTCCTACATCAGTCTGGTAGTCTCTTCTTACATATTCCATAATACACTGGTTGATCAGCATCTCCAACCCATGGCAGTTTGTAACATCTACAGTTTAGCAAGAGAGAATCCCTGGGCTCTGGAAAGAAAAAGGCTTGCTTTCTCTTCAGTCAGTCCTAGCTAGGGTTCGTACAGGCATCCAATCTAATCTCTGACTGCCTTTACCTTTACTTTTTGTTTTTCCCTGCCTACAAACTCTTTTATAACTAATTCCTTGCATTAAACAACCTCTGTGTGAAATGCCAAATATAGCTTCTCTTTTCTCAACTGGACCCTGGCTGATACCATCCACACATTTGAAAATGGACATTAAACCTTAGGGGTAAAGGGAGATTAAGAAGGTTGTTTTAAAAGTTAATACCCTCTAATCCGATAATTCTACTTCTTCAAATCTAGTCTCAGGAAATAACCTAAAACATGAAAAGTGATACTGGCTGAATTCTATTCTTACTTTAGGCTTCACTTGAAAATTATCTCCTCATAGAGACTTTAGCTCAGTGGTAGAATTGTGCCTTCTACAAAGGAGAACTAGTTTCAAATCCCAGTCAATGAACTTCAAGTGGAACAACCACCAGTCAGTGGAGGCTTATGTATTGTTAGGAAGAAGATTTCAGCAGAACTTCCAGATTAAGATAGTTTAAACAGCAAGGCCTGGCCATCAGCTTCTGAAAATCAGAAAATAAAGCCAAACGGAACACAATTACCTTATTTGCAACTGATCAGAAGAATGACACAGGACTGAACAGTCTTTTGTTCCACTGAGCCTGGGGTCACCGAAAGGTGGACTAACTTGGCAGCAGCTCACAATACTTTCCCCCAAACCTCTGAATTTTTCTTTTATGGCACTCATCACAATTTACAGTCATCTAATCTGATAGGTTTAAGTTTTTTCCTGCATTGAGAGAGCAAACAACTGGGGAAAACAAACAAACAAAAAACCTTTTGGAGCTAGGTCTATATTGTCCTCAGATTAATCAACTCAACTTAATTCATTGCCATCAAGTAGGAGCCAACCCATAACTGACCCTCCAGCAGATTTTTAGAGGCTATGTATTACATGGAAAGAGATTGCTCAGTTTTCTCCTGTAGAGTTGCTGGTTGACTCAAACTGCCAGAGAAGCACCAACTTTAATAATGCAGTTCTGTACCAAGTCGACCACCAGAGCTCCACTGATTTTGTTAAATGCCGTCAAATATTGTACAGCCCATAGAGACCCTATGAACAACAGACTGAACCCTACCTATCCCACTGAAGCAGTCACCATGTCAATCTAGCTGGTTGAGGATCTTCCTCTCCTTTGTTGACCCTCTGCCTTTCCAAGCATTGCAGTCTTTTCAACGAATAGAATATGCCCAAAGTATTTGAGGCAAAGCTTTGCCTCCAAGGAGTACTCTGGCTGCACTTTCTCCAAGACATTGTTCTTTTGGCCATCCATGGATATACAGTACTATTCTCTAAGACCACATTTCAAAGGCATCAATTTTCTTCTGTCATTCTTATTCATTGTATAATTCTCAGATGCATAGCAAGTGATTTATGTTAAGACAATGGTTTGAATCTGACACACATTAATGCTCAAACTGACATGATAATTCCTCAATAATTTGGAGAGATTCCTGATTGCAGACTCCATAGAAAAC
This sequence comes from Elephantulus edwardii, assembly GCF_000299155.1. NCBI lineage: Eukaryota > Metazoa > Chordata > Mammalia > Macroscelidea > Macroscelididae > Elephantulus > Elephantulus edwardii. The sequence continues at coordinate 16,911,135 of NW_006399755.1, forward strand.
CAGAAAAATGTTTTTCTTTTGCAAATTCTTAAAATATATCTGTTGACTAAAGAAAGGAGCGAACAAAGATGTTCATTGTGGCATTATTTTACACTAATGAAAAATTATCAACAACCTATGTATCTAGTTTGATAGAAGTGGGTCAGTATATGAAAATCAACTTCAATGACACATGCAATTTAGGCCAATGAAAATATTTCTTGAAGTGTAGTCTCAGAACCAACTACTTCAAAATCACCTGAAATATTTGTTAAAATGCAGATTCCCAGGCACCCTCATAAGATGCATTTTCATAAACTATTCAAGTGATTTTTATACACCTGAATTCTTGAGTATCCTTGACATTCATATATTTTAAGATTACTTTAAGAAATAACTTGAGAAATACATTTTCCATGTCGATTGTAGAAAACAAAACCAAACGAGCCAAATAAGCAAATTACCATTGAATTTCATAAAATAAACAGTTAAGTTAATAGAGAAATGATAGATGAATATAACTTTTTAAAAAATCAGCAAAGAAAGGTATGAAATACACCAACGTTTTTCTCTTTGGAGAATGGTAAAATTGTTATTTTACCTTCCTCTGTCTGATGTTCCGTATTTCTTAAATCTCTGGTAATAAGCCTGTATATGACAGTGGAAAATGCAAAATAAAGAAGAAAGACAGAAAAAAGTGAAGTTAAGGCTAGTGAAGTCGCAGGTCAGCTGCAGACCTAACATCAGGATCTGCATTTCTCTTCTCTGGTTCCTGGTCTGCTTCTCCATCACTACTTGTCACCCGTCCAGCATAGGATGTGAACATTTTCTTAAATCTTACCCCTGCCACACTAAAACCAGAGCTTGGTGGCTGGTAAGCCATTGAAATGTCATACTTAAGACATCAAAGCTGGAAGCCTCGCTTTCAGTCCCCCCGCCCCCACCTCCCAGCTCATCTTCTTAGGAAGAAAATTTCTCAAAAGCGCTTGATCCCTTGAAGTTATTGGGCACTACATTTAGCCAAAGCTGTGCTCAGGAAACAGAAACAAAGCAGGCGCGAGCCCATCACAGTATCTTAAGGGCTTGGGCATGCGCCTAATGTAGCAGGATAGAAGGGACGAGAGAACAGAGGAGGCGATGAGTTCAGAGCTGCTTCTTTTGTTGTTGTTTAAGACTGATTCCAGACAGACTGTACAATTATTGTCATGAGGAAAAGAGGGAAGAGGGCAAGTGTGGCAGCAGTTAATCTTGGGAGGGTCTCTTCTGGCAGTCGAGCCCAGAGCCTAGTATTACCCAGAAACAGCATAATGGTACACTGTTAGGCTGTCTCCCAGGAACATTCTAAGTGAACGCTTTGACATCTTTAAAATAGTGCCCAGCTTGTCAAAGACGAAGCTTCCAACTTGCTGCTAGGTTCTAGGGCTGGCAGCTCTGTGCACAGACCCCAGACCTTCTTCTTCAGTGTTCCAGAAAGACAGCCACTCTCTCAGGCAGGTGGGGGGGGGGGCGGTAGAATCTTCATTTCCTGAAAGTAAAAAGGCAAAAGTACTACTTGACAGTGGAGTCTTGGCTGTAGCAGCCAAAACACCACCTCGCAGCAGGCACTGTGACAGGCATTGACAAAGCCCGCGCAGGCAGCAGCGGCCAGGCCCTCCTCTCACCCAGACAATGAAATTACCATAAGGAACTTGGCAGCAGTCCCTTCACTAGTCCCTTTGACTCTAGTTTCTTTGCTACTGTGATTCATTTTAACAGAGGTGAACTTTTCCAAAGCCTCAGTATCATCAGACCCCAATATCAAGAATAGATAATGAGAATGAGGAAAGAGGTTTGTAAACTAGTAGTCAAGCCTCTTCATATTCCAGCTCCTACCAAGGCTTGTAACTGTATTACATTTACCCACTGCCAGTGGGTCTAAAGTGTTTACTATATATTGAACTATATTTTACGTGCTTTATAAACACTTGTTCATGTAGTTCTCCAAATAACCTTTTAAGAAAACATAAACGAGCTCCACTTTTCACTTGAGAAAATTGAGGCAGGGGAAGCCTACTTAACCTTACATTTCTTTTATCTCTATGTCTCACTGCCATCGAGCCAGTTGCAACTCACGGTTGATTCCCCATTGAGTTTTGAAAGCTGTACATCACATGGGAGGAGATAGTTAACTTTTCTCCTGAAGAACCACTGGTGGTTTCAAACTGCCAGAGAAGTGCTGCCTCTGGGTGAGCAGTGACACCAGAATTTTTGGTTTATGGTTATGATGTTGTTGTTAAGGTACAATCAACTTGGAGCCAACCCATGACTGTCCCTCAAGCAGGTATTCAGAGCATGTCACAGTATTATCCCAGATAGCAAAGAGATAAGTGAAGAGATATCTTTCCAGAGACAAGAAGGGGGAAGGAAAGCTTGCACTAATCCTTGAAAGACCAAAGGAGAGACTGCTCCCTAGGTATCAGCTATGCTCCCATGCAATGTGACTTTGACAAAGAGCCTTTACCTCTCAGAGTTATCGTCCCTATCTGAAAAAGGAAGTAAGAATGGTGTCCTACTGGCAGGATTGTTGTGAAGTTTATGAAAGAGAATGAATAGAAGTATGACAATGGCTAAAGTTTCAGTAAGTTTAGGAGCTATATTAGATCTTAGATCAGATAAAGCCTTATTATTAGAGATAAAAATAATTGATAAATAAATCCATGGAGCATTAGTGAGTGAGAAGCACAGAGGATATGCATATGCACACATGTGTGCACCTGGAATTATACTTAAATTCACTTAATAAAGTACATTCTTAATAAAGTTTAGCAAGAGGCCAGGTAAGCTGTGTGTTTTACACAATATCCTCTTCCTTAGTATATCACAATCTTATAGAGTTCATTTCTCTAGTGGCATAGTGTATAATGTGTCAGACTTTAATCAAAAGGTCAGTGGTTTGAATCCTCCAGATGCCTTGTGAGAAAAAGATGGACAGTCTTCTCCCATTAAGATTTAAGGTATCAGAAATGCAGTGAAGGGTTGGTGAGTCAGAATAGCCTTGTTGACAGGGAGTTATAGCTCCTAAATTTTTCTCAGTACTTTTGGTGTATTATTTGACTTGCTTTTATGACTCCTATGGAGTAAAAGATAGCACAACTTTTTGTTTAGTTTTGTTTTATCATTAAATTATAGTTTAGGTGAATGTTCACATAGCAAACCAGTTACTCATTCAAAAATAGGTAGAGAAAATGTTCTGTGGTATTGGTCAGCAGTGTGTGAGCCCTGCCTGCATTTCTCCCGTCTAACTCTTATCCATTCCTCTAATTTCTCTCTAATTCCTTGCTGCTATAACTTTGTTTTTATGAAAATATTGCTCATTTATCTTCCTAAGTGATTTTTTCTTTCTTTTTTTTTTAAGAATCCCATTCCCCATGGGTGTTTCTTTCATGGGAAGAGGGTGGAACCAAGTTGCTCCTTTGAAGCAAGGATTTTGAAGTGCCTAGGCATGTTGCCAGCAGGACTAGTCCTTGGAGAAGGAAAGGTGGATGGATGTGCAGGAAAGGAAGACTCTGGGTGAGATGAATTGGCGCAGTAACTTGGGTAATGGAGTGTAATGGGTGTAATAGGATAAGGGATGTGTCAGAGACAGTGAGATTGACTCAGGATAGGGCAAGTGTCAAGTCTCAGGCTATTGAGCACAGGGTTGTTATGAGTTGCAGTTGACTCGATGACACATAACAATAATAAAATATATATGACTGAACTATGACTTCCAGGAGAAGCTTCAGTTCCAGGTAGAAAGGGTATCTTAGAGTAACAGTCTCAGAGTTTCATGTTTCATGTAGTCCCTATCAGTCTAGTAAAACTTGTCTTTCTTATTACTTTGAGTTTCTTTGTACATTTTTCTGCCATTCTGACTCACAATAAACCTCCATTGGGATTCTAGATTGTAAATCTTTATGAAAGGCAATCACTCATATTTTCTTTCATGAAATATACTATGTACTGACAAAATACTCAAAAGGCTTAGTCTTGGGAGGAATGAAACCAGTGTATTCTTCAGAAGCAAAGATGGTGGGATTTTATCTGACATACTTTGGGCATGTTATCAGGAAGGACCAGTCCTTGTGAAAGGATATCATGCTTTGAAAAGCAGAGGGTCAGTGAAGGAGAGAAAAACTCTCAAGAGATGGAATGACACAGGGACTCAAAGGATGAATTTAAACATACTGGAGATTATGAAGACAGTGCAGGATCAGGAAGACTTTATTTGGTGTACATAGATAGGGTTGCAATGGGACACAGTCAACTTGAAGGCAGCTAGCAACAACAAATGGGACCTTCTGTTGTGTTTCAGTTCAAAGCATAGGTAATGGTTGCCAAGCACCATCTAGATCGGGTCAAAGACTAGAGGAAGATGTAGTTCTTGTGAGTTATCAGCCCTGTGAAATAACTACTTATTTGAACCTTTGTTTTCTTCACCATGTTTTGTTCTAGATGGGAAAAGACTAATAGTTATATCTCAATAGATTATCTGTAAGCTTTTAAGATCCCAGATGCTACTCATCAAACTAGAAAATAGAATATTATCTTCATGAACAATGCTACTGTTTTGTATAATTGATTATGGTCTTTAGTCCTCAAACCCAGTGACCAATGCCAATAACTTATTCTCCAAAGTTGTTTGGATATGTCTAAGAAATTTTAAAGTGTTAAGAGCAAGTATGATCCTTTAACAACTACGACATACCTGACAAGCAATGCTGTTTTTAACTACTTCAATTTGCGTATAGATGTTGGACAATATATATGAAATATCAAGAATTAAAGGCTTTGAGTTGTTGAAGTTGGTGAATAATATTGAATAGGACTGTCAAAAGGACAAACAAATCTATCTTACTTAGATAAAGACAAAGAAAGGAAGATTTTGCTAGAATACTTTAGCCATACTATCAGTGGAGGCCAATCCCTGAAGAAGAAAAAATATAGGGTCAGTAAAAAAAATAGGAAAACCGTCAATGAGATGGATTGACACAATGACTGCAACAAAAGCTTAAATCCAGAAGTGATTATACAAACAGTGCTGGATTGCCCCAGTTATGCTCCTGTTGGAAATATACTTAAAAAAAAACAGGAAGAATTCATATCAGGAATGCAAAGATGGTTCAACATTAGAAAATAAATCAACTTAGTTTACTATATAAATAAAATAAAGGAAAAGTATCACATGATCATTTCAATCAACATCTGGAAGATGTCACAGGAATAAAGCTATTGTTGTACCATTGAGTTGACACAAGTCATAACATCCTTATGAACAACAGATGTAAACCCTGTCTTATCCTATGCCTACTTCATCTTTTCTAATAAACTTGAGATCATTGCTGCAGTCGCTGTGTCAATTCATCTGATTGAGGATCTTGCTCTCTTTCACCTATCCTCCACTATGCATGATGTTCCTTTGCAAGGAATAGACTCTTCTAACAATATTCCCAATGTATGTGAGGTGAAGCTTTGTCATCTTTGCTTCCAAGGAGCACCCTGGATGTACTTTCCCTAAGACATATTTGTTTGTTGTTTTGGCAGTCCATGCTATATTCAGTACTCTTCTCCAACATCATAGCTCAAAGGCATTGGAACTAGGATTCCTATTTTATGGTTTAAATGTTCTATCAAATATAATGAAAAATGAAACAACCACAGAAAATAAACTAGTTATCTACTGTTGTTATGCGCCAGTGAGTTAGAACCAACACATAACTTACCTTCTAGTAAGCTTTCAGAAGCTATAATTGAATGGAAGGAGAGTGCCCATATTTTTCCTGAGGAGCAGTTGGAGACTACAACACTCCTGTCTTCAGGTTGCCAGGATGACTTTTTATCACTAGGCTCCCAAAGCTCCCTAACTGGTTAACTGTTGTTGTTGTTTTATACACCACTGAGTGGGAGCCAACTGATAGCTGAATCTTTAGAGTTTTCTTTCAGAGGCTATAAAACACAACAGAGGGGATTGATCTTCTTTCTCCTGAGGAGTAGCTTTTAGATTTAAATTGCCTGCCTTTGTGTTAATACAACAACTATTTTTCATTAAGCCACTGATTTTGTTGTTGTTATGTGCTGTTGAGTTGCCTGCAACTCATAGCAACCCTATGAACAACAGTTCTGAAGACTGTCCTGTTCTGAGCCAGTCTTACTGATTCCAACCCACCTATCCCCATTGCTATAGTTACTCTATCAATCCATCTTATCCAGGGTCTTCCTCTTCTGGGCTGTGCGTCCACCCTTTTAAGCATGATGTCTTTCTCCAACGACCAGTCCCTCCTGGCCACATGTATAAAGTATCTAACATGGAGCTTTGAAATCCTAGCTCTAGGCCTGTAGAGCTCCATATATATATGTAGGCATTTGTGTATACATGCTTTTATGTTACGTTTATTTCCCCATATATCTGTTGTCGCTGTGTGCTGTCAAGTTGCCTGCAACTAATAACAACCCGATATAGCTCTGAACCCTCACCTATCTTGAGTCAACTTCAATATGTCTGACATACTTAACACAATTACCCCAGTTACTGAAATAATAAATCTCATCCAGGGTCTTCCTTTTTTGTGCTGTCCCTCCACCCTTCCAAGCATGATCTCCTTCTCTAAGGACTAGTCCTTTCTGGCAACATGCCCAAAGCATGTGAGATGGAGCTTCAAAATCCTTGCCTCCAAGGAACAGCTTGGTTTCACCCTCACTAGGACTGACCTGTTTGTTCTCTTAGCAGTCCATGATGTATTAATTCTCTTCTCCAGTACCACAACTCAAAGGTGTCAGTTCTTCTACTATCCTTAGTCATTGTCCAGCTTTCTGATGCACGGCAAGTAATTGTAAAAACCATGGCTTGGATCAGGCACACCTAGTCACTAGACTGACATTATTTCTCTTCATCACTCTGGAGAGGTCTGTGACAGCAATTTACCCAAGGCACTTTGTCTTTTGATTTCCTGACTGCTAGTGCCAAGAGTATTGATTATTTAAGCAGGCTAAAACAATCTCAATATCTTCTCCATCTACCATGGTGCTGCCAATTGGTCCACTGGTGAGAATCTTTGTTTTCTTGATGTTGAGTTTCAACTCATATTGAAGACTGCAGTCCTTGACCTTCTGCAGCAAACACATCAGGTCCTCCTCAGTTTCAGCAAGCAAGGTTGTGTCATCAGCATTATGTAAGTCTGATGAGTCTTCCTCAAATTCTGATGCCACATTCCTCCTTATAGAGTCCACCCCCCAGAATGATCTGTTCCACACATTGATTGAAAAAGTACGGAGTATAGGATGCATCTCTGGCATACACCTTTTCTGAGTTTTGAACCATACAGTATTTCCTTGTACTATTCTGAAGGCTGCTTCCTGGTCCAAGTATAGGTTTCACATGAGCACAAAGTGTTTTGGGATTTCCATTCTCCTCATGTGAGAATGGATGTGAGCATTCATATATCTGTGTTCATGCATCAGAGAGCTGGATAATGACTAAGGATGACAGAAAGAGAATTGATGCCTTTGAGCATCAATTGATGTTGGAAAAGAGTTTTGAATATATCATGGACTGAAATGAGAACAAAGAGGTTTGTCCTAAAGCGAGTGAAGCCAGGCTACTCCTTGGAGGCAATGATTCTGAGGCTTTCTCTGACATATTTTGGGCATGTTGCAATTAGGGGACAGTTTTTGGAGAGGGACATCATGCCTGGATGGGTGGAGGGATGGAGAGAAAGAGGGAGACCATTGATGAGATGGATTGGTACAGTGACTACAGTCATGAGGGTAGGTGTTCCAGAAACAATAAAGTTGGTGCAGGATAGAACAGGTTTCAGGGCTGTTGTACACAGGGTAGCTATGAGTCGCAAGCAATTCGATGGCACGTAACAACAATAACACACAAATATACAATAGAGTTCTTAGAGGACACAATTTTTTTTTAAATTTTATTTCATACTGGTTTATTTACAAAGTTCAAATACATTGGGTTTTCTCCCTGAAATTTTCACATTTCCTTCATCCCATCCTCTCATCAAATTGTGCAACTTTATGATTACCCCCCACCCATCCTCACCCTTCTGCTTCCACCCAGCCCTTTGGATCCTCATACTCATTGTACAGTAATGGTTTTATACAGTATTTGTCTTTATAGGACTGAGTTACTCACTCAACATAATGCATTCAAGTCTCTCCCAAGTTAGGTAGTAATTTTTAAAAATCATTGTTCCTGCATGCTGCATAGTATTCCATTGTGAGAGTGTACCATAATTTCACAATCCATTTGATTGTGGTTAGATATCTGGGCTATTTCCATGTTCTTGTGATGGTGAGTAACACCATTATGAATATTGTTGTACAAGTCTTCAAATGTGTCTCAGATCTCATTTTCTCTGGGTATATTCCCAGCAGTGGAATAGCTGAGTCATATGGAATTTCTATGTTCAGCTTTTTGAGTAAGTTCCAAACTGCCTTCCAGAGTGGTTGTACCATTTCAAAATCCCACCGACAATGTATAAAGGTTCCTATGCTGCCACATCCTCTACACCATTACTTGTTGTCCTGTTAAACTTTGCCACTGCTACTGGAGCAAAATGGTTTCTCATTGTGGTTTTGATTTGCATCTCTTTTATTGCAAGTGATTTTGAGCCAGAATACAATTGCTTATTGTTAGGGCTTATTGAGTTGGTTCTACGTCATAATGACTCTGTGTATCACAGAAAAAAGCTCTATTTGATCCAGTATTTGTGTGTGTGTGTGTGTGTGTGTGTGTGTGTGATTTTTTAGTGAAAGTTAACAAAGAAATTGATTTTATTTAATTCATTCACCTGTATTTTTCTCCCTCCCTCTCCCCCAATTCACTTTATAATGCTTGTCCTGTTTCAAATCAATTATCATAGATATAATGTCTAACTATCCATTTTGTCTGGTCATTCTACCCTTCACCTATTCCAGCACAGTACCTATCCATTATTTGTCTGCTCTCCCTACTCCCTCTATCTATCCAATTATTGCAACAGTGGTCTTATGCAGTATTTGTCCTTTGTGATTGAGATATTTCACTCAGTATAATGTTTTCCAGACTTATTCGTGCTGTGTAGTTTTTTACAAGTTCATAGGTTTTTAACACTGTATAATATTCCATTTTGTAGATGTACCACTGTTTCTCTATCCATTCATTTGTTAAAAGGCCCTTGGGCTGCTTCTGTCTAAACAGCATGCAGACATTCTTTTGTATTATTTACTTTGATAAGTTATTTAATTTCTTTGGCTAGAATTTTGATAATTTTTGCATTTGAAGCCATAAGGAGTATTGATCTATAAATTTTCTGATGGGTCCCCACCCCACTTTTTGTAGTTTCTTTGCTTGACTTTGATATCAGAATGCTATGTATTATTTTGATTTCTTTTAAATATACTGAGGTTTGATATGTAGCCTAAAATATTGTCTGCTCAAGAGAATGATTCATATGCATTGGAGAAAATGTGTTCTGTGTTCCTGTTGGGTGACATGTTCTGCATATGTCTTTATTGAATTCATTTCTGTGGTGTGTTAAAGTCATATTGCTGTGGACTACTTTTCAATTCTGTTAAAGTTTTTATATGTGTGGGAATTTCATAATTAGGTGTTCAAGTATTTATTCTGGTTATGTTCTCTTGGCTTACTGACACTTTATTTGATGTCATTATTTCTCTTTTATAATGGATTTTGACTTAATGTCCATTTTGTCATAGATTGTTATTGTCATTCCTACTGAATTTTGCTTTTGGTTTGCTTGATATGTTTTTTTTCCATTCTCTGCTTTTTTACTATGTATGAAAAGTATGTATTTCTTAGGCTACATATTGACGAGACATATAGAATGTCTATATGTCACATATAGACATATATCAGGTGGTCTAGTGGCAAGATGCTGTGCTAAAATCCCAAAGGCATGCAGTTGAAGTCCATGAGCTGGAGAAAGATGGGCAGTCTTCACCTGTGTAATTAAGTACCTCTGAAAACCTGCCAGAGGGTCAGCTATGAGTCAGTTCTGACTTGATGGTACACAACACCACAACATAGAGCTGTTAGGCCAATTGGCAGCACCACAATAGATAGATAAGAGATTGAGATTGTTAACAATTTCAGTATGTTAGGTTTCACAATCAACGTTCTTGGCACCAACAGTCAAGAAATCAAAGACTAATTGCATTGGGAAAATCTGCTGTCAGGGATCTATTTAGAGTGTTGAAGAGCAATGATGTCAGTCTAGATATTATGATGTACATGATCCAGGTCATGGTCTTCACAATTACTTGCTATGCATCAGATAGCTGGACAATGACCAAAGATGACAGATGAATTGATGTCTTTGAGTTCTGGTGTTAGAGAAGAGTACTGAACATACCATGGACTGCCAAGAGAATTAGCAGATATATTTTGGAGAGGGTGAAATCAAGCTGCTCCTTGAAGAAAAGGATTTCTAGGCTTCATGTTACATACTTTTGGCATGTTGGCAAGAGGAACCAGTTCTTAGAGAAGGATATCGTGTTTGGAAAGGTGGAAGGACAGTGCAGGAGAAGACCCTCGTAAGAAGGATAGATACAGTAACTGCGGTAATGCAAGTAGGTGTATCAGACCACAGTGAGATGGGCTTAAGATAGAGCTGGATTCAGAGCTAGTGTGCATATGGTAGCTATGAGTTGCAGTGGACTTAACAGCCCATAACAGCACAACATCAAAAATAGATATTTTCTTAAATCTTTTCTGTTTTTTGACTGGTGTATTTCAATAATATACTTTGTGATTATCTGAAAGTTATCTTTATCTTCCTAAATTCAGATATTCTGTTATATTGTGATATTATTTTGACTTTGTCTCCATGTGGATATTCTATAACAACACCATTCATCCCTCCTTTTTCTTTTAAAGCTGACTTTGTTAACATATTAGAATCTCTGGTTTCTTGTTCTAAATTTTCAGCATTATTTATTGCATATTCTTTATTGAAATAGTTGCTGGGTAAAACTGAAATGTATCTTAATCTCAGATCATTGATTTATATTGTTCATTCTCTGCTTGAATGATTACCTTTAATATATTTTTATATTTTTATCTTGTTCTTAAAAATTTTCTTAATTTCTCTTTAACTAGAAATAGTCTAGAATCACTGTCGTATGGGAAAGAATTTTACTAGACCTATGTTCCCAGCCAGGAAATTAAAAACGTATTTTAATGGGAAAGTCCGCTGTTAGGGGCCTCTCTAAACACTGAAGAGCAACGGTGTGTCTCTGGAGAGTAAGGTGTGTCTGGTATAGGCCACGGTCTTTGCAATCACTTGTTATGCGTCGGAGAGCTGGACAATGACCAGAGAGGATAGAAGGAAAATTGATACTTTTGAGCTTTGGTCTTGGAGAAGAGTGCTGAGAGTGCCATGGACTGCTAGGAAAACAAACGGATTCATCCTGGAGAGGGTTAACGGGGCTGTTCCTTGGAGGCAAGGATTCTGAAGCTTTGACTGACATATTTTGGTCATGTTGTAAGGAGGTCCTTGGAGAAGGACATCATGCTTGGGAGGGTGGAGGGCAGGTGCAAAAGGGGAAGGCCCTCTATGAGGTGGATTGATTCAGTGACTGGGGCAATTGGCATGAGTGTGTTGGAGACAATGAGATTGGCACAGGACAGAACAGAGCTTAGAGCTGTTGTACATAGGGTCGCTATGAGTCGCAAGCGACTCGACAGCACATAACTACAAAACATGTTCCCAGAATGGACTTTAGAGTTTTATACACCACATTCCATACCTTCCTGACAGCATTTAATTTTTAATTATGTCCCTTGTAGGTGACAGTTTGTTTTTCATGAGTTACTCTTGGAGTGCTTTCTTTTAATTTGGTTTTGGAAAATTTGGTAATAAAACATGTTGATGATTTTCTTTTGAAGTGTATCTTAATGAGTTTGGGGTTTGTTTTTTTCAAGTGGAAAACATCTCATCTTTCATATTATTAGAAGTTTCTGTCAATTTATCTTCTACAATTCTGGTGAGTTTGTTTTTTGAGGGTTTTCCCCCCTTTCTTCCTCTTCTGAAATTTGAATTACACATAATCTTCTCTCATTTGTACCATCTAAAGTAACTTGTAAGTTTTTCATTCTTTTTTCCTTCCTTTCCCCTCAGATTAGTATAAACTAAACTGTCCCCTATTTCACTGCCTCTTCTATTAATACAGTCATTCATTTGTGTCTTTCCATTAAGTTATGTTGTGTTATTAATATCCTGAATTTCTAGCTGTTGTGTGGTTTTAATTGCATAGTTGTTTTGTTATTTTGTTCTTGTATGTTTCCCTGAATTGTTCTAGGATTTTGTCTAAATTTTCTTTAATGTCTTTGGAGATCCTATTTGTAAGTCTTGTGAAATTATTTTCAGATATATCTATAACCATTTCTTTCTTAATGAGGTTTGCTTTTTCTTTATTTTGCTTACTTGCATGAGCCACCTTAGTCTATTTCTTCCTATAATTTATTTACTATTATCTCCTACACTCTTCAATAAAGTTTGAATCTCAACATGAAGAAGAAAAATATCCTCACCACTGAACAATAAGCAACATCATGATCAGTGAAGAAAAGATCAAAATTGTCAGTGATTTCATCTTATTTGGATTAACAATCAACACCCTTTGTACCAGTAGGTGATCTAGAGACCTATTGCATTGGACAAGACTTCTGTTGTGGACTTTTTTGAATTACTGAGGAGAAAAGAATTCATTTTGACAATTAAGGTGCACCTGATTCAGGCCATGATAATTTCAATTACTTGCTTTTCAACTAAGAGCTGGACCATAAACAAGGATGACAGAGAGGAACTGATGTCTTTGAGCTGTCAGGTTAGAGAAAAGTCCTAAATGAACTGCCAAAAAGAAAAGCACAAAGAAGTAGAGTAGACTATAAAGTTTTTTCCAAAGATTATAAAGCTTCATCTCACATACATGTTGCAAGGAAAAGTTATTCCTTGGAAAGGGACATCAATGAAAGGGAAGAAGACCTTCAACAAGAGGACATAGTGACTGCATCAATGGGCTCAAGTGTATCACAAATTGTGAGGACAGCACAGGATAGAACATGCTTCATCTATGTTGTTCGTAGGGTTGGCATAAGTCATACTTGACTATACAACATTTACAATAAAGAATTGAAGTGATTATATTTCTTTATATATTGTATAAATGTTTGTTTTGTGCTGATTTGTTATATTTATTGCATTTTTGTATTGTGCTGATTTTAATTTTGTTTTCATATATCTGGAGCTTTATTTCTTCATCTTTAGTATATCTTTATTCCTTTGCATTATTTTTATTGTTATTGTTTTGAGGTCTGATCTATGTAGGATTTTGGTATTCTCTGTGGGTGGGAATGCTTTCTTAGGATCAGTGGCTCTGGTGAGTAAACTCTCATTTATGAGTCTTCTGTCTTAGACTCGTATATATCCTTCCTTATTGGTTTGAGTGGAAGTGGGAGGACAAATTCTTGATCCAATACTGAGTGAAAAGTGTTTGATGGACTGGGTCCTTAGGGTAAGGACTTTGTGAGATTGGAATGTTCTTTCAGTTAGTTGTAGTAGTTAATATGTTTTCTGGAGGACAAAAGATAATGTCTCTATATCACCAAGAAAGGATGTTATACAAATTAACAAGGTAGGCCAACTTTGCATGCAAAAATTGGTTTTCTTAGTACATAGTAGGATAGCAAGGGGTTTCCATACAAGAACAGATGACCTTCAGGAATTGTTTGTTTGTGGGATAGATCATTTAGCCAAAGTGTGGATACTGCCTATAAGGATGTTATGGGTGTTGCTGGTTATATTCTGTCTGATCAGAAAGTAAGTATAGGGAATATTCTTTCTGATCACAGGGTTGGGCTCTTTTTCTGAGCATGGCGATTGGGTCAAAGGTATAAAGTCACTGGGTCACTGGGTTGGTAGTAAGAAAACTCACACTTGTAGGTTGCTGATGGGACAGCAAAAGGAGGGGTGACAACTCCTATTTCCAGTTGCCAATTTGACAGCAGAAGCATGGGCCTCCAAACGACAAACATATGGAGGCAAGACATTAGTTGAAGCAGGTGTAAGCCCTCAATTATAGCTCCAACATCACAGGGGCTTGTGCTTTAGGGATTGGGGAGGAGTGGGGCAGAGATGAATCTCTGATTGTGAATCTTCTAGTACAAAGGCATGCTTCATGGATGGACAAGGGAAAGCACAGCCAGAAATCACAGATCGGATTGTGCTGGAGTGCTCACTGTGAAGCTATGAACTGGAGTGAGATGAAGGAGACTTACTGCTGGTCCCTAGGATGGAGAATGGGAAGATAGTTTTCTCTCAGGGTCTGGTATGAGTACCAGGGTTCACTTCACAGAGTGCAGCTAAGTGATCAGGACCTGGTTTTGACCAAATGGGCTATCAAGAGTCTAGTTGGGTAAAAGATCTCTAGCTGCTGCTCCTAAGATCTTCCACTGTGCTGTCCACTCAAATGATCAGAGACCACAGCTAATTAATAGTTCTGTCCTTATTTTCTGGTTCTATGCCTGTTTTATGGCTATCATGGTCCCTAGCACTCTCAATCAATTTCCTACCCTTTTCCTCTTTATTATTATTTCCTCTAATATTCAGATATAGTATTTTTGTCTACTACTGAGTATTTTATGAAGTTGCATTCATCACCCTGGATTTCTGCTCGCTCTTTTCCCAAGAGGCCATGCTGTGCCAGCCTGACTGTTAGCTCTTCCAGTCTATCATTTTCCTCATTTACGGCTATCATTCCATTTCTATTTTCCTTTGTTGTTTGATCTAATTCTTCATCTTTTGATGTTGTGGGTTCTCGGATTGCCATTTGTATCTGGTTGACTTGGTTTCTTAGTTCTTGCCGCATGGAGATGACACAGTGTTTGTGTGACTAAGTCATCATCTTGAACTCCCTCCAGCATGACTTTCATGTTACTGCTATGGCTATTAATATAGAGAAGTAAATCAGCTTAAGTATACAGAATCACAGGACAGAAAAGGATCTTAAAATTTGTTTACTTTGACCTTAACTCCAAACTCTATTGCCTCAACAGTAATCCTGTAAAACTTTTTCCAGCTAATGTTTGAACATCCTCAGGGACATAGATCTCATTCAGTAAGAGAGTGGAATTTCTTTTTTGGATTGTAAAGTCCTTTTTCCTGACAAGGCTAAATTGCTGTTAATTTGGCTTTAAAGTTTAAAAGACTTGGGTTAAAATTTCAGACATACTTTTAGCTCAAACTGAAACTCACTGCATTTGAGTCAGTTCAGGTTCAAAGAGAAACTCATATTGAGTTTCCTTCGCTATAAATTATAATGAGAAAGACTATCTTGTTCTCTGCTGTTGTTGTTGTGTACCATCGAGTTGGAATAAAACTATAGTTGATACACCAGCAGCTTTTCAGAGGCAGCCAATTACATTCGAGGAGATTGCCCATCCTTCTTCTGTAAAGCAGCTTGTGAATTTGAACCACAAGCCTTCAGGATTGCAGCATAGCTTCTTATCACTAGGCCACTAGAGTTCTCTAGGTTGAAAAGAAATATTAATCGTTGCAGGTCTCCACAGGAGGCTAAGGATATCATTGCTAGTACTACAGATATAATTACTGATATCAAATGGCTCCTGGCAAAAAACAAAGAATACCAGAAGAATGTCTATTTGTTCTTTATTGACTATACAAAGGCTTTTGTCTCTGTCAATCATAACAAGTTAGGGCTAACAGTGATAAGAATGGGAATCTGAGAACACTTAATTGTTCCCATGCAAAACTTATACCTAGACCAAAAACCTATTGTATGAACAAAGAGAGGAAACACTATATTGTTTAAAATTAAGAAAAGTGTGTGTCAGAGTTGTATCTTCTCTCTATACCTATTTAATCTGTATGCTAAGAAAATTATTAGAGAAGTTTTAGTCTATGAAGAAGAATGTGACATCAGGATCAGAAGAAGACTCATCAAAAAACCTATGTTATGCAGTTGACACAAACTTGCTTTCTGAAAGTGAGGGAGACTTGAAGTACTTGCTGCAGAAAACTTGAGAATATGGCTTCAATATTGCATCTCAGCATCAAGAGTACAAAAATTCTTACCTCTAGACCAATAGGCAGCAAAAAGATTGAAACTGTCAACAACTTTATCTTTCTTAGATCCACAATCAACATACTGAGTATGTCAAAAGATCAAGAGAAGTATTGTATTTGGAAAGTCTGCAGTCAGCGATCTCTCCAAATTTGGGGGGGAGCAATGATGTCAGTTTGAAGACTAAGGTGTACTTGATTCAATCCATCATATTGTCAATCACTTGCTCTGATGCTGAGAGCTAGACAATGAATAAGGATGATGGATAAATTGATGTTTTTGAATTATGGTGTTAAAGGAGAATATTGAATAGCATGCAGACAGACAAAAGAACAAACAGATATGCCTTGGAGAAGGTGCAGGAAAAGTGATCCTTGAAGACCAAAATTATGAAGCTTTATCTCACATACTTTGGGCTTGTTGCTAGGATAGTTTATTCCTTGAAGAGGGGCATCATTCTTTGAAATGTGGAGGGACAGAGAAAGAGAGAAAGACCCTCAACAAGGTAGATTGACGCAGGTATGGCAGCAATGAGCTTGAGTGTGTAAGAGATCTGATGGTCATAGATTTGCTATGAACTGTGTTTAACATAATGATGCTTAATAAGAACAGTACATTGTTATTAGTGATAATACTTAGACAGTATTTGGAGAAGGACCTCATGCATGGTAGGGTCAAGGGATAGCACAGGAGAGGAAGCCCCTGCATGAGATGGACTGAGACAATAACCGGGACAATGAGCGTAGGTGTGTTAGAAACAGTGAGATTGGCTCAAGATAGTACAGGGTTCAGAGCTACTGCATATAGGATTGCTATGAGTCAGTAGCAAGTAACTCAATGGCACATAACAAGAATAATATATCTACCAAATTCTCACAATAATTAAATTTCATGAAAGGCTTCAAAGTCATGTCCTCTACTATGAGTGTCTATTCACTTTTTATTAAAAAAGCAGGTTAATTAATACAGAATTATACCCTTGAAAGCCAATTCAGTGGCCACCTACTCTCTCTTTCTTTCTAGCCAATAATTTGTGGTCATCTTGCCTCACACCAAGTTTTATCCTACTTTGAGAAACAGTACATTAGACACCTGTTATGATTAGAAAATTGTGTCCTGAGTTGAATTCCACCACCACTCTCTAATTTTGCCCATTATCCCTTGTTAAGTCTTCTGGGATAACAGTATGCCTTGGTCTCCAATGTCATGAGAATATATTTAAACCAGTTATCATATTTTGACAGGTCTCCAGGATGATTAACAACAAGATTATTCAGCATGAAATGGGTCACACTTGAAATACATGAAAGCTATGTACAGAATTTATGGTAATATCACTCATCCTGAGCAGAGAGTCTGTGCCATTTTTATTCACTCACTCGGCATTCATCAAGCCACACTTACATGTCAGGTACTAGAGTTGGAACTGGAGCTGTACAGAACAGAACACAGTCTGTCATGGATTGCATTGGATCCCTTTAAAACA
>NW_006399755.1:16928947-16940171 GCF_000299155.1 Elephantulus edwardii
ATAATGGGCAAGGTCTAAGGGTGATTAATTTTCTAAAACATAATGCATAGTAGTGGTGCTGGAGGAGAGTG
Organism: Elephantulus edwardii; assembly: GCF_000299155.1. Lineage (NCBI taxonomy): Eukaryota > Metazoa > Chordata > Mammalia > Macroscelidea > Macroscelididae > Elephantulus > Elephantulus edwardii. The sequence goes on from NW_006399755.1 coordinate 16,929,019, forward strand.
TTGAACATACCAGGGATTGCTCAGAGAACAAACAGGTCTGTCCTGGAGAGTGTGAAACCAGTTTGCTCCCTGGAGACAAGGATTTTGAGGCTCCATCTCACACACTTTGGACATATGGTCAGGAGAGAACAGTCCTTGGATAGGGGCATCATCATGATCGGGGGGTGGGGGTGACAGCACAGAGGAGGAAGACTCAAAATGAGATGGATTGACTCAGTGATTAGGGCAATGGGATTAGGTCTGTTGGAGATAATGAGATTGGCTCAGGATAGGAGAGCTTTCAGAGTTAATGTACATAGGGTTGTTATGAGTTTCAGGTGATTCAATGGCACCTAACAAAAACAACAATGCATGGGAATGATTGCATGAAACACAATATGAGTAAAGAATAATGTGGAACACAATGTATATGAACTTTGTAAGCAAACAAATTTAAAATTTAAAAATATAAAAACATAGAGAAAACATTTCTGTTTGTTAAAGCTGTCTCCTCAAGGTATCCCTATTATAGCACAACTAGATAACCAGGAAAGAGGCCTGGTCCTCTCAGACTAGAAGAATGCTCCCAAGTTTTTTAGGTAAGAATCCCCCACCCCCAGCCCTTTCCTTCTGTCAGTCTTTTGTACTATAGTGACTTGTGTGATGCTGTGAAAATCGAAGCTATACCACTGGTATTTCATCCAGGAGGGTCACTAACTCTGCACAGGCATCAATGCAGTTTCCAGGCCAAGACAGACTGGGAAGAAAGTAATGAGAAAATCTTGCTGATCTACTTGTGATCATTAACCGATTTCTTCATCTCAGTCAAGCATTGTCCAACTTTCTTGTTTTGTATACACCATCAGGAGTGAGTAATTGCTAAATGAGGACATCTGTTTGGTGAAGGAGAGGGTCAACAAGGTTAACAGAGACCATTGATGAGATGGAAGGCATAATTGCACAACTATAGATTTCAACCTGGAGCTCTGGTTGCCAAGTGAGCTAATCTGAGGGGAAAAGAAAGATGGGCAATCTCCTCAAAAGATTTACACCCCCTGAAAACCTGCTGAAGTTGAAGTTATGAGTCAGTTTCAACTCCATGGTAATGGCTATGACCATGAATTTCAACATGCTGGCAATTGTGAAATGATGGAGGATTAGGCAATGTTTCATTGTGATGTAGGTAAGGCTGTCATGAACTGTAATTGATATGGCAGGAACTAATAACAATCATGGTTTGGTTTGGTTAGGTTTGGTTTAGTTTTATCACCGGCTAGCAGGAGTGGCATCCACTTCTGAAACAACATGCCTCTGGAAACTCTACAAACTTTGATAAATGAAGATAGTTATAGAAAGGCTTCAGGCCTTTTGTTCATAGGGTTGGTATGAGTTGTACTCGACTGGACGGCAATCAACAAACAATGCTTCTGTGAGCTGGACAATGAACAAGGATGACAAAGAAAAACTGATGCTTTTGAACTGTGGAGTTGAAAAAATGTACTACATAGTCAAAGAACTGCTAAAAGACCAAATGTATTTTGGAGATGGTGCAGGCAGAGTGTTCACTGGAGTCAAGGATGGTTAAGCTTCATATACATTGAGCATGTTGCTTGGAAGGGCTATTCGTTGGAACAACGGGATAGAAAACCTGTGCTACATTCACACAATGGGATATTACACAGCATTGAAAAAAAAAAAGAACTTGTTAAACACCACACAACTGGGAGAGCTTGGAAGATGTCATGTTGAGTGTGAAATATCTAAGTCACAAAAGGACAAATATTGCATCACATCACTGTTATAAAATAGGACTGGCAAGTAGGATTGAGAGGAGAATAGGAAAAGAGTAGGTAGATAATGAACACTGCATTGGAACAAATAAAGGGAAGAACTGTCTGAGAGGCGTGTATGATTAGATATTATATATATCACAACAATCTGGAACAAGAAGTACATTGCAAAGTGGACTTGGGAAGGAGAAGGGAGAAGAAGGGAGGAAAATATGCGACAATGAATGAATGAAAACCCAATCTCTCTGTCGACCTTCATTAAAATCACAATTTAAAAAATAGGAAGGGCTATTCCTTGGAGGATATCATGCTTGGGAAGGTGAGGGGGAAGGCAAAGGAGAGGAAGACCCTTGACCAGGTGGACTGACACAATGACTGCAGCAATGGGCTTGAGTGTGCCAGAGATTATGAGGATGGCATAGGATAGGACAGGGCTCTCAGTTTTGTTGTTCATAGCATCGCTATGAGTCCTAATCAACTTAACGGTGAGGGGACAGCATAAACCCCATTAATCCCAGAAGCAGAAGCGGGCCATAAAAATTCTTAGTTTTAGAAGCAGGCAGTAAAAGCAGAATTAACCTGAAGGTGTTGGGGAAGTCTCATGGGGCAAAAGTCTTATCAGATTAAAAGTAACCAATTAACCGAAGTTACATGACACAGAGAGGGCAGAGGTGGGCAAAATAAGCCCACCAATTAGAAGACAACCCGCATGACTGATTTCTCTGCCCACCAACCATATTCCCAATCTCCCCACCCGAAACAGAAGCATTTGGGGACGCCTTAAAAACAATTGTACGAGGGAACTCGGGGCTCTCCCTTTCTCTCACCATCTTTCCACTGAGGGAGGGAGCCCCACATTTGGAAAATTAAATGCACTTTTTGTTTTTTACATACATGTAAGAGCTCCTTTCAGGCAGCACTTTTGTGGGCACAGCAACAGCACCTAATAACAATAACAATAGCAAAGGCTACAATACCATTGATTCAACACTTGTAATTTTCAAAAGGAAAGTGATTCACCCAAGGTCATAAAATAAGGGCAGGCTTGAGTAGATGCCAATGCTGATCATGTGTAACCTTTCCACTCCCTCGGGCTAATTTCTACATTCTTAAGCAAATGTGTGATCCTTGGAGATAGGCACCTCTTAGAATTTTTAGCATAGAGCAAAAATAACAAGGATCATAGCTTGATGGACATAGGCTTGATTAAAGAAGAAAAAAACAAAAACAACAACCCTAAAACCAACACATCATGTTGTGATGTTTGAACCAACTCATTCCTAATCATCCAGTGGGTTTTCAGAGGCAGTAAATCACATGGGAGAAGATTATGCATCTTTCTCTCATAGAACAGCTGATGGATTCAAACCAAACACCTTTAGGTCAGCAGCACCACTCCTTACCACTGGCGACTTGGGCTTTTTCTCAGACCTCCTCTATTTCTTTTTGACCTTGGGCATGGAGCTTGCTGATGAGTCTCTAGGCTGTCGTACTGGATGTCCATTTCTGTTCTTTGACAAGCACTCTTTGGGGTATTTAAAAATACATTACATGATGTGGTAGCTGGAGCATAGTCTCATGGATAGTTATGCGGAGTTACAGTTCCATTCCTTGCTCTGTCACTGAGACTGTGATTGACGGCTTGGGTGCCAGTGACCCTGGGCCATATCTCTTAATGTTCTTTCCTCCTCCACTGAATGGTGAGGACAATGGGAGTTCCCAGGCACATGGGGCCATTGTGAGGATGGATTGTTTCAAGAAACCCATAAAACTCTCTAAGTTCCACTAAGAAAGCCCTGATTATTATGATCCCCTTGAGAGTTTCCCTTCCTTTGTAACAAAAGTGAAATTGTACTTTATCTCATTAGCTAGTGTTATATATTGGTCACCTATGAAGAACTTACAGGATTTCACATGTAAATTAGCCAGAGCCTAGAGGCCTGGAGCCCAAATAGAATACAAAGGGTGTGAAGTAGAAGTCAAACTGTGTTAGGGGCCTTGGGTTCACAAGTTGGTGTTAACCTTTGCCTGGCTGTGTGACCTTGGACAAACCTGCAGATCTCTCTCCTCCCTGGCACTCATCAGAGATAATAATTTTCAGTTTTCCCTGTCTCATGGGACACCTTTGAGGCTGACACAGGAATGGAGGCACAAAGGCACAGCCTTATAGAAGTGTTAGATGGGATCACGGCAGACAGACACTTAACTGATAGAAAGCTTGTTTTAAACTTCTGTAACTCATGAGCTGAGAACTTGAGACACCATGTCTCCTCAAAACAAGTCATAGTGTCCCTGATATGTTTACAAACTCCCACTTAGCCCCAAATTTTAAGAAAAGTAAAAAACTATTTTCATTATTTCCAACTTCTTTATATAATATACTTGCTCAGGAAAAGTGCATTCTGGATTCTAAGTCTTCCGAAAGACATCTTCCTTCTTTCTTAACATAAAGTTTGGAACAGGGCAGGTTTATTTCAAGTTCCCTTTCTAATACTTCCCAATTGTTTAACTACAAGTAAAAACTTAAATGCTCTAATCTTTAGTAACTTAATTTATTGAAGTAAGGTCCTTGTGTCCACATTGTGACTATTAGGTGAAGCTTATGTTAATTACTACACTCATGACAGTAAGAGTTCTCCTGAAGCACTAGACCATTGATGGAATGAGTTGCTGATTCCCCAAGCCCATAAAACTCTCCAAGAGATTGCAATGGCATCAAGCATGCCAAAGATTTTTAGGATGACAGAAGATAGGGCAAGAGTCTGCTCTGTTGTTCATATGAACACTAGAACTCCCGTCAACTCCAGGGCAACTAAAAACAACACTGGTGATGTTGTCCTTCTTGTAGTTGAGAAATTCTCTCACTCTCCTACTTTACATAAGAAGATACTTTTGCATAGGCCTACAGTGGTCAAGATCAGTTAGACACTTCCCCTGAAATTATAAGCATGATCTTTTTAAGGAAGGTGAAATACTTGTTTCCAGTTTTGTTTTGTTTTTCTTTCTTTAATTAAAAGTTACATAAAGGAATCACAAGAAGAGTGGGGAATTAATCATGGAATTGTTCAATTTGATGGGAGGGCAGTGAGGGAAATTGGAGGAATCTGTTCTGGAAAATGATACATTAGAATTTTGTAAATAAACTAGTATAATAAAAAAAAAGTTACACAAATGAGACAATATGCCCAAATCTAACATGAATATTCTTATTAAGTTTTGACAAATGCATATACCTGTTTAATCAAAGTCTTCATCAGATATAAAATATTATTGTCACCCCTAAAAGCTCCCTCAAGCCTGATCTCAATCAGAATCCACTCCTAACCTCTCAAAGGCATTTATTTGCTATTCTATTTTTTTCATATAGATTTTTGTCTGTTTTAGAACATGATATAAATGGAATCATATGGTACATACTCTCTGTGTAAGCCTTCTTTCATTCAGCATCGTATCTTTGAGATTCATCTATGATATTGTGTGCATGAATAATTTGTTCCTTTTTTTGCTAAGCATTTGTGCAAATATGCTATAGTTAGCTTATCCATTTGCTGATGGCTGGACACCTTTACTGTTTCCAGTTTAGGGCTAGTGTGAACAAATGCACTACAAATATTCTTTTAAAAAGTCTTTTTAAAGTTACATGTTTCCTTTCTCTTTGATAAACACCAAGTGAATCAATAAGGCAGGCTCAGTTGTGTGAGAAAAGTCTTTCCTTTGCACAGTGATTTCACAGAGGTTATACTGTTTTACATTCCTGCATACAATGTGTGAGCGTTCTCATTGTTCCACATTCTGGCCAACATTTGGTGCTATTGCTGTTGGATGTCACCAAGTCAACAACTCAGAGCCACCTTGTGAACAACAGATGAACACCTGGCCCTATCTTGTGCTATCTGCATAATCTCCACCATCGCCCACTATTGCCGTCACTGGGCCAACACCAATCTCTGAGGGTCTTCCTCTTTTGCTGATCCTCTCTATTGGTCATTATCCGTTTTTCATGTTAGCCATTCTGATGAGTAATACCTTATTGTAAGAAATTATAATTTAAAAATATATAAAGTTATCTGAAAATAATGTAAGCGATATATCCATAAGACATGGAATTTTTTTGTTAAGTTATATTTTTACTTGAAGTCCTGGTAAAACTGTAATTAAGTGCTTGGCTATTGACCAGAAAGTCCGTGGTTTGAATATACTAGTGACTCCATGAAAGGAATATGTGACAGTCTGCTTCTATAAAAATGTACAGCCTTCATTCCAAATAATCACAACATGGTGATGTGACAGGAAGGTGCGGTCTTCCTGAAAAATCTCTCACCTTTCCCCTAAAGGGAAAGGGCCTTGTCACTCCAACCTGGGTCTGTACTCAGACAGGGGAGTGATAGAGTACATTGCTTTTATGTGCATTATATGTGCTATTTTATTTTTAAAGGAAAAGATCTTCTGCCTTACTACTTGTTCTTTTAGCATAGTTTTTGCTTTCAATGATCAGCTATTGGGATCCTCATTTGGGGGGGAACTTTAAATGCCCTCTAAATTCTAGAAGCATGGAGATTTTTGGTTGAGAGGTGGTGACAGCCAGGGCTTTTACCTATTCCACTGACCTGAAACTAGTTGAATAAAAGCGCACGCCTTAGAAAACATTTACAGCCTTGAAAAAACCCTTTATGGCACTTTTGTGTGATAGGGTCAGAATTGACTTGATGATAGCAGGTTATATTTCTAGGTAGGTTATTTGTGGAGATTATTTGGATATTATTATATGAACTTGGAGAAAGGATGAGAGTCACGCAAGGGTTGTTATGAGGCGCCTACAACTCGACGGCACATAACAACAAACACAACTATATAAATTTAGAAGCAGGAGTGGCATCCACTTACGAAATAGCTTGCCTCCAGAAACTTTATGAACTTGGAGAAACGATGAAAGTTATACAAGTGTTCAGGTCTTTCATTAATAGGGTCACTATGAGCTGTTTACGACTCGAAGGCACTTAACAACAACACTATATAAATATTCCGTTTTCTCTATAACTTTCCTATGTCAATAGCATCATGTTTTACAGAAGATTCTGACTCATCCATTGACAGGGAATGGTGGAGCCAAGATTTGAACCTACATCTATCTAAGTCTTAGGCCACACATTGCGACACTTTGTGATGCCACTGGCTCCCCTGCAGTTGAAAACTGTGTCTTTTGAGCTTTCTCTCTCTATTTGGCCCATACTTCCAAGGCTTTGCAAAGTTTCTATTTGAGCGAACTGTAAGGCAGAGGTGTGACTTCTGCTGGCTCAGCATTCTGTCTGGGAGAGAAAACAAAATTTTTGTGACCTGGGAAGCAATGAGTCTGTCTTCCCCTCAGGCAAGTCATTTCTGGCTGTTTCAATTTCACTCACTTAGCAACTTCTTAGAGTCAATCTCCTGTTCCTTCTTCAGAAGTTAAACTCAAAGCCTAATTGAGATATACATCTCCTGCCAGGAGTTTTAGGTCCAATGCTGACTAATGCCTGCCACAGAGGACAATTAGCAGGGCAGTCTGGCACTAGAAACAGTACAGCTAGTATCTTACTAGTACAGATAGGAGGGCCGAGTGGTTGGCGACTTATTTTGAAGAGTAGTCAGAGGGGCTTGGACACTGGAAGGAACAGGTGTGATATATTTGAGATTATCGTCTAACCTTTGTGAACTTACAGCCATTTTCTTCAGCTTTAACTTGAATTTGCATGTGAAAATATTGATGGTCTAGTCCACACTCAGCTACTTGTCTTGCTTTAAATTAATGATACTTATTTTTCCAACATTGCTTTAATAAATTTGATTCCCATGCATTTCATCTGATGACATATATTTATATATTCACCATTTCTGTGGTTGAGTAGAGGTATTTGCAGTGAATATATAACTTCTATCATACAATCTTAGGTTTTATTTCTATCTTTAAGGCTATTTTCCAACTTTTGATCCTTCTTCTTGGATTCCAACTTTCTGATTCCAATCATCAGTAATTATCAGCACATCTGGAAAGTAACTTTGATCAATTTCAGACTTGAAAAGTTGAAGAAAAAAATCTTAATTTTCTTCATTTTTGGCTTTAGCAGCTGGTGAATAAATTTGAATAGTACTTCAGTTAGCTGGTCTACCTTGTAGGCTGTTGTTGTTGTTGTTGTTAGGTGCTTTTGAGTCAAGTATGACCCATAGTGAATTTATGAACAACAGTTCTGAAACCTGTTCTATGCTGTGCCATCCTCATCATTTCTTATATAGGTAAAGTCATAGCAGTAGTCACTGTATCAATCCATTTCAGTAAAAGTCTTCCTCTCTTTCACTGAGCCTCCACCTTTCCAAGCATAATGTCCTTTTCCAAGAAATGGCCCATCCTAACAATATGCCCAAAGTATATGAGACAAAGCTTTGTCATCCTTGCCTCTAAGGAGCACTCTAGTTGCACTATTTCCAAGCCATATCTGTTTGTACATTTGGTAGTCCATAGGGTAGTCAGTACTGTTAGGCGTCCTGTCAAAATTAGCTCCTACTAATAGAACTATTAAAAAAGAACAAAGCACTGCTTGATCCCACACAATCCTCACAATCTCTACTGTGCCCTTTGTTGCAGACTCTAGGTCAATGCATCTCACTGAGAGTCTTCTTTTTAATGAGTGACTCTTTACTTCATCAAACATGATATGTTTCTCCAGGGACTGGCCTTTCCTAATAACATGATCAAAGTATATGAGACTGCGTCTCATCCTTGCTTCCAACGAGCATTCTTGCTGCCCTTCTTTCAAGACAGAGCTGTCTGTTCTTGTGGCAATGCGCTCAAGATCCTTCACTAGCACACAAATTCAAAGATAACAGTTCTCAGTGTTCTTTATTCCTTGTCCATCTTTCATATGCATATGAGATGACTAAAAACACCTTGCCTTGAATCAGGTGCACTTCCCTGAAAACGACATTCTTACTCTTTGAGCACTTTAAAGAAGATATTTGCAGCAGATTTTCACAGTGCATTTAATAGCATGATGTATTGATTGCTGCATCCATTGGCACTGGAGTTTAATAAAATTAAATCTTTTAAATTGTTAAAGAATTTCTTATACATGGAAATTACTCCATGAAGCATCAATTTATTCTATCACTGACAATGCTGTGTTTTGGGATAGATCATGAAATGTTCTGCTTTTTTTTTAAATTTTATGATGAGTGTGACACCATTTCTCTCTAATTTGTAATTTCCAGCATGTTGTTGTTATGTGCCATCTAGTTGCTTGTGACTCATAGTGACCCTATGCACAACAGCCCTAAACTCTGCTCTGTCCTGTGCTAATCGCACTGTCTCCAGCACACCCATCCTGATTACCCCAGTCACCGAATCAATCCACCTCACAGAGAGCCTTCCCCTCCTGCACTGTCCCTCCACCCTCCCAAGCATGATGTCCTTCTCCAAGGACCAGACCCTCCTTTCAACATGTCCAAAGTATGTTAGACGAAGGCTCAGAATCCTTGCCTCCAGGGAGCCATCTGGTTTAACCCTTTCCAGGATGAATCTGTTTGTTTTCCTAGCAGTCCATGGTACCCTCAATACTCTTCTCCAGCACCACAGCTCAAAGGCATCAATTCTTCTTCTATCCTTCTTAGTCATTGTCCAACTCTGTGATGCATAACAAGTGATTGCGAAGACCATGGCCTGTATCAGATGCACCTTGCTCTTCAGTACTTTGGAGAGGTCCCTAACAGCAGACTTTCCCAGCATAGTAGAGCAAATAATTGTGCTATTCAAAATGGCCAATGCGACTCTATTTCAGTTATTTCATTCCTAGGATATTGGTTTCCATGCATTCCATTTCCCTTTGTATGACTGTCAACTTTCCTAGGTTTAAAATTTATACACCTTAAGTCAAACATACTGCGTGAAATGATCTTTAAAATGAGTTTGTTGCTGCTATGTGCCTTTGAGTCGAGCACAACTCAGAGAAATCCTATGAACAGATCTGAAATTTTCCTATCCTGTGCCATCCTCATCATCTCTGACAAACTTGAGCCCATTGCTGCTATCCATCTCATGGGGAATCTTTCACTGACCCCTCACTTTTCCAAGCATGGCGTTCCTCTCCAAGGACTAGTATCTCCTAGAAACATGCTCAAAGTATGTGAGATGAAGCTTCTCCATCTTTGTTTCCAAGGAGCACTATACTCTTCCCAAGATACACTTTGTTCTTTTGGCAGTCCATGGGATATTCAGTAATCTTCTCCAGCACCACAACTCAAAGGCATCGCTTCTGTCATCTTTGGTCATTGTCCAGCTCTCTGATGCATAGCAAGTAATTGTGAAGACTAAGGCCTGGATCAGGTGTTCCTTAGTCTCTAGATGGCATTGTTGCTCTTCAGCACTCTGGAAAGGTCCCTGACAACAGATTTTCCTAATACAGTTTGTCTTTTGATTTCCTGGTTGTTGGTACCAAGAGTATTGATTGTGGATCTGAGCAAGCTGAAATTGTTAGCAATCTCAATCTCTTCTCCATTTACCGTGGTATTGTCAATGGGTCCTGTGGTGAGAATATTTGTCTTCTTGTTGTGGATCTTCAGTCCATATTGCAGACTACAGTCTTTGACCTTCTGCAGCAAAAGTTTCAGGTCCTCTTCAGTTTCAGCAAGTGATGCTGTGCCATCTGCATAACACAGATTGCTGACGAGTCTTCCTCTGATCCCGATGCCACACTGATCTTCATAACTTCCAGCTTCTCAAATGACTTGCCCAGTATACAGATTGAATAGGCATGGAGAAAGAGTACAACTCTGATGGATAATTTTCCCAATTTTACACCATGCAGTGTTCCTTTGATCTGTCCAGACAACAGCTTCTTGATCTAGATTAAAAATTTCATATACTCACAATTAGATGCTCTGGAATTCCCATTCTTTTCAAGGCTATCCATAATTTGTTATTATCCCTAGAGTCAATTATAGTCAATTAAAATAAAGACATTCCAATATTCTCTGCTTTCAACAAAGATCTCTCTGACATTAGTAATAAACACTGGTGGCATGGACTCTTCTAAACCTAGCTTGAACTTCTGGCAATTCTCTGTCACTGTACTACTCTAACTACTTCCCCCCCCCCTGCATTATTATTTGATATTAAAGATTTCCATATTCTGACGGATAATATTTTGGGGAATGGGAATAAATATAGATTTTTTTCAAATCAATTGGCCAGATGTCTGTCTTCAAATTTCTTGACATAGATTGATAAGCATATCCAGGGCTGCAACTGTTATTTAAAACATGTCAACTGGTATCCTATTGATTCTTGAAACCTTACTTTTTGCCAATGTCTTCGATAATTTAACTTATTCCTTCATCACCATTGACTATCATATGTTA
>NW_006399755.1:16940402-16949797 GCF_000299155.1 Elephantulus edwardii
CCCTTTGTATATACCATTATAATATTCTGTTTTGTCTTCTCAAGCTACTCTTAGAAATCTACTCTCTTCTTTTACTTTGGCATTTGTTCCATTTGTTTAGGATTTTTGATGCTCTACTGCAATTTTCAGAGTCTTTTCTGACATCTCTTTTGGTTTTTTCCTTTCCTCTCTGTTTTTGTAATGACTTTTGCTCACTTCATAAATAATATCTTTAATACAAATATTCACCTGTTCTTTGTTTCTTGCATTAAGTACCTCAAATATGTTCTTGGAATAGTTTTTAAATTCAGGTGAAGTAGACTGAAGGTTGTATTTTGACTTTTGGATGAAGTATAGTATTGAATATTTGTATAACCTTTTTAAATAGATACACTCAATTAGAAGCTTTAAATTTTAATTTCTCCTAAAATTGAGGGGGGAGATTCGTATAATGTAAAGTTAGCAATTTTAGATTGAATAATTCTATGCCATTTAATATATTCACACTGCTGCAAAATCAGTGTCTCTAAAAACAAGTATGTTCATTGCTGTAAAAAAAATCATTGGTTCTGAAACAGTTACTCCCAGTTCTCTTCCACCCATCCCAGTTTTTATACTGGCTCAGGACAGAGCAGGTTCAAAGCATTGTACATAGGATTGCTATCATTTGATGGCACAGAACAGCAACAACAGCAGGTTGACTTACTTGCTCTGAATATTTCATATAAATAGAATCATACACTCTCTGGGAAAACTTACTTTTAATCTCAGGGTTTATATATTTCATGAAATGTGATCTTATGATAGTTTCTTGATAACTATGAATCTTGGTTTTCTCATCTAGAAAAATGGGACATATAGTTGGAAAATCACAAAAGTAAGTGGTAGAAAACTCTTCTGTGAAATACAAAGCAGTACAAGAAAGTTGTTCTAAAGACAAGAGTTTGTATATAGGTAATCAGCCCTGAGAATGCAAGACCCATCCAGTCATAATTCACAAATTCACTCAGCCATAATCACATGTTTGCTAATTAACGAGCGTGAGTATGGGTGTCATTTAATTCAGACTACATTCCAAATCAGTCTGTTCTCCTGCCTCTCTCATTCCAAGCCATTATCAGTTCTTGTCTGGGCCACTGATTTATACCCCTACCTAATCTTTTGGCTTCCTTTCTGTATTTTTCACGCCCCCTAGAAAAATAGATAGCCAAGAGAAAAGGGATTGACCTAGAGATCACAATATAAGGATCTTTTTGGAGTTTCCAGCCTGTCTAGCTGGTGAATTTTGGACTTTTCAATCATCCACAATCATGCAAGTCATACAGATACAGATTAAAGGCAAACAAAGAGATTTTTTTAAAGGCAAGAATAAATACATTCATTCTTTACAATATCTAGTTTTAGAAAGTTAGGAGACTTTGCTAAAACTTAAACTCAAACTTGTTTTTATCAAGTTGGTTCCAACTCATAGCAAGTCTCTATTGTTTCCTTGGCTGTAAATTATAACAGGAGGAGATCACTCATCTTTCTTCCTGGAGCCAATGGTGGATCAGAACCACCAGAAATATTCAGCCTTTGTGTTTGCAGCACAAACTCCTTAGGGCTGTGCCACCAGAGTTTCAAGTCTCTTAAAAATAGTTCATTTTCCTTTTTCTCCAGTGAAGGCCTTGGCCACTGGACTCCTAGAATCAAAACTCATTGCTATGCAGTTGAAACAGACTTAAAGATGACCCTCCAATCAGACTTCAAAGGTTATAAATCACACTGATGATTGCCCATCTTTTTCTAGAGGAGTCGCTGATAGTTTTGAACTGGCAGAGAAGTGCTGCTGGTGTCCAGAGCAATTGCCTAGGTCTAAGCCACCAGAACACATTGATAGTGCTCATGTGAACCAGGAAGCAGCTGTCAGAACAGAGCAAGGAACGGCATGGTTCAAAATCAGGAAAGGAATGCGTCAGGGATGTTTCCTGTCTCCATACCTTTTCAATCTATATGTGGATCATTTGGGAGGTTGGACTTTATGAGGAGGAATGTGGCATCAGGATTGGAGGAAAACTCATCAACATGCAGAAGACACAATCTTGTTCACTGAAACTGAAGAGGACTTAAAGCATTTGCTGCAGAAGTTCAAGGATTGTTGTCTTTAATACTGATTGATGTACAATATCAAGAAGACAAAGATTCTCACCACTGGGCCAACTGGCAGCACCATGATAGATGGAGAAGAGATTGAAATTGTTAACAATTTGCTTGGTGGGGTCTACAATTAACAATCTTGATAGCAGTCAGGAAATTAAAGGGCGAATTGCATTAGCAAAATCTGCTGCCAGAGACCTCTATAGAATGCTAAAGAGCATCAATGTCAGTCTAGAGACTAAGGTGCACCTGATTCAGGTCATGGTCTTTGCAGATTGCTTGCTATACATCAGAGAGCTAGCAATAACTACGGGTTACAGAAGAAGAATCAATTTCTTTGACTGGTGCTCGAGAAGACCATTGAACATAGCATGATCTGCCAAAAGAACAAAAAGGTCTTGCTGGAGAGGGTGAATCCAAGTTTCTGCTTGGAGGCAAGGATTTTGAATTTTGAAACTCTGTCTCACATACTTTGGGCATTTAGCCAGGATGGACCAGTCCTTGAAGAAGGACATCATGCTTTTCAGAGTGGAAGGATAGATCAGGAAAGGAATACCTTGATGAGATGGATTGACACAGTATGTAATACAGGTAGGTGTGTGTGTATTGGAGGCAGTGAGATTGGGTTAGGCCTGGGCAGGGTTCATAGCTGTTGTGCATTGGGTCACTTTAACTAGTAGTCAACTCAACAGCACATCATAACCAGAGCTCATAATCACATGATAGGAAAAGAAAACACTAGCAGTGATACCTAATTTCTGTTCATGATCTGTCTGCTTGATAACTATCAAGTTATGGAGCAATGCAGTAAGAATCTGATAAGTGTGAAAAGAGGTAAATGCAGCAGCTCATGATTTAGAATAACAATGACTATTCATGGGCCTGGACCAATCCGTCCTCTAGCGCTCATAGCCATAGCTCATAGGGCAGTCCTCCTCACAGCCCCACAAGCCAGGATTATCAAGGAGCTATAATTAAAATATACTGCAGGGTTCCCAAGTTGTGGACTCAAGTGCTGATTTGGGTCTCCCAGCAATAACCCATTAATAACAGTGCCTGACACCTAGAGATACTGTACAGTTTACAAGGCGCTTTGGTATTTATCATTTTATTTGCAGAGAAACAGCAAGATGAGGTGGGAGCCAAAGAATAGAGATTAGGTTGTGCTATCTAGTTTCCTGGAAAGACATGTTTTATCACTGCTCTGTGCCTTTGTTTCTTTATCTATCAAAAGTAGAATATTAATAGTAATACCACCTCCAACAGTTGTTCTCCCTCTTAAGTCATTGCCTTGGAGTCAGATTCAAGTCAGAGCTTACCATCTAAGCCAGTTTCTGAGGCTGTAAATTGCAGAGGAAGGAACTGTCCATCTTTCTCCCAAAGAACAGTTGGTGGATTTGAACCACCAAAGAGGCATGGTCTTTGGGTCAGAAGCACAATTCCCTATGATCTATATTATCAGAGATGTTAGCAGGATTAGTAAGATAATAGATGTGAAACATGGAGGAAATTAAAAGAGCAAACAATTAGCACTATTTTTGTCTGCTTAAAGATATCTCTGAGATGATGAAAAGGTGATTTATGTCCTTGGATAAAAAGGTGCAGCTCTCAGTGATGCAGAAACTCTTTAGATGACTTTTGTTAAGTCCTTTAGCTACAAGACCTCAGGCCTGGAAGACTCCACTTTGGGAGTGTGGCTTTTTGCTGCTTGTGGATGCTAGTCCTGATGGGCAAGGAAAGTTTTGGGTATCATGTCTTTTGGGGGTTGTGTTTGATGTGTATTATTGCTCATTCCCCCACCCCCACCCCAAGAGCAGTAGTCCTTGAGCAACTTTGCCTATGGTTGAAATCTGCTCAAAGGTGTTTGCTTAAAATCCCACAGGGCCCTTGGGCCTGTGGCCCTCAGGCCAAATTTATTAATTTTCAAATAAATAGTCCTTGAACAACACAGCAATCTTTTGTCTATTTGTTGAATTGAACAACTTGGTGTTGCTGTGACACTGAACACTGTTCCATAGTCTTGTCAAATAGCATAATAGTACCCATTATGCACAGTGTTTGGATGAGCTTCCAGATTGATTTATGCTGGGAAGCAGGAATGGCACCCACTTCCTAAACTAGATACTTCTGGAAACTCTACAAACACTCTAAACTGTATAAATATACAGAAATAATGGTAGTTATAGAACAGAGTTCTGTACAGAAATGACATTAGTTATAGAACAGACTTTAGGTCTTTTGTGCAAAGCTTACTCTCAGTAGTATTCAACTTGATGACTTAGCCACTACTAAGGGAAACTAGTATTGTTATATCTTGAGGAACACTCTTCCACTTTGTACTTCATGCTTTGTCAACGTGCAGTATGAAGTAACCTGGGTTGCTGTGATGTTGCAACTTGTACCATTGGTGTATCAAATACCACACTGGCTTCCAAAGGTCGACAGTGTTTGGTGGAGCTGCCAGTTGCAAAACAGGTTTGGAAGCAGAGTGGTATCCACTTCCTAAACCACATGCCTCTGGAAACTATGAACTTGGTGAAATGACCACAGTTATGGAAAGGCATTAGGTCTTTTGTTCAAAGAGTCACTATGAGTCGTGTTCAACTCAATGACAATCAACAATAACAACAACAGGGTAGACTAGATCAAGTGTTGATTTTCATTTTTTGTTAATGTCATTTGCAAGCAGAGGAAACAGTGAAATAAAAAGATATTACTAGAAAACTCAATATATAACCATTAATGGAGGAGTACTTGGTGGCCAGGAGGCCCTAGATGCTGAAAAAATTATGCGAGTGGATTTTAACCAAAAGATTGATGACTCAAGCCTGTTCATTGTTGTTGTTGTTAGGTGTCATTAAGTCAACTGTGACTCACAATGGCCTTATGAACAAATCAGCTGTTTAAAACCTATGAAGCACAGTTCTACTTTGGCACCTATAATGGTGTCATGAGTCCAAATCAGCTCAGTAGCAACTGGATTTTTTTTCTTTGAGTACAAGATTGCATTGGTCACTTTGATCTTCACATGCAAAGAGGACTCATATTCCCTGCAACATTCCGATTCCCTTGCCTCATTCTATCATTCCTCAGAGAGTGTTTGGTTAGCTACCTCAGGCTCTATCTCTAGATACACAATAATCAACCATCCCTGCACAAACACTGAGCAGCTGCCATGGGCCAGGTCCTGTGCTGAGCCCTGGAGGGAAGCCAGAGAATAACAAGATCTAGACCCTCAAGCATCTTTTAATCAAGGAGAATATAAACTATAACCAAGTGTACAAAGAAGCATTCTCTTTTTACTTAGAGTTTTGAGGTCTCTTCACTTACCTCCAAATGAAAATGTTAGTAAGCATGTGTAGTGGAGAATTCACTACCTCCCAAATCTATTTTTCTCTTTTTAGATTTAGTAATATGTTCTCTCAAATCCTACTTGGGCATGTGGCCTCTTAAGGAAAAAACTAAAGGCATAACTCAAAGATATTAGAGGTTTGGTTCCAGACCAAAGCAATAAAGTGAATATTGGAGAGAAAAAAAGTCACAGAAAGCTTTTTGTTTCTTATTGAATGTGAAAATTTTTATTACACTATAATTTATGTTATTTATTGTGTTGCTAGCTGAAGGTCAGCAGTTCAAATACACCAGGCAGATCTTGGAAGAAAGTGGAAGGTTATTATGCCATGAGTTGCAATCAATTTAATGGCAGTGTTGATTATTGTTGGTGAAGTTTTTGGGGGGAGATTGATAGTTTAGTAATTATATAACAGCATTAGGAAAAAAGTTCTAAATACAGCAATAATTAACAAAATGGAGCACAGAGACATAAAATGAGCACAAGTTGCGAGAAAATAGTACTGATACATTTGCTCAGTGCAAAGCTTCCACTAGCTTCAATTTGTTAGAAAATGTAGTATACATGTATGTGTGTGTATACAATTATATATCTATATAATTATATATGTATACAATTATATATATGTACAATTATATATATAATTATATATGTATACAATTATATATATGTATACAATTATGTAATTTTTGTTGTCGTTGATTGCCATCAAATTGAGCAAAACTCATGGTGACCCTATAAACAAAAGGCTTGAAGCCTTTCTGTAACTATCATTATTTATCAAAGTTCACAGAGTTTTCAGAGGTATTTCGTTAGGAAGAAGATACCATTCCTGCAGCCTCTGAAAATCCGCTGGGGGATCAGGCATACAACAACAGCAGCATGTGGTCCTTATGTGCCACGGAGTCAGCAGCAATTCAAAGCTGACTTTCCACAGAGTTTTCAGAGGCTGTAAATCACATGGAAGGATTTTGTCCAACTTCCCCCTTAGAGCAACTGGGGAATTTGAACCAGTGCATCTCCTTATCTCTAGCCCACCAGAGCTTCCGTGTGTATGGACAATCTCCTCCTATACAATTTAATGTCTCTGAAAACATGAGGGTCATTTAGGGTCAGCTATGGGTCGGTTCTTACTCAATGGTACACAAGAACAGTGTGTGTGTGTGTGTGTGTGTGTGTGTGTGTGTGTGTGTGTGTGTGTGTGTGTGTGTGTGTGATGACCTAGTGATAAGAAGTGGTACTGCAATTTCAAAAGCTTGCAGTTCAAGTGTGAGCATTTTCCATGTCTTTCTTTTTTGAGATTTTAATGAAAGTTTATATAGAACTTGGATTTCCATTCATAAGTTGTTGCACATTTCCCCCTCTGCCTCTCCCTCAGTTCTCTTTTCTCTTTAAAAAAAAATCTTTCATCGTACAATTCCCCACAGTACCCCAGTCCTCTTTTCTATGCAGCTCTTAGTCTAGACTGTTATCATACAAATTATACCTAATTATATATTCCTTTCAAGTAGTTCTTTCCCTCATCCGTTTCCATGCAGTGTATATTATTTACCTCTTTTCTTAGTTATCACCCAACCCTCAATGTCAGTACTGTTGTACAATAGTGGCACTATGTAGTTTTTGTCCTTCTGTGACTAAGATATTTCATTCAGCATAACGGCCTCCAGGGTCATCCATTTTGAATAATATTTCCTGAGCTCCTTGTTTTTCCAGTGCTGCATAGTATTCCATTGTGTAATATACCACAGCTTCTCTATCTATTTGTTTATTGATGGGCACATGTGTTGTTTCCATTCCTTTGCTATTGTGAACAACACAGCAATAAACATGGGTGTGCATATATCTGCTTGGGTGGCAGTTCTGGTTTCTTTAGGGTATATTCCCAGTAGTAGAATTGCTGGGTCAAACAGTATTTCTATTTCCAACTTTTTGAGAAAGCACCATACTGCCTTCCAGAGTGGTTGCACCATTTTACACTTCCACCACCAGTGAACAATAGCTCCAGTTTCTCCACAACCTCGCCAGCATTTGTTGTTTGCTGCTCTGCTCAGTTTTGCTACTTACTGGGATAAGATGATATCTCATGGTTGTTTTGATTTCCACCTCTCTTAGAGCTAAGGATTTTGAACATTTCTTGATGTGTTTGTGTGCCATCTGAATGTTTTCTTTGGTGAAGGGTCTGTTCATATTCTGTGTACATTTTGTAACTGAGTTGTTTATCTTGTGGTGCTCAAGTATTTTATAAATTTTAGATATAAGTTCCTTGTCTGACATGTCATTACCAAATATTTTTCCCCAGTCTGTGGCTTCCCTTTTTACCCTGTTGGAGAAGTTTTTGGATATTCATAGGGATTGATTCCTAGAAGGTCCCATTTATCTATTTTATCCTCTCCTGGTTGGAGGTAGATCTCATCTTAAAAACAACAAAAAAAACTCCAAAACAACCAAACCCCAAAATTACTTCGTTCCTTTTATCATGCATGCCCTTTCCATTCTCAACACTCATGTGCTAAACTGTGGACATGTAGAATGTGTACATGGTAGAATGTGGATAAGGCAATGTTTGCCTTTTAAAAGAGGACAATGCTTTGGGGAATTCCCTGAGTGGTCTGGAACAGAGCCTTCCACTTTCCTTGGATTGCCTTCATGCACTGCTGAGAAACGAACTAGCGGGAAGGTGAGCTGTGAGAGCTTTTTATCTTGCTTGAATCATTTTGACTTAGCTATACTCTGCCATAATTTATATATTAAGCTCCAAATATATATTAAACTCTAGACAAATTTCAATAGTAGCCTATTTATCCATTTACTCATGCATTAATTCAACATTTACTTGATATCTACAAATTATTAGGAATTATAACAGACTTTGATACGTATTCTACTTAATTCTCATAGTAATGCTAGGAAAATGATTAATATTATTTTTATTATATTAGCACTGTTTGTTAGTGACAATTTAAAGAGCTCTTTGACAGCAAAATTACCCAGTGATAAACATCTCTTGATTTCTTAACTGCTGCTACCATGAGTGTGGATTGTGGATCCTGGTGAAGTGAAGGGAAATCGTTGGCTACTTCACGCTTTTCATCTACTTTGATGTTTGTGAGCTGTGATGATTAGTCTGCAGGAAGTGGTGCTCCTAGACCAAAGGCCCTGCCTCTCCGGCAGTTCTAATTCACTAGTAGTGCTGCAGAAGAAGAATGAGCTATCTTCATTTGTATAATTTATAGGCTTAGAAATCCAACAGAGAGTAAGAAACAAGTCAGTCACATATGAGCCAATAAGAGTTTGAGAGATAGCTAGAGGGGAAAATTACGTTGTTCTGGACTACGCTCAAAGTTCCAGAGGTGATGAGCCAGATGCAGGATCTAGATCAAGACACGGCTAGTCAATTTTTCCAGAAAACAAAAAGGGTGTGTGTGTGTGTGTGTGTGTGTGTGTGTGTGTGTGTGTGATGACCTAGTGATAAGAAGTGGTACTGCAATTTCAAAAGCTTGCAGTTCAAATCTACCAGCTGCTCTGTAGAAGAAAGATTGACAGTCTCTTTCTGTGAGATTTAATGTCTATGAATATCTGCCAGAGGGTCAGCTATCAGGTAGTTCTGACTGGAATAATGTTGTTGTTCTTGTTATGTGCCATCAAGTCGCTTGTGACCCATAGCGACCCTATGCACAACAGCCCTAAACCCTGCTCTATCCTGCACCAACCGCACTTTCAGACTCTTCAAAGAATCAGCATATGCTACAAGAAGATTTAGCTCAAGATATTCCCACTAAAGCAAAGCTCCAGTGACCTAATGGTAAAGAGTTATATTACCAACCCAAAGGCGTGTGACATAAATCCACTAGATACTCCTGAGGAGAAAGGTGGGTGATCACCTCCTGTGCAATTTGCAGCCTCTGAAAAACTACTGGGGGCTCAGCAA
>NW_006399755.1:16951362-16960530 GCF_000299155.1 Elephantulus edwardii
GCTGGGCAGAGTGGAGGGACATCGCAGGAGGGGAAGACCCTCTATGAGGTGGATTGATTCAGTGACTGGGGTAATCGGGATGGGTGTATCAGAGGCAGTGCGATTGGCACAGGATAGAGCAGGGTTTAGGGCTATTGTACATAAGGTCGCTATGAGTCGCAAGCGACTCGATGGCACATAACAACAACAACATTATCCTCACTCTTAAAGAGCATATAGATGAGGAAACTGAAACTCAGAAGTAAAGAGTAACTTGATAGGGGATTGATCATGTCCTTGAATAAAAATCTACCTGTCAAGGACATTTCATAGCCTTTCCATGCCAACAAAATGCCTAATTAGAACTGAAATATTAAATTATAAGACATTATCTCCATCTTCCAGAAATTATCTGAACAAAAAATAATGTGAGAGTAACTCAATTGCACTCTCTAATGGGGAGTAAAAATAAACATGAACAATTGTTATTGTAACCACCTATAACTGGTAAGATTTATAATGACTAAGACGTAGGCTTTGAAGTGTTTCTAAGGTCCCTGGGTAGTACAAAAGATATGTACTCATCTATTCTGGCTGTCAGTATATACAATTAAGGAAAATGATTCTTAAGGCTTTATTGAAAGAGGTCCCTACACCCAAGATAGACATACTCAGAGAAGCATAACTCATTGTGTCTCTTTCATTGGCCCTGCCATCAAAATATAGATTCATGATAAGTTGGCCCTTATCATACACATACCTGTGTCTGTTATGTATACAAATGTATAACTTATAGAAATAATAGTCATTAACTATCAGGAATATTCACCAGTAGGGAAGCATGTAATTTATAGGCAGTAGCTGTGGGAATACTCATCTCACCCAGTATGGCTATAAATTGCAGAGGGAAATACACAAATAATAATTCTTTAGACTTCTGAAAGGCAGGAGCAGTTTTATGTCGTGTCATTATCTAAACCCACCATCCACCATACTCACATCGGGGATTTATGGTAACAGCAGAGTCATGTTGAGGCCTGGGGCATTTCCTCCTGATTTAGAAGGAGACATATAGATTGTAATAAAGGATCATTTACTTCAGAAGGCAGTGAAAGTCTGTGGCAGGCAGAATAGTTCACTCTAAGTCCAGCATGAAGAAAGGATGCGTGTAGAAGAACTAGACCCCACCACTCACAGTCTACTTTGAGGTTAAGGTAGTTTGAGGTAGTTCTTGAAAACACAAACCTGACTACATCTGATAGCAAACTTCATTGACTACCTATGTGCTCAGAAGAAAGCTCATATTACAAAGCAAGCCCATCAGTGTTCTTCCTTATCTCCTCCCACTAGATCCTATCCATCTCAAATTGCACCACTATAGTCCATCCTCAGCAGAGTGGCTTAACTTTTCCACTAACCAAGACTGTCTTTCACATGTCTTGCTTTGATCCGGTTCCTTGGCCCTTGAGTCCTCTACTGTACCTTCTTTGTGTCCATCATGTCTATACGCTATGTGTCCATCCAGGTTCTCATCAAGTACAAGCACCTGAAGAAAGCCTTCCCTAGCTGGCTTTCCAGTGCTCTCTCCTTTTTAGTGCCCAACTTTTGTGGCACTAATTGAAGGGCGCTATATGTTTCTATACTTATGTGTATACCACCTGATACGAGAGCAGGAAGAAAAAGGGAATCATGAGTAACGAGTAAGGTACAGGCTTTACAGTGTTTCTAAGCTCCCTAATAAATAAATAAGTAAGTAAGTAAGTAAGTAAGTAAGTAAATAAATAAATAAATAAATAAAATTGCCCTTATCTATCCACTTCCTAAATAATATGCCTTTGAATGCTCTATGAACTTTGATAAATGTTGATGGTTGTAGAGGGGTTTCAGGTCTTTTGTTCATAGGGTCGCTATGAATTGTGCTCGACTTGAAGGCAATAAATAACAACAACATTTAACTTAAAGTTTGGAGGCTCAAATTCATCTATCATCTCTATGGAATAAAGACCTGGTGATTGTCTGCAAAGATTAAAGCTAGGAAAATCTTGTGGAACAGTTCTTTGTTCTCTGCTCCACACAACGCTGCCATGAGTCCTACTAGCTTGATAGCAACAAAGTTAGGTTCCCATTTGCAGAGTTTCTCTCTTGAATTTAATTCTGAAATATATGATTTAATAACTTCAAAACATTCAACAAGTTATTTAGCCTGTTTCCTGCAATTGTAAAATGAAGATATCCATCTTCTAAGGTGATACATTGTTTAAATAAGATAAAGTATATCAAATGCCTTTAATTCTATAGCTGTTTACCCATCCCTTTTCCTTATCTATCTTTGAATCTGACCCAGTAAAGTTTTTATACATGACATATGATCAATAAATACTTGATGAATTAATATGTGAACAATATCACCACTTTGAATATCTTATGTAAAGATGGTATGTATTGGTCCAGCCCTTAGGACTAAAAATACCTTTTAAAAAAAGAAAAGGTAAAGAAGTAGTAGGAGCTCAAATGGTCCCTCATCTGGTGAAAGTCAACACTATCGACTTCACTATGAAATATTTAAGAATACCTGCTTGATAGTGGAAATAGCTTTTTTTAATGGATATATTATTAACAAAATACTCCAAAAAGTCCCATGTCATCTATCTCCCTCTAATTGGTCAAAGATCCTTTGGTGAATTCTTGAGCTTATTACAAAATCTTGTTCAATCACATAACCACTTTGCTTTCCACACGCTGTAAAACAAACACAAACACATACAAATATGCAACTCTTCCCTCTCTAATGTGACCTTTATAATCTTTATACTCCACCCTGTTGAGATACTGAAATCTCAGAGTTGCAGGAGGTCTTACAGTGTACTAGGTGTAGTATAAAAAGTCCTGTGTAGCATCTTAAATGCCGGAGTGCCTCCTAATCAACTCTCTGGAACCTCCAATTATCAGAAAGTTATTTCTGGCTTGAGCTTAATACCCTTCCTCCTTTCTGTAACTGCTCTCCTCTGGCTCATATTCTACCATACAGAGTTCAAGAAGAGGATGATGAAGTCACCCTCCAATTCTCTTCTCTCTGCATTGACTGTACATACCTTCTGTCCCCCCCTTCACTTTCCCTACCTCTCTCTCTCTAAAGGTGCTCTACCGAATCAGTGGTCACCCACTTAGGACTTCTACATCTCTCTTTCTCAGTGATTCTGATCTTGCACAATCTAATTGAATCTTTCTAGGGGAAAAAAATGAATATACTCACCTACCAACAAATAAGTTTATTCATAAAACCTTAAGAAATTTCCAAGCCTATCTATTGACTCAGAAATAGAAACTCGTACTCTGGCCTGTGATCTTGGAGATAGGCCTTATCCTGGTCATCATGATTGTACACTTAAAGCCCAGCATCTGATTGCCATTCAGTAATTGGCTGTGGGATGTGAATGAATTCTGATGTGATTGTTACAATGCAAAAGGTGTCAAGTACTGAATAACATACTTTTAAGTGCATCTAAACCACAAAACATATCAGTAACTAGAGATTTTATGACCATTTTATAGGTCCTCGGGCCATGGGTGCATCCTTAGCAGGAGCACAGATCATATCCTCAAACTCGGAAAATCTCTGACCTCTGGCTGTGAATGCAGCTTCTTTTGTCCACCCCAGCCTGACATGTCTTCATAGCATCACTCACTTTGGGTTCAAGAAACTTCATGGTATTTCTTGTATGTTCTGGCTCAGGGCCTCCTCTTTTCTTGGATGATTCTCTTTTTTCTAAAACTATTACCTCTCCAATTCACTAATCCTGCTGAAATCCATCCTTCCTCTGAGATTGAGCTCAGGTGTATCATCTGAAACTTTTGCTTGGCTCGGAAGCCTTGATCTCATAGTAATGGGTCATATACATTCTCCCATGACTACCTCCTCAGTAGACTATGAATTTAGCTTACAGGCAAAACCCATGACTTATTCATTTCTATATTCCAAAGACTTCAACAAAGGGCCTGGGACTTAATATGGACTCCTGTAATGGATATAAAAAATATCAGTGAATAAGATATTTATCAAAAAGCTTTAATAGCCTGTGAAAAAACATTAATGTTGTCTCTCTTATGTGGAAAAGAAAAAGAGAGGGAGAACAGGCAATCTAATTGAATATACAATCACCTATGCAATACGTACATGCCTTAGAGGAAAAACAAAAATTAAATACATCTGAATGTCAATATTTGTTGTCTCTGAGTTGTAAGGTTGCTGAGGACTTTTATTTTGTCTTTATAATTTTTTTAAACTTTAAAATATTTCTGTAGTAAGTGTGTGGCTTGTGTAATCTTAACAATGCATATTTTAAACAGTTCTCGCGGACATTTGCTTTGTATGTGTATGTCATCAGCATCATGATCTGGCTTTGGAGAAGCCAGTCCTCCATGTAATCTGCTTTTGAACCAGACCAGGCAGAAAGAATCCAGCAAAAGATCGAAAGTCAGCTCACTGAATTAGCCAATCAGGGTTCATGATAATCTACTGAGATCTTCCACTTGTGTTACTGGGAAAGTGGGCCGTTTCCTTCTGCTATAGTGAGTGATACAGTCACCTAAGTCTGAAACTGTAAGAATCACCACTGGTCATACTGAGGACACTGTGAACATAGAGAAACTAGAGTGAAGAGATAGATATTTGAACTTTAACTCCATGCCCTAGTTTTTGGTGTTGCTGCAACAGAAATGCCTCAAGTGATGGCTTTAACAAATAATAATTAGTTTCCTCACAGTTAGGAAGGTTAGAGTGTAAATACAGAGTAACAGTTGTAAGAGAAGACTTTTCTTTCTCTGTCCCCTGTGGGAGAGGTTCTGCCTCTTTTCCACTTCAGTTTCTTAGTTCCTTGGTGATCTTAATACGGTGTGGAATCTATGCCCATCTCTGCTTTCCTGGCTTCTTAGCCTAATCTATTCCTTACATATTTCAAAAGTGATTCTTTTAAAACAACCCTCCATTGATATAGCCTCATTAACATAACAACAATGAAAATTTATTCCCAACTGGAATTGGATCCACAAGTATAGGGATTGGGATTTAAAATATATATTTTTTTTGTTGTTGCTGTTGTGGAAGCAAATCATTCTATAACAATCAAGCAACTCCTGCTACCTAAGCTGTCTCTTTGGATGTACTTTTCCTCCATTATTATGTTTGGGAAGCCCTGTTGATGCAGTAGCTAAGTACTGGGCCAAGAGGTCAATGGTTCAAATTTAATTACTGCTTTTTGGGAAAAAGATGTGTCAGTCTACTTCTGTGACTTCTGTAAAAATTTGGAAAACCAAAGGGACATTAACACTTTATCCTATAGGATTGCTATGAGTCAAAATTAACTTGATAGCATAAGGTTGGACTTTTTTGTGCTATATATTTAAATATAACAAATGTACTCTATTGTACCTAACTAGATACATATCCCATGGACTGCCAAAAGATCAAAAGGATATGTCTTGGAGAGGGTACAGCTGGGATGTTCCTTGGAGGTAAAGATGACAAGGTTTTACCTCCTATACTTTGGGCATTGTTGTTAGGAGGGGCTATTTCTTGGAGAGGGACATCATTCTTGGAAAAGTGGAGAGCCAGAGAAAGAGAGGCAGACTCTCAACCAGATGCATTAACACAGTAACTGTCGCAGTGGGCTCAAGTGTGTCAGAAATGTGCGTATAGCGCTGGACGGGACAAGGTTCAGATTTGTTATTCATACGGTCACTTTGACAAACCGACAGGACCTAACAACAATAACAACATATAGTACCTAACCCAAAGTAGTACTAATAAGAGCAGTGATAATAAATAAAATGAACAGCCCTGCATCACCATAAGTCCTATTGTCTTTACTATTGCATTTATCATATGGTCCTCCCTTATCAGTCCTCCCTTTTTCCCTTCCAGCAACAATTATCTGTTGTAAATCATTGTTGTAAATTATTTATTTCCTCTTTGTCTTCTTCCCATGAACTCACACCTCTGTAAGGGGAAGGTCTAAGCTTTACTCACCTTTGATTCAAAATTCCCACTTCATAAAGGGTACCCTTTGTTACTCAAGAATATTTGTCAAATTGAATACAGATAAAGTATTTCACTCTTCTGGGTTAAGGAATACAGAGAGAGGCTTAGAATTATGCTACTCTGATCAAGAAAGTTATTGCAATTCGCCTACAGACTGAGGAACTGGCATATTAGCACTTAATTTATTAGGCCTTGGCACAAGTCCATTTTTGTAGGCAGAACATCTATTTTAATGGTTACATATATAACCACAGTTCTCAATTTGCTCCTTTCTCCCGAGGGAAAATCATGGAAAGAGTCAAGGAAAGATGGAAATAAAGAAAGAAATAAGGCCTGTGTATTATTTCCCTAAAACATCAGGGGAAAGAAGGAGTCTGACTCAGAAGGCAACATACACCCACGTGGAAAATTAAACTAGCACGATAGACAAGTTTGCTAGAATATTTTCCTCATCTGGATTTTTCAAATTACCGGTTTGACCAATGTATCATTACTAAATTACCCAGTTGTGTCAGTTCTCTAATACTTCCCCACTACAATCCTCTTTGCAGAAAAATGGTAATGTGATGAAAGAAACAACAAATATTGAAGCCAGATGGGTTCTGGTTTAAATTTCAAACTGGGGACTTACAAACTGATGAATTTTGGTGAGTTTACAGAGCATTAGTTTTCTCTTGTGATGAATGGGCAAGTCATTGGACTAACTCATACATAGATGCTTATGAATACAAAATGAAGCAATGTTCATTGAGAATCACTTCTACCTTCTTCAGCAAAAGAGAGCTAGAGATTTTAGATTGAAGGTTACATGAAGACTCTTCAATCTCACCATCACACCATCAAAAAATAATGGTATAAAATAAAGGTAACCTGAAGTGGAATAGGGCTTTGGATGGAGAAGACATGCCCCTCTCATTAAAATTTAACTCGTAATTAGCTCAGTTTATAGGGAAGGAAGATGGTGTAAGGGACAAAAATGTCAACAACCTCACCCTCCAAATGAGTAAGGCTGTCCCTCATCTTCTTAATTACAGGGCTAATTACTTACCATAATTGTGTTGTTGTTGTTCTTGACTAATAGTAACCTGTACAATAGACTTGAGCCAACTTCCTTGTTTCTGACAGCCTTTCCTCCATTACCCCAATCACTGAATCAATCTGTCTCATCAAGAGTCTTCCTCTCTTGTGCTGTCCCTCCACCCTGCCAAGCATGATGTCCTTCTCCAAAGACTGGTCGCACCTAGTAACATACCCAAAGTATGTCATTATGTCAGATAATGCTTCAAAATCCTTGCCTCCAAGGAGCAGCCTGATTTCACTCTCTCCAGGATAGATAGACCTGTTTGTTCTCTTAGCAGTCTGTGGTATATTAAATACTCTTCTCCAGCACCACAATAAACAGAAGCATCTCAGTCTAGAGAGCCATCTGCGACCTCTTACTTGCTCTGGTGATAACCATTTCTCTCCACTATTCTAATACTACCTCTGAGAGCCAAACAGATCAAGTATTATCCTTGCATAACCCTTATTTCAAATGATAGTTTCTCAGATGTGTGAAGGTTGTTCTTATGGAGTCTTGCTTTCTATAAACAATTCCTTTTTCCATTCCTGCTATTTCTGTCTGTGATGAGTCCTGGTGGCATAACTGTTGCCAATCTGAACCCACTCAGCAGCTCTGTGAGAGAAAAACCTGACAATCTGTTTCCTTAAACTTGACATCCTAGAAAATTCTAGAAATCCTAGAAAATAATATAGGGTCTCAAAGTTATAATTCACTCAATGGCACCTAAAACCAAAAATATGCCTGTTTGAACAGTTGCCAATTCATACCAAGGTTGTGCAGACATAGCAAACAAATTTTCCTATCTGGACTCAGCTTCTTTATTTAAATAATTAAGAAGTTTGACTTTTTTCATTCGGAAGCCAGGAATGTATAAAGTGGCAGGTATTCAACAACATGAAATAATAACAACTTTGTTGTATTATAAAGTGCATTATCAATCTAAAGAGGTTATTATTTAAATTTGATGAAGACGGTAGTTTATTGTTTACTTGGTTTTCATACTATGCCTGACATACAAAGTACATCTGAAAACTGGATATAGATAAGTTGTCACTTCTAGTCTTAATGATTCTCAGGGCCTGTCTTCCCACAAAATTCCATAATTATAAATTGTTTCATTTGTGAAATGAGCCCTTGATGGGCTTGCTTTCTGATCAAGAGAGCTGATGTACCTCTGCATTGATTACTCTTCCTTTTCCCCTTCAGGTCCCCTCTCCATTGTCCATCTTACTTAGTACCTTGATAAGTTAACTGGTAGGGCTACAGAAAGCTGAACACCCTAAATCCTAGTTTATATTGGTCAATGAAGGGCAGAGTCTGAAAAGGGCTGGTGGAAGGACAAAGGGCTGATGTAATGATTCCCCAGCTCCCTCACTGCTGATCTGCCAATGGGAGGACCTGGGTCCATGTCCTGATGGCCACAGATTATTTAGGTCCTTTCCATCACTTATATCTCAATAGTTTCTAATAAATGCCATTACCATGCATCATTTTCCACTTAAGTAAAGAGACAGAAATGACTTTCTCTTTAACAACCCTGATTAATCCACTATCAATCCTCTGCATGGAATACTTCCAATGGGATAGATAATGATGCTCATGCTAAAAAGTTCTGAGTTAATACTCTTAAAACTTAGTTTCTAAAATTTAGTGTTATTTTCTAGGCTATAGGGAGCTATAGTGGCGCAGTCCACAGGGAGCTGTGCTGCTAATCAAAGACTATACATCTGATGGTTCAATTTCACAGGTGTCTCCTCAGGAAAAATATAGACAATATCCCTTGATGCAATTTACAACCTTGGAACTCAGTGGTGGCTCAGCTATGAGTCAGTTCCAACAAGATGGTAATGTGTGAGTTAGAGTGCTGATTAGATAGATCCCTGAAGAGGTAATTCAGAGTCCCTGGGTAGTAAATAATTAACTAGGTTACTAACGGAAGGGTTGTACATTCATTCAAACTCACCTAGAGACACCCTAGAAGAAAGTCTTAGTGATTCAGAACAGCAAGCAACAAATGCTGGCGAGGTTGTGGAGAAACTGGAACCCTGATTCACTGTTGGTGGGAGTGTAAAATGGTGCAACCCCTGTG
>NW_006399755.1:16961535-16962843 GCF_000299155.1 Elephantulus edwardii
TTAAAAAAAAAAAAAAAAAGAAGACTTAGGAATGATGAGTCACAGTCAAGCAAATTTTGGACCATTAGCAAGTAGAAAGACTTGGGAACTGCATGGCTGAGAAGCTATTGCTTTCCTGAGACTTTGTCCATGTGAAAATAGCTCTCCTCCCAAATATCCCTGAGAGAGAGGAGATGAAGATGGCCATTGCAACTACTGAGCTCTAGGAGATGCACTGTTGGGACCTTGTCACTTTCCTGGGCCTTTTCCCTGAGCAATATGTCCTAGTAGCATACATGGAACTTTAACTATTCTTGAGGGAAACCTCTTTCTCTCAACACCATCTAACTACAGGACAGGACAGAGAAGTGGGCCCATCACAGCTATGCAAAGACACCAACTCCCTGTACCTCAAAGGACAGCTGAAAGAGAAGCTTGCCACAGAAACAGAATAGAACAGATCTTCTCATAAACAACCAGCAGGGTCAACTACCATCAGGAAACTCAGAGGGATGATGTTAAGCCTGCAACTTATCAATAGCATCATAAAGATAAGGAATGTTCAGCAACTTACACAGATACAACGAAAAATGCCTCACACACACCAAGAAGAAATTCACAGAATGTCAAGAATGCATCAGGCAACTTTTCAAACATTATGAAAAATAAATTAAGCCTTCTCCTGTAAAAGCAGGTAAGATTGCAGACCAGATAAATAACCCACAAACATGAAGTTATAGGAATAGCTACTGAAGAAGATAAAAATGATGGAAGTAATTAAAACCATAAAGAAAGTGAATACCTTATAGACAGGGAGCCAGAAGAAACATATTGGCAAAGAGTTACATGAACAGCTACCAAAGAAGTTCCAAATACTGAAAGAAAGAATTGAAACTATAAATAAAAAGGTACAAGAATTTAAAATCACCAAAATATAGAGACTGTACAATTAGTATGGTACTAGAAAGAAAAGAAATACATGAAAATGCAACCCAGAATATCAAGACTGAAATGGCAGACTTTTTCAACATGCTATAGGAACAGAAAAGTAGAAAAGACGAAACACTCCACAAGCTAGAAGAATCATTCTATGAAGCAAGCAAAACCCTAATACCAAAACTGGGTAAAGACATTACCCAAAAAAGAAAATTATAGACCATTATCTCTAATGAATGTAGATGCAAAAGTACCTAATAAAATCTTGGCCAATACAATTCTACACTGTTGTTGTTGTTATATGCCGTCGAGTCGCCTGTGACTCATAGCGACTCTATGGACAACAGCCCTAAACTCCGCTCTGTCCTGTGCCAATCTCACCGTCTCTGACAC
>NW_006399755.1:16963743-16975331 GCF_000299155.1 Elephantulus edwardii
TGCATAGTCAATGAAACACAGATAGACATTCCTCTGGTATTCCCTGCTTTCAGCCAAGATCCATCTAACATCAGCTACAATATCTCTAGTACCACAACCCCTTCTAAACCCAGCCTCGACTTCACTATATTAAAAAAAAATAATATATTATTTCATAACAGGTACATAAAGCCCATTGGGATGGTTCAACATAAGTAAAACAATCAAAGTAATTCATTATATTAACAAAGCAAAGAACAAGAACCATATGATACTATCAATTGATGCAAAAATGGCAAAATTAAACATGGTTTCCAAATTAAAACACTCAACAAAATAGGAATAGAGGGAATTTTATCAACATAGTAAAAGTACATATGCAAAACTAAGAGCCAACATTATTCTTAATGTAGGAAAACTAAAGGTGTTTCCCTTATTAGCAGAGACCAGACAAGAATTCCCACTAACATTACTCCTATTCAATATTGTATTGGAAGTACTTAAGTAGGGCGATAAGACAAGAGAAGGAAATAATTTGCAAAAAGATGGTAAAACTGTTACTATATGTAAAGGCTGTCAGACTATACAGAAAACTATAAAGACTCAACAACAACAAAACCTACTAGATCAATTTAATAGAGTGGCAGAATAGAAGATCAATATATAAAAATCAGTGGGATTGCTCTAAAGAAAACAAACAAACAAAAACACGGAAAAGGAATCTAAGAAAGCAATACTGTTTACAAAAGCCAGTCACAAGGTGAAATACTTGGGAACAAACATGACTAGAGGCACAAGAGACCTTTATAAGGAAAACTACCAAACTCTACTACAAGGAACAGTTTAAAAAATCTAACTACATGGAAAAATATTCCCAGTTCATGTATAGGAAAACTCAACATAGTGAAAATGACTATCCTACCAAAAACAATCTATATGTTCAATACAACCCGGGAACAGATGCAAAACTCATTTTTCAAAGGGATAGAAAAGGCAATTAACAGATTTACTTGGAAAGAGACTTCAAATAAGGAAAGATCTTAAAAAAGTAAAGACAAATTGGGAAGCATAGCACTTCCTGATCTCAAATCCTACTACACAGCAATAGTAACCAAAACAGCATCATACTGGTACAATGACAGACAAAGGCCAATGGAATAGAATCAAGAACCCAGACATTAACCCATCTACCTATGAGGAATTGATATTTGACAAGGAATCAAAACCTATCAAAAGGAGAAAAGATAACGTCTTCAACAAATAGTCTTGGTAAAACTAGACATCTGCTACAGAAATTTGCAGTAGGTTCCATATCTCACACCACCCACAAAAATCTACTCAAGGTACAGCAGAGACCTAGGAGTAAAGCCCCAAACCATGAGGATTAGTAGAGACAAAAATAGAATCAAACTTAGAAGCCCTAGCCTACAACATAAATAGCCAGAAATAGACAACCAGGAGAAGATAAAATTTACAAATGGGACCTTCTAAAAATTAAGTCCTTGTGTGCATCAAAACTTTATTCTAATAGGGCTAAATAAAACCTATAGACTGGGGGAAAAACATTTGGCAATGCCATCTCAGATAAGACTCTCTTTACAAAAACTTACAGAATACCAAGAATAACAAAATGATCAAAAGACATGGAAAGACTTTTCACAAAGAAAATTCAGATGGCCCACAGACACATGAAGAAATGCTCAATATCTCTGGTATATCAGAGAGATGCAAACAACAAAAATGAGATACCATCTCACCCCAGTTGTTGCTGTTGTTATATGCTGTTAAATCATCTACACCTCATAGCGACCCTATGTACAACAGCTCTGAAGCCTGCTCTATCCTGAGCCAGACTGTGACACACCTAACCCCACTGCCCCAGTTACTGTGCTTCATCTCCTGTGTTGTTCCTTCTCCCTTCTAAACATGATGTCCTTCTCCAAGGACCAATCCCTCCTGTCCAAATTTCCAAAGTATGTGAGACAGAACTTCAAAATACTATCCTTCAAGTTAAGACAGATTTATTTTTCTTGACTATCCATCGCATGTTCAGTACTCTTCTCCAGCACCACAACTCAAAGGCATCGATTCTTCTGTCATCCTTAGTCATTATCCAGTTCTCTGATGCACAGAAAATAATTGCAAAGACCATGGGCTGGATCAGGTGCACCTTAGTCTCTAGCCTGGCATCATTGCTTCTCAGTGTTCTGGAGAAGTCCCTGACAACAGATTTTCTCACTGCAATTCATCTTTTGGTTTCCTAATTGCTGGGGCCAACAGTGCTGATTGTGAAGCTGAGCAAGCTATAATTGTTAACAACTTCAAACTCTTCTCCAACTATCATGATTGTCTCAGTGGTGAGAATCTTTGTCTTCTTGATGTCGAGCTTCAATCTATATTAAAGACTACAGTCGTTGACCTTCTGCAGCAAGCACTTCAGGTCATCCTCAGTTTCAGCAAGCAGGGTTGCGTTGTCTGCATAACAGAGGTTGTTGAGTCTTCTCCATCAATAGTGCCACATTAATCCTCATAAAGCCCAGACTCCTGAGTAAGGTGCCCTGCATACAGATGGAAAGGTAAGGAGACACGATACATCTCTGACACACTCCTTTCTTGATTTTGAAACACACAGTGTTTCCTTGATCTGTTCTGAGAACTCCTGTTTTGAGCATAGGTTTCACATGATCACAACCAAGTGTTCTGGGATTCCTGTTCTCCTCAAAGTTAGCCACAGTTTGTTGTGATCCACGCAGTTAAATGCTTTTGCATAGTCAATGAAACACAGACATTCCTCTGGTGTTCTTTGCTTTCTGCCAAGATCTGTGTTGTTGTTATATGCCATCGAATCACTTGTGACTCATAGGGACCCGATGTACAACAGCCTTAAACCCTGCTCTATCCTGTGCCAGTCTCACCATCTGTGACACACCTACCCCTATTACCCCTGTCACTGAATCATTCCACCTCATAAAGGGTCTTCCTCTCCTGTGCTGTTCCTCCACACTCCCAAGCATAATGCTCCTCTCCAAGGACTGGTCCCTCCTTGCAACATGCCCAAAGTATGTCAGACAAAACTTCAGAATCCTTGCCTCCAAGGGGCAGCCTGATTTCAGTTTCACCCTCTCTAGGATAAACCTCTTTGTTCTCCTAGCAGTCTATGGTATATTCAATACTCTTTGCTAGCACCAAAACTCAATGTCATCAACTTTGCTTCTATCATCCCTAGTCATTGTCCAGCTCTCTGAAGCATAGCAAGTAATGGCAAAGACCATGGCTTGTATCAGGCACACTTTTGTCTCCAGACTTACATCGTTGCTCCTCAGTACCTTGGAGAGGTCTCTGACAGCAGACTTTGCCAGTGCAATCTGTCTTTTAATTTCCTGGATGCTGGTACCAAGAGTGTTGATTGTAGAGCTAAGCAAACTAAGAGATTGCTCCAGTAGTAATAGCAAAATTTAACATGACAGCAAGCAATAAATGTTGTAGAGGATGTTGAGAGATTGGAACACTCATGGGCTGCTGGTAGGATTGTAAAATGGTACAACCACTCTGGAAGACAGTTTGACATTTCTTCAAAATGCTGAACATAGAAATCCCATATGACCCAGATTTTCTACTGTTAGCAACATACCCCAAGGTAAATAGAAAAGAGAAAAGAATGGAGATAAGTACATCTCTGTTCATAGCAAGGAGCTTTGGTGGCCTACTTGTAAGAAGCTGTGCTTCAGTCCTGAAGGCACACAGTTTCGAATCCCTCATTTGCTCTGTGAGAGAAAGATGGGCAATCTCCTCCTATGTGATTAACTGCCTCTGGAAACCTACTAGTATAGTAGGTCAGATAAGGGGTGGTTTCAACTCAAAGGCACACAAAAATAATATAACAAATTCATAGAAGCATTATGCGCAATAGTGAGAAGATGAAAATAGTCCAAATATCAATGAACAAAGGGTTTGGGAAATTGTGTTATAGTCACACAATGGAGTACTGCGCTACACTAAGGAACAAAGATTTAGTAAAATACTATATAATGGTTCAAAATTGGGAAGGGTGTACGCCAGGGATGTGTCCTATCTCCATACCTTTTCAACCTGTATGCAGAGCAGCTTATCCGAGAGGCCGGGCTCTATGAGGAAAAGTGTGACGTTCAAGATTGGTGGAAGATCTATTAACAATCTGTGTTATGCAGATGACACAACCCTGCTTGCCGAAACTGAGGAGGACCTCATGCACTTGCTGCAGAGGGTCAAGGACTGCAGCCTTCAGTATGGACTGAGGCTCGATGTCAAGAAGACAAAGATTCTCACCACTGGACCAATCGGTAGCATCGGGATGGATGGTGAAGAGATTGAGATTGTTCACAGCTTCAGTTTGCTTGGCTCTGCGGTCAACACCCTTGGCACCAGCAGCCAGGAAATCAAAAGACGTATCACGATGGGAAAGTCTGCTGTTAGGGACCTCTCTAAAATACTCAAGAGCAACGGTGTCTCTCTGGAGACTAAGGTGCGCCTGATACAGGCCATGGTCTTTGCAATCACTTGTTATGCATCAGAGAGTTGGACAATGATTAGGGAAGATAGAAGGAGAATTGATGCCTTTGAGCTGTGGAGCTGGAGAAAAGTATTGAATGTACCGTGGACTGCCAAGAAAACAAACAGATTCTTCCTGGAGAGGATTAAACCAGGCTACTCCTTGGAGGCAAGGATTCTGGGGCTTCGTCTGACATACTTTGGACATGTAAGGAGAGACAGGTCCTTGGAGAGGGACATCATGCTTGGTAAGGTGGAGGGACAGCACAGGAAGGGAAGACCCTCTATGAGGTGGATTGATTCAGTGAATGGGATAATCAGGATGGGTGTGTCAGAGGCCATGCGATTGGCACAGGATAGAGCAGGGTTTAGGGCTATTGTACATAGGGTCGCTATGAGTCGCTAGTGACTCGACGGCACATAACAACAACAAAAACATATAATACATAGCACTGGTGGTATCTGGAGAGCCTTAAGCTGAGTGAACTTACTCAGTCTCATAAGAACAAATATTGCATAAGACCATTATTGTAAAAATAGAAGGATAACAAATAAGGTGCATACAAATGTATAAAAGGGGAAAGAAAAAGGGGGAAGAGGATTAAAATAGGGAAAGGGTAAACATTACTAAGATAGCAGGTTTCAATGGGAAGATTGGAAAGTAGGAGAGCGTCAATGGAGACTTGAAAAATGGGGCAATAATAGGCATACATAAATAGTAATTAATTTTATAAAATATGATGTTTATGAATGATTCTATGAAACACATTGTAAATGAAAGATTATGTAAAACAATATACATGAATGAAACATAATATATATTAATAATTGTATGCAAACCCATTTATAAAAGGAAAAATATTAGTCTTTGAAACTCCCATGGAACACTGTTTTCTGGCACACACAGAGTCACCATTAGTTGGAATTCAGTAAATGGTGCTGGTGGTATTCATTTTTCTTTTTCCTTATAGCAACCTTCTAATTTTCCAACATTCATACCAGAAATACTTGAGAAGTAACTTCATTTATTTTTTAATTAAAAAACTATGGAAATGCTGGCCTAGTGATAAGGAGTTGTGCTGTCAACACAAAGGCAGACAAATCTAATCCATCAGCTGGTGCTCACAGGAAAGATGGGCAGTCTCCTCCCACGCACTTAACTGCCTCTGAGAACCCACTGGAGGGTCAGCTATGAACCGGTTCCTTCTCTATAATATATAACAATGATAATCATAGTACCTTCTGCTCAGGTCCTCAATAAAGAGGCATGTGACTCAAGTCAGAGCAAACAAACATATTTTGAAACAGAATTACGAGCAGAAGGATGATTTGTCTGGGAGGCGAGGACATGAAATAGTTGGTACAGAAGTTGCAATTGTCACATTTCAACTTCAAGGAGAAAGTTGGGCTATAAGAAGGAGGATCTCAGTGACACAGAACCATAGGACGCAGTACACACTACACGGGATAAAGTTAAATTGTGCTTAAAGACCAAGCTCCTCTCATTTTCAGTGCCCAGCCCATATAAACAGCAATTCTAAAGTTTGCCTTTGATTTTGTTTTTTATCATTTTCTTTGAGTTGAATTTCTTTCCTGATTTATTTATCCCTAGTAGAGATGGGATTCCAGACTGATCTAATTTCATCTAAGAAGGTACGCAACCTCTAAGAGGGAAGTTCAGCACTAACTTGTGAACTTCAGCTGAATACGTTCTTATACGCAGCATTTTATGGTTTACAAAGTGTTTCCTCAGTTATTATCTCTCATTTTAACAATAGTCCAGGGTGAAAGAGACAAAGTGATATCTATTATTAACTGACTGAAGTTCTTTAACACAAAGTAGCAAAGGTTATAAAGAGAAATCTACTTCCAGCTTTGATCTTTGACTTGATGCAGCCACGCCAAGCCTTTCCTAGAAAGACATAGCAACTGCCTTCATACAATTTGCTTGTGGATAGTCCTTGCCTTATATCTGAACCTCATCCTGCCACTGCCTTCTCTATATTTGAAATGACTTTATTCCAGCGACCTTGAAATATACAATCTAGTGCATTTCCCCCTCAGCCTGAGTTCTGGAACCTCAGGATTTCCATTTCTAGAATCTCGGATGTATTCCTCACAACTGGTCCCTGCTCTTCTGATTTAAGCTCTCTTACTTCACCTTAGCAATCTGTCTCATGAACAGTCCTGATGAGTAGCACCAGTACGCACTGCCTGATGGACTTGATTGACTCTAGTCCAAAAGACAATCTTCCCAATGTCAGGTAGATAAGAGAGGAATCAGGGCTCCACATTGTCTGACACAGTCCATTCTGTTGTCCTTTGCACTGTGCTGCCCCTGAGTATACTAACAGCAGGACTTAGTGAACTTAGAATTCATCCACTAGTGGGATCTTTATATATATATATAAACCTTACAGTCAAGGATTAAGGGTGAAATGCCATTTTCTAATGTCTCTGTTTCAGTCACAATGTGCTAACTTAAAA
This sequence comes from Elephantulus edwardii, assembly GCF_000299155.1. Taxonomy (NCBI): domain Eukaryota; kingdom Metazoa; phylum Chordata; class Mammalia; order Macroscelidea; family Macroscelididae; genus Elephantulus; species Elephantulus edwardii. Next base: position 16,970,737 of record NW_006399755.1, read on the forward strand.
AAAAATGTGGTATTGTGAATAAGGCCACAATAAACATGGGTGTGCATATACTTGCTTGGGTGACAGTTATCGTTTCTTTAGGGTATATTCCCAGTGGTGGAATTGCTGGGTCAAATGGTATCTCTATTTGCAACTTTTTGAGAAAGCGCCATATCACCTTCCACAGCGGTTGCACCATTTTACACTCCCACAAACAGTGAATAAGGGTTCCAGTTTCTCTACAACCTCACCAGCATTTGATGTTTGCTCTTCTGCTAAATTTTGCTGTTCTTACTGGGGTGAGATGATATCTCATAGTTGTTTTGATTTGCATCCCTCTTAGAGCTAGGGATTTTGAACATTTCTTAACGTGTTTGTTTGCCACCTGATTGTCTTCTTTGGTGAAGTGTCTGTTCATATCCTGTGTCCATTTTTAAATTGCGTTATTTACTTTTACCTTGTTGCAGTGAAGAGCTGGAAACAACACAAGTACCCATCAACAAACGAATGGCTAGAGAAACTCTGGTATATTCACACAATGGAATACTATGCAGCATTGGCAAAAAAGGAACTCATGAAATATTATGCAAAATGGATGACCCTGGAGGACATTATGCTGAGTGAAAAATCTCAGTCACAAAAGGACCAATATTTCATAGGGCCACTGTTGTTAAATGGGACTGGCATCAGGGTTGAGGGAAGACAGAAAAGGAAAGGAGGAATGATATATATCGAAATGAAACGGATGAGGGCGAGAACTGTTTAAAAAGAACATATGAACAGGTATTCTTGTCATTACAGAAGTCCAGATGAAGGCTGCATAGTGGAGTGAGTGGACTTGGGGGGAGGGATTGCATAACAATGAAAGAGTTTTTCTTTCTTTTCAAGGAAAAGAGTGAATGGGGGGAGGGGGAGGGAGAAAAATGCAACAATGAATGACTGGAAACCCTAAGTCTCTGTAAGCTTTCATTAAAATTAATTAATAAAATTTTTAAAAATGTGGAAGTTGGAACAATACAGTACGCTCTTTATAAATAAAGCAAAAGGCTGAAATAAAAGATGCAGCCCAAATTAACACCAGTGCAACTCCCACAGATGAGGGAATGACCCGATTACAAATTGCACAGTGTTGTTCCAAAACGTCTTTTGAGGTTTAAGGTTTTGAGATTTAAGGTATTAGATTAATCAAAATGAAGGGGGGTGTTAGAAAAACCAAAAGTTACCAAAGGAAGAGGAGGGACTAAATTGATACCTGCAGTGTACATACTATGCACCAATATATATTTCATACAAATCATATTTTAAAATACAAACTTTCTAGTTAGAACGGAAACAAAGAAACTATGACACTTACTCAGTGTCTAAACCAAGATTGCACAATGGATTAGTTTGACTCCTGATCCCCACTTTTCAAGATGTGTATTTTTTTTACTACTGAGTAATATGGATTGAGAAAGAGATCTATTTTATCTATTGAAGGAAAATAAAACGACAGATATATTCAGCACAAATTAAATGCATTAAGTCAGAGGAATTATTATGGATTATCAGGTGAGGTTAATTGCAATGACGTGGGCAGGTGAAGGGAGTTTTGAAGTTTAGGGAGGTAACCCAGAACTAGAAACTATGGAGGTTAACAACTCAGGCTAGAAAGAAGTTAACTGGTGGTGGTGAGTTGTCTTTGAATGTCTTCCAATGTGGCTGCCCCATGTGGGCTGGTAGAAGTGTTCCATAAGTTTTTCAAGCCTGTAATCTTTCAGGAACAGATCATGAGGTCAGTTTTCTTGGGCACCTCTGTGTAGGTTCAAACTACCAAACTTTTGGCTAGTAGGTAAACACATAATTATGCTATCAGAGGACTTCTAGAGTAAGTGAAACGAGCCATGATAAAAACTCTGAATGAGCGACAATCCTGTAGAGCTGACCCCTTAAAAGGATTAGTGTCAGAGATGACATAAGTCCTTGCAGGCTGCCTAACAGGAAATAACTAAAGGTCTTAATCTCCTCCTTTCCTTATTTCATCTAGATGTCTTAAGGCACCCTGATGTATATCTTATACTGGACAGTATGCAGAAGCAGGGAGCAGGGTAGGAGGGTGGAGAGTGAAGAGAAGATATTCAATGTACCAAGACAGTAAGTCAAACAGACATGGTAAAGGAGATATTGTAGACTACTTACCTGATTGCAACCAAAGAATGATGTAAGCCTCATTAATATGAGCTTTGACCAAAGTGCAAAAATGTTATGATGTTACTTCCATTCTTGGTTGGCTAACTACTATATGCAAATTAAATTAATATTTAATATGGGGTGAGACAGCAAGCAGTTCAGCTAGCCCGGCCTTGTGTGAGGGCTGGGGAGAGATTAGGTAAATTAAGGTTAGAGACGTACAGAAGAACTTATTTATTCTGCCTGCTTCCATTCAGAACTCTAGCAGATGCTTGTTTCTTTGCAAGCTTGATAATAGTCAGTGTAAACAAAACTGCATGCAGATTTCAGTGAATAAGGAGAAAGAAATTAAGTTAAAGTAGGAAGCTAAATTATGAGAGATATTGAACAGAAGAAGGAACAGGCAATCTGACTTAAATCTAAGTAGAATTTAGCTAGAATATGTGTGAAGAACTGATGCTTTTGCATTGTGGTGTTGGTGGAAAGTGTTGAAAGAACACTTTCTTTTTTGTTTTGTCAAAAGAACAAACAAAAAACAAAAGAAAAAAGAACAAATGAAGTTTTCTTGGGGAAGTGCAATGAGAAAGCTTTTTAGAGGCAGGGATGGTGAGACTCACATTCTTTGCACATGTTGTCAGAAGGGGCCGGTCCTTGGAAAATCATCTCATGCTAGGAAAGGTGGACGGGCAGAGAAAGCAGAAGACCCTCAATTAGATGACTGATACAGTGAATGTAGCAGGAGACTCAAGCATGGTCGAGATGCTGAGTGTGGCACAGGATATGGCAAATTTCAGATCTGGTGTTCTGTAAGTTGCTATGAGTTTTGGTCAACTCAATGGCTCCTAACAACAATAACGTGTAGAGAATAATTGTATAAGGATATTGGTAGGTACAGGGAAACTAGGAGGAAATTATTGCAATAATCCAGACAGAGACGGTAATGCTAACTGTAGAAAAGTTAGGAAGTAGCCAAATTCCAAGTATTTTGTACAATAGTAAGTTGGTTTGGATGAATGTTTAGATATTAAATGTGAGAGAAGGGGAAGAATCAAGCGTGACTCCAAGGTTTGGAGTTTAAGCAAAAGCAAGAAAACTAAACACCAAACTCAACGACATCAAGTTGATTACAGGTGCCATGCACTCAACTCCCAGGGCTGTAAATCTGAACAACAGGAGACTGCCTTTAAGTAAGCCTTTGATTAGTAGGGTAGCATGCTACAGACTACACATTTTTTTAAGAAATATTCTGTCATTATTATTATTTGTTTTTTAGTTCAAACCTATAACGAAGATGCTTTAATAATAATGGATGACTGGAATGTAAAATTTGGGAATCAAGAAGGATCAGTAGTTGGAAAATACGGACTTGGTAACAAAAATGTGGCTGGCCTAGAATGATAGAATTCTGTACAATCGATAATTTTAATGAAAATTTACAGAAACTACACTTGTAGAGCACTGAATGTCATTTTTTTTTTAAGATCAGAGACATACATTTGGGTATTGAAGGACGTAAATACCATGGCAAATCACAAGACATTTAAAGTCACCAAATGGAAAATAAAGTTCCAGAACACTGAAGGGGATGAGGACATGAGGAAAAACCTCTAAAGGAAAGCCAAGAAGGAGCGGCTGATGAGGCAGGAAGAAAAACATCATATGACATTAAGGTAGGTGAGAAAGCAGAGAGGGAAAGGATAGAGAGGACATGTTTTCCAAATATAAATAAGAAACGGAGTCTTGAAATATTAGACTCAACAATCACAGAACAAGTATTCAAAGGAGTCTGTTTGAAAACTGGTTTATACTTGTAAGTGCCTGGCTATTAGAAGGGTATTGGAATACAAAGTAGGAGACTCTGTTTGATAATAATACGTTTACTTTGATTCAGCTCAGTCTTATTCTTTGTGATACGATTTTGAAAAATCACCTTAACCAAGTTTTGATACTGTGGATAAGTAGGTGGAAAGAGTAGCCATTTATTCCTTCATTCAATGCTCAAACTCACTGCTGCCACATTGGATTCAACTCATACCTGGTTTCCACCAAGCTGGGTTTTCAGAGGCTATAAATTATCTGTAAGTGACTGGATATCTTCCTCCTGTGGAGCAGCTGCTGGATTAGAACCACCTAACCTTGGTTGATCGAACATGCAATCAAGATGCATTGATAATAATGGGTGACTGGAATGCAAAAGTCGGGAACAAAGAAGGCTCAGTAGTTGGAAAACATGGACTCGGTGACAGAAATGGAGCTGGAGAGAGAATGATCAAATTTTGCACAATCAATGACTTATTCATAGCCAATACATTTTTTAAAAGACATAAGCGCAGGTTAGTTATATACCTGGATTTCACCTGACGGTATGAATAGGAATCAGATCAGTTACATCTGTGGAAAGAACCACTGGAGAAGCTCAATATCAGCTGTGAAAACTAGGCCAGGAG
>NW_006399755.1:16976958-17001595 GCF_000299155.1 Elephantulus edwardii
ACTGAAGAGCAATGGTGTCTCTTTGAAGACTAAGGTGCGTCTGATACAGGCCATGGTCTTTGCAATCACCTGTTATACATCAGAGAGTTGGACAATGACCAAGGAGGATAGAAGGAGAATTAATGCCTTTGAGCTGTGGTGCTGGAGAAGAGTATTGAGAATACCATGGACTGCTTGGAATACAAACAGATTTGTCCTGGAAAGGGTTAAACCGGGTGGCTCCTTGGAGGCAAGGATTCTGAGGCTCTGCCTAACATACTTTGGACTTGTTGTGAGGAGAGACCGGTCCTTAGAGAGGGACATCATGCTTCGGAGGGTGGAGGGACGGCACAGGAGAGGAAGGCCCTCTATGACGTGGATTGATTCAGTGACTGGGATAATTGGGTTGGGAGTGTCGGAGACAGTGCGATTGGCACAGGACAGAGTGGAGTTTAGGGCTATTGTACAAAGGGTCGCAAGGGACTCGACAGCACATAACAACAACAGCAACAACAACAACAACCTTGGTTGACTTCCTGTGGATTTAATTTTCTTTAGCTTCAGCTTGATTTTGATTATGAGTAGTTGAACAGTTCACATTCTGCATCTGGCCTAGTTTTCACAGCTGATATAGAGCTTTTCCAGAGATTCTTTCCCCAGATGTAGTTGATCTGATTCCTATGCACATTATCAGATGAAATCCATGTCTATAATCTATGTTTATGTTTCTTATAAAAAGTATTTACAATGAAGAAATCATTGATTGTACAAAATCCTATCATTCTATCTCCAGCTTCATTTCTGTATCCAAGTCCATGTTTTCCAACTACTGATCTTTCCTCTCTGTTCCCACCTTTTGCATTTCAACTCATCCATTATTATTAATGCACCTTGATTGCCTGCTTGCTGAAACTGAGGAGGACTTGAAGCACTTGATGCAGAGGTCAAGGACTGCAGCCTTAAATATGGGTTGTAGCTCAAAATCAGGAAAACAAAGATTCTTACCACTAGGTTGATTGACAGCATCATGATAGATGATGAAGAGATTGAGACTGTTAACAGCTCCAGCTTGTTTGCCCCACAATCAACACTCTTAGTACCAGCAGCCAGAAAATGAAAAGACAAATTACGTTGTGAAAGTCTGCTGTCCAAAGCAATGAAAAGCAACAATGTCAGTATGGAGACTAAGGTGTGCCTGATCAAGGCCATAGTCTTTGCAATTACTTGCTATGCATCAAAAAGCTGGAAAATGACTAGAGTTGATAGAAGGAAAATGGATGCCTTTGAGCTGTGAGAAGAGTATTGAATACACCATGGACTGCTAGGAGAACAAAGAGGTTCATCATAGAGAGGGTGAAAGCAGGCTGCTCCCTGGAGACAAGGATTCTGAATCTTCGTCTGGCATGTTCCTTGGAGAGGGATGTCATGCTTGGGATGGTGGAAGGATAGTGCAAGAGAGGAAGACCCTTGATGAGATGGATTGATTCAGTGACTGGGGTAATGGGGGTAGGTGCGTCAGAGACAATCAGTTGCCACAGGGTAGAGCAGGTTATAGGGCTATTGTACATAGGGTGGCTATGAGTTGCAAGTGACTCAACAGCACATAGCAACAATAGCACTTCATTGGGAGCTCTGGTGGCCTAATGGTAAAAAGTTGTGCTCCAATCCCAAAGGCACATGGTTCAAATGCACCAGCTGCTCCATGGGAGAAGGATGAGCAATCTGCACCCATGCAATTAGCTGCCTCTGAAAACCCACTGGAGGATCAGCTATGGGTTTGTTCCGACTTGACAAACTCAACAATAACCACCTTTGGGTTGGAAACACAATGCCTAGTGGGTAAATACTGGACACAGAAGTGAACCAAAGAGGCAGAAATCCCTGCTGTTAGTGAGCTTTCTTCCTATCAATATGGGGAAGTAGAAAGGGGCTGAGGTTGAAATCACTTGCCAATTATCTAACCATGATCTCTTATCAAGTCACCTGATCTCTTATCTTCCAGTGCCTCCTTCAGAAAAGGATTTAATAATATCTATCGTTGTGCTAGTGTACTGGGTGACTATAAGGCCCCTGTGTACATTAGGCAGGGGCAGACCTTGGAGTTGAATGGAGTCTCCAGTCTCTGAAGCTATTGTGTTACTCTAGACACACCAATATGAATGGTGACTCTGCTTCTGACTATTCTTAGTTCTTTTCCTCAGCTTCTCTTAGCTCCCGTTTCAGTTGAAACATAACGAAATGAACATACCCACATTATAGGATTGTTACAAGGGTCAAATATGGTGAAGTATGAATCTGGCATACATTCTAAGTATTCAATAAATGGTGACAATCAGTACTCTTGGTGTTGTTGTTGCTGTTATGTGCCATTGAGTCGCCTGCCACCCATAGCGACCCTATGTACAGCAGCTCTGATCCCTGCCCTGTCCTCATTAATTCCAACACACCAACCCACATTTCCCCACTTACTGCATCAATCCATCTCATCCGGGGTCTTCCTCTCCTTTGCTGTCCGTCCACATGTACTAAAAATACTTGCAGAATTATTTGTTAAATGAAAAGAAATAAAGGAAGTGGAAGTCTTTGTGAAATATGAAACACTCTACTACAAATCATATTATCAATTCTAAAGGGCATTAAGGTTCACAGAGTTTTTCACATCCTCACAATAACCCACTTTGCTGTGGACTATTATTTCCATTTTGCAGATGATAATACTGAGGCTCACAGATGGATAGCAAATAACCAACAAGAGATCAAGTGGCTGCAGTCCCATCGGAAATCCTAGGAATGGTGCATTGCCCCCTAAGCCCTGATCTGCAGCACTTAAGCTCATGCCACAGACAAAATTCAGATAAGAAGCTGTCCAAAGGAATTCTGAGCATCTTTGTACTCCTTACTGAATAATTAAAATCTTAACACATTCGGGCTTGGATTGGTTTCCTAAATGCCTTCACACTTTGAGAGCCAGGAAGCTTGGCTCCTTGGGGGACCTTTCTGTTTCTTTTCAAAGCCAAAGCAATGGTCTTGAAAATCTAAATCAAAAAAGCTAACAAAGGCCTTATTAATTGTGGCTTCTTTATAAACAGTTTTTTTCCGCTCTTTTCCCCTTCTCTCTAGGCAACCCTTGCATAAAAATATCCATTCGCCAACTGTTTCACCAACTGTTCCTCCTCTCGCTGGCATACCTTGTGCCGCATTCTAAGATGCCAGAGCGTATTTCTGCTGCAGCCTTCCTCGCTGCCCGGGTGTGCCACCATCAGCTCCTGTGACAGGGAGGCATGTGCTAGAAGAAGCAGGAGTGTTGCTGGCACAGGGAGCGTGGGCAGCCTGGGGACCCACCGAGGGCTGGGAAGGCACTGACCATGCCCTTGAGAGCTTTAGAGTCCAAAAAGCCTGGGTTTGATTCTACCTCTGCTACTCCCTTGCTGTGTGGTGTTAGTCAAAGTATTCAACAAATAACTTGTTAGGTGACAAGTAGTCACCCGAGAAGCACAGGTCAGAACCTTGCCCTGTCCTGTGTCATCGTCACAATCTCCATGGTGCTCAAACCCATTGTTGCAGTGCCTGTGTCAATCCATGTCTAGAGGGTCTCCCTAGCTTCTGTTGAACCTCTACCTTTCCTAATAGAATGTCTGTTGTTGTTGTTGTTAAGGACCATTGAGTCATAGACAACATATAGGGACCCTATGAATGAAAAAGCTGAACATTTGTATATCTTTCATCGTTTCTCCAGGTTCATGGGGTTTCTGGAGGCAAGCTATTTCAGAAGTGGATGCTGCTCTGGCTTCCAAGCTTGTTTTACTCTGGAGCTCCACCAAATGCTCTCCACCATGGATGATCATTATCGCATCTGGCACATCAGTGTCACAGTGTTCAGCTTCACAGCAACCACAAGTAACCTATGTACAGAAAATGGACAGACCAGTGCTATCCTGCTTAGAAGAATGTATGACCAAAAACATAATGTCTAGGAAATAAATTTTCTCTCCTGTAAAAGCAAACGGGTAACTAGTCCCAAGAATTGTGATAAAGATTAGTTCATGTATGTGATAGCCCTGGCACAATGCTGACATATTACATTGATGTTAGGTATTGTAAGTTGATTTTAACTCATAGTGATCTTATGTGCAAAAGATTAAAATATAAGCTCAAGATATGGGTAATTTGTTTTCCTCCTTTAACTCCTGAAGATCTCAGTAAGAAAGAAGGACAAACTCATGAAAAGTTGAACTGATATATTAAATATCAAGAAAGGAATAATGGAAAAGTGTCTGATGAATTCCTCAGAAAGAGCAAATGGTGATAGATCCTATGTATTCAGAGATGGGAGACATCACAGCAGGCTTAAGAAGTTGTGTAAGTACCCCATGTCCTGGTTCATTGGGCAATCTACTCCACTTCCTCCACAAGCACTGACTATGCACTCAGTCATGAAGACATGAAAAGAAGAGAGCTTTAGAAGCTCACAGAGAAGCCAGAGAACTGGAGATGCAAACAGATAGCAACAGGTAAGAGGAAAGTAACAGCTAATAGCAAAGGTGAGGGGGAGTCACACAGATTGACAACTCAATCCCAGCTCAGCTAGTTACTAAGGCTGTGGCCTTGGTCTGAATGAACCTTCTTCAAGCTTTAATGTCTTCATTTGAAAAACAAGAGTGTTAGTAATTACTTCTTCAAGTTGCTATGAAGATTAAACACCTTACACTTTGCAAATGGAATGCAGAGTATTGCTAAAAAAAGGTCAATATAGGTTAGCTGGTATAACTCAAGGTGAAAATGTCTACATGCTTAGATAATATATGTTTGTGTGAATGTAGCTGTCTAAAAAGGAGCCAAAAATGGGACTTAAAAGCACAGGGCCATGAGGGTCTCTCTGAAAGTGCCAGGAGTGAAAATAGCACTGCCTCTCAACCTCACAGCAGAAAGAAGATTAAGAGCTCATAGGCCCAGCCCCACGGTGTTTCTAGAGCCACACCCACAGCAAGTCCTTTGTTTACTCATTGTTGACTCACTGTTGTGATACTGAAAATGGAGTTTATTAGAGAAGTAAATTGGAGAGTGAGGGGGGTGAAGAGTATCACCCAAAACAAGCCAAGGCACTATTTCTTAATTTAGTCCAGGCTCTGGTTACAGTTCAGCAGTCAAATCCAAATAATCCAGCAAGGTTTGCCTCAGAGCATTTATAAATCAGCTTCTACTTCAATCATCTTGCAAGAATGGAAAAACCCTTCAACTGTAGCCTTTATCACAAGTCTCCTCTGCTTACACTTTGCCACAGTTTCTCCACAGCAATATCACAGTCTCTCCATTACCAAAGTATCACTCTCACCAAGTCTTGCTCCAGTCTCCTTCAAGTCTTGCCACCACACGTGTAGGAAGCACTCTTTCTCTTATCCTAGTCTACAGTTGTTGATTTGCAAGACCATATGTCTGTAGTTAAGGTAGTTGGAGACCAGAAGTGCCTAACTGTAATGGCTAAAGAAAAAAAAAAGGCAACTTTAGAATAGCACTGCAGTAGCATATGTACATATATAGGGTTTTTTCCTCTATATGTAGAGTTGTTATAAACAGCTAATAGCTAATCTTCCAGCAGGTATTCAGAGGCTGTAAAATTGCACAGGAGATTTTTCCATCTTTCTCCCAAGAAGCAGCTGGTGAATTCAAACCATGTACCTTTGAGTCGGCAGTGCAATTCCTTTACCACTAAGCCTTCAGAGCTCCCTATATAAATATGTGTGTGTATTTCAAATAGATTTTACAGATCTCTTGATCTCTGAAGCCCATAACCACTGAACTCTTCAATTTCTACCCCACTGAAAACATCACATAGGTCAGAGTCCTCCTTCACTCTATCCTTATATCTGGGCAACAAAGTCTCCAACTTGCTGCTTGCTCAACCAGAACAGATCTGAGTGTTCTCTAGTATTTCTCTCTAAAACCTTCGCAAAGCTCCAAATTTATGAAGACTAATATAACAGTAAACATGTTATAAACTTATATTATAAACATAAGTCTCTAAGTAATTAGCAGGAGGACCCAAATACCTGAATTATTTTTCTAAAATGATTTTTCTGAGAGATCAATAATTTTCATTATTTATTTATTACTTAATAAACTTACTCCATTAATGACAAGACTTTACTTAATTCCCAAGTTCATAAAGTTCATGAATCCAAGTGGGCTACCTCATTTGAATTGAATCAATTAAGGAGCTGGTGTCTCCTGCTTGTCTTGAACCCCTTTTGCAATAACTTGGTAGTCAAAAAGACTGAATTCAGAAGACATACACACTAAGCTAAAATACTAGTTATGCTTTTGCTTGATTGAATGACTAAACTTCACTTTCGATGTCATTTTTCAACCCATCTCGGAGCAAAGCTCTGTCTGCTTTATAAAGCTGCAAGATGTTAGGAGAGACTGACCAGCATTCTTCACAGAGTACCTGTTGGATTTGAATTACTGACCTTTCAGTTAGGAGCGCAACTCATAACCCCCTTTGCCACCAGGCTTCTGATGTAGCGAATTACAAGTATGACTGTAAGACATCAATGCATTTAACATACTTTGGGCATGTTGCAAGGAGGGACTGGTCCTTAGAGAGGGACATCATGTTTGGGAGAGTGGAGGGACAGCACAGGAGAGGAAGACCCTCGATGAGATGGATCGATTCTGTGAGTGGAGTGGTGGGATTGAGTGTGTTTGAGATGGAGAAGTTGGCACAGGATAGAGCGGCATTTAGGGCTCTTATACATATGGTCGCTACAAGTTGCAAATGACTCGATGGCACATAACAACAACAACAATCATCATTTTCTCTTTATGTATATTATGGTGAAACATCATGTTTCCAGGACCTATTATAAGCTTGGCATTTAGTAGGTGCTCAAGAATTGGTTGTTTAATAATTTTTTTTAGTAGTTGTTAAAGAAGGGAAATATAACTTTAAAGTCTCTCCTTCAAACTCAAACATAGTCTCTGAAAAGAGCCCAAAATCAGTCCTGAAAATTCTAGACAGACTGCAATACACTCAGACTGCTGCCCGCTTCCCTTTCCCCCCTTAATCTTCCCATGGGAAGAGGTGCTGTAACTCCAAATTAGCCCCAGGGCAGCCCTCATCTGCTCTGCCGACAAACTCATATCACATTACATTTAATACATGTGTATAATGAATGCTGCACACATTTGGCAGTGCTTCTGTGCACCATGTCATTATAAGCCGTATTGACAGCAAACAAGTCACATATTCTCCCTGCGAACACTACAGGAAAAAAGAACATATAATTTTGTTGTTGTTTGTACATTTTTTTCCAAGTCACATTGGACACCATTTGCCTTTCATTAGAAATACCATGCTGACAGTAAAATCACATATCCCCAACACACAAAGAAGAGAAAAACAAGCTGCTTGGACCCCCTGTGAAGAGGAGGAGCAGTGTCACTGTTTTTTAGGAGGGCAGAAGGAGTAGAAGGGGGTATTCCAAGACTGTGATAGCTCAGAACCCCCAAGGAGAGAGTAGATTCTAGACGGGCCACAGAATCTATCTGTATCATTATGTCCCAGAGTTTTACTTACTTCACACTCATTCATTTGCTTATTCACTCTCTCTCATCCACCCATCTACCCAACCATCCAGCAATGCACCTCAAACTGCTATATATTCTTTGTGGCATTAAGTTAATGAAGAAAATAGAATGCTAAAGTCTTAATAAATGCATTTCTTACCTAATTAATTTTTACAGAAAACCTTGGAGTAGCTGGTGGAACTTAACCACTTGTCTTTGAGTTGGCAGTGCAGTTCTTTACCCACCAAAGTTCTCTCAGTTAATATATAGGATTATTTAACAGAAACAAAGCCTTATACTGTTCCCATGAGTTGTTGAACTGTAAAGTGGCACTTCAGTGTCCAGTCCCAAGAGCGAACATTATAAAGTTATTGATACTCTTGCTCTAGACTTAAACAGTAGTTGTTCACTTTCTTGGTATACACATTTTTAAAAAGAAAGGATAAATGTGATACGTGAGTTCTTCAGAAGAACTAGGGATGTGTACATGTTGATTTACAGTCCATCACTCCATTGGAGGTCTGGTGGCCTCCAATAGAGAATTATACTGCTAACCCAAAGGAAGTTCCTCTTCAGTGGTTCGAATACACAAGCAGCTTTGCAGGAGAAATATGGGCAATCTCCTCCGATGTGATTTACATACAGCCTTGGAAAACTCACTGGAGGACCAATTATGAGTGGATTCCAAATCAACAGCAATGAGTTGTTGATTTTTTATGTCATTGGCACTGTCCTAGGTGCTGATCAATTTGCTTTTCTTGCCAGTTAATATAGAAGTTGCTAGGGAACTCTGGTGGTCTTGTGGTTAGAAGCTGTACTGCAATCTCAAAGGCATGCAGTTCAAATCCACCAACTGCTTCATCAGAAGGTATTGGCAATCTCCTTCCATGCAATATACTGCAGCAGTACATAAGAAATACTATGGGCAAAAATTGTCCATTCCTCTTTTGCAGAAGAGCTGGTGAATTTGTAGCACATGCCTTTGTAATAATAGTGCAGTTCTTTACCACCAGACAACCAGAATTTCCTATTGTTCTGTACCATTAGTCAGAATCAACCATAGCTGATACTCCAGCCAGTTTATGGAGAGAATTAATAGCTCCTTACCAGTCAGACAATTTGTTGTTGTTGTGTGTGCTGTAAAGTTGGAACCAACCCATAGCTGACCTTCCAGCGAGTTTTCATATCCAGTAAATCACACAGGAAGAGATTGTCCATCACACTTCCGTGGAGCAGCTGGTGGATTCAAACCATGTCCTTTTGAGATTGCAGTGCAGCTTCTTACACTAGGCCTAGAGCACCTATGTACAGCCTCTGTAAACCCACTGGAGGCAGAGCCTTTCCTTAGAAGCAGTTATTTAGCAACACTCTTAAGTTGTATTGAAATATGATTTTCTCTGTTAACAAATAATTCAAATGATCCATTCATCCTCACCTGCTTAATCTTGACCAATACCTTTTCTTGTCCACCACCATTGTTGTGACAAATACTATAATAATAACTGAGAAAGTTCTTTTCTTTCATTTTTGTTTCCATCTTTTAGCCTACTTGTGGTACAGCAGTAGAATTCCAGCCTTCTGTATGGGACTAATGTTCTATTCCCAGCTACTGTATATCATGCACTACTACCAACCACCTACTGGGGAAAGGAGAGAGCTTTCTGTTATGATGATGCTGAACAGGTATTAGTAAAGTTTCCAGGCTAAGAAAGACTAGCAAGAAAAGCCTGGAGATGTACTATTAAAAACAAACAAAAAACTCAGTCCAGAGATTTCCTATGAATCATAGTAGTTCAATGTACAGCCCATTATGATTATGTTGCAGAACTGGGCAGTATTTCATTCCATTGGGCTACACACTGGGGTTGCCTTACTTTGAAGACTGACTCCATTAGATATATATTCTCTCTTTATTTTTGTCAAGTAATGTGTGGCCTATTTGTCCCCATGAGACTTCTGAAAGTCCTCTCAGCTTCAGTATCTTTATTAAGACAAGGTGTAGGCTTGGAAATTATGTTTTGAATTTATACCAGTTAGTGTTGATCAGAGTGAAACCTCTAGAATTAAATAATCAGGAATACTAGTACTAGTTTCATAACTTTGGATAAATTTGAGGTTACTAATACTACTTTTATCAACTATGCAAAGGCATTTGAATGTGTGGATCACAACAAACTGTGGCTGACTCTGAGAAGAATGGGAATCCCAGAACACTTGATTGTGTTTATGTGAAGCCTATACTTGGACCAGGAAGCAGCCATCAGAACAGAGCAAAGAAACAAAGCATGGCTCCAAATTAGGAAGAGTGTAAGCCAGGGATGTGTCCTATCTCCATGCCTTTTCAGTTTATATGCAGAACAAATTATCCAAGATGCTGGGCTCTATGAGGAAAAATGTAGCATCAAGATTGGAGGAAGACTCATCAACAATCTGTGTTATGCAGATGACACAACTCTATTTGCTGAAAGTGAGGAGGACCTAAAGCTCTTGTTGTAGAACGTCAAGAATATGGATTGAATTCAATACGTATTGAAGCGCAACAGGGTCACACATGGTATATAAGTTTCAGTGGAGCATCCAGATTATGACAGTCTAGGAATTAGGATTGGTCACCCAGTTCTGAATTAATAGGTCTTTGAATAGTAGACAGACACTATTAGACATAGCACAGGAGGTAGATAGAGCCTTCAGATTGGAAAATACTCAACTATGATGAGAAACAGCTAAACACACCTGTTAATAACTGGAATTTAGAGTGTAAAAATTTTAGAGAATTGGAAGTTGTCAAATATGAAATGGAACACATAACATTGGACATTGTAAGATGGACATTGTAGGCATTACAAGATAGACTGTAAATGACCATTTTGAACCGAAAAATTGTATGATCTACTATGCTAGGAATGAAAAATTAAGGAAAAATGGTGTTGCACTGATAGTAAAAAAGACTATTTCAAGATCTATCCTGAAGAATAATGTTGTGATTTATAGCAGGTCTGCTCAAAGGTGTGGCTTTAAAACCCTGCAGGGGAAGGAGATGGGACTGGAGGCCAGGGCCTGGAGCCTCCACTATGGGAGTTTGACTGCTAGCTAGCATCTTGATGGCAATCACATTATTCACATAAGGAAAGTTTTTGGGGTCATATTTGCCTGTGGCCCTCAGGCCAAATTTATTAATTTTTAAATGACTATTCCTTAAATTATATAGCAATCTTTTGTCTATTTGCTGAACTGAACAACTTGGTGTTGCTGTGATGCTGCACACTGTTCTATAGTATTGTCAAATACCATAATGGTTATCCATTATGTACAATATTTGGATGAGTTTCCAGATTGATTTATGCTGGGAAGCAGAAGTGTATCCACTTCCTAAATTAGATGCTTCTGGAACTCTACAAACTCTCTAAAGTCTATAAATGTACAGAAATTATGTCAGTTATAGAACAGAGTTCTGAACGGAAATTATGTTAGTTATAGAACAGAATTCAGGTCTTTTGGGAAAAACTTACTCTCAGTTGTATTCGACTTGACGACACTTAACCATTGCTAAATGAAACTAGTGTTGTTATATCTGGAGGAACACTCTTCCACTTTGTACATCACTATTTGTCAATGTGCTGTATGAACTAACCTGGCTTTGCTGTGATGTTGAACCTGGTGCCATTGGGCTATCAAATACCAGAGTGTTTTCCCAATGTGGACAGTGTTTGTTGAAGCTCTCAGTTGTAAAACAGGTCTGGATGCAGGAGTGGCATCCACTTCCTAAACCACATGCCTCTAGAAACTCTGAGAACTTGGAGAAATGACAATAGTTATAGAAAAGCATTACGTCTTTTGTTTATAGAATCGCTGTGAGTTGTGCTCAACTTAATGGTAATCAACAGCCACAACAATAGTACTTTGAGAGCTCTGGTTTCCTAGTGGCAAGAAGCTGTGCTGCAATCCTGAAGGCATGAAATTTGAAGCCACCAGCTGCTTCATAGGAGAAGGATGGGCAATCTACTCCTGTGTGATTAACTGCCTCTGAAAACCCACTGTAGGGTCAGTTCTAACTCTATGGTACACAACAACAACAGCAACAAGAACAACAATACTTCCCTTCCAGTATCATTGTGAAGAATAAAATTAGATAAATATATAAAAAATATGTTTAAATTGATGCATCCAATGCACTTAGAAGGGAATCTTACTCATAATAATGT
Source organism: Elephantulus edwardii (assembly GCF_000299155.1). NCBI lineage: Eukaryota > Metazoa > Chordata > Mammalia > Macroscelidea > Macroscelididae > Elephantulus > Elephantulus edwardii. The sequence continues at coordinate 16,988,706 of NW_006399755.1, forward strand.
GAAACATCAGTTCTAAAGACAGAAATCAGTGACAATGAAAAAGATGTGGGTCTGACACACACACAATGGGGACATGTATTTGTTTTGATGATTAAATGAAAAAAGTAGAAAAGCACAGTACTTCATATATAACAAATATACAAAATAACCAGGTTTTTATTATTTTCCAGGGCTCTCTGCTTTCCCAGGACTCAGCATATCCTGGAATATTATCTGAGAGAGAAGACTGGTAACCACGGAAATTATAAAAGTCACTTAATGAAATGATAGTGGACTCATGGAAATTATTCCAGGGTCTCCTGTGCCCTCTCTGTCAGAGAGAACTCCCTGTCAGTCCAGTGCTTGCTGCCTTGCTGTTAAAAAGCTTTCTAGATAGATTAAAACAATAGCATCAACAAAGGTATAATTTTCTTCCATCCTTCTTTAATTAGCTGTGAACCAGAGGGCTTTCCAAGTGGCAAATGAACAAGAAAAGGCAAGGGGAGCAGAAATATACTACTGAGTTTCTAGGAAGAAACAGTATTTATTAGAGTCATCTTGAGAATTTAAATAAACGATCTTGCAAGTATTTTTTCCACTTTCACTCACTTTTAAGATAATTTTCAATTCTATTGTCACTTCAAGCATGAATATTTTTTAGTTAGAAGCAGAGAATGTAAATTTTAGAGTTCTAGTAAAACACAAATGCAGGAGACAAGAATTTATTGCTTTGCCTTGCCACACACCAGGGGTTTATTTTGTATCATGTAAGCTTCGACTGTTTTGACCCTTAGTTTTCTTATTTGCAAAACAGGATTTAGATTAGAAAATTGGCATGACTGGCCAAATAGTGACAATACCTGGAGCCTATCGCAATGCTGTTAGAAGATGCTATTACATCCAATTTACAAATCGGTAAAGCAAGGTGTATGAACCTCAATCTTCTCAAGAACACATAACTTGGAAGCAGTGTAACCCACCAAGTTATAGACTTAGTACTTGTGTAATAATTACACTGAATATTAAGATCTAGTCTTTAAATATCCTTCCTGCTAAATAAATATGTGTTCTTTGCATCGTATTGAATTGTTCACTGGACAAAAGCAAAGCACTCATACATGTTCCTAATGCTTTCTTCATCATCTTTGTTTATCTGTAATGGTGAAGGAAAAAAAAATGAATAATATTTTTCTTTAATCACTGTCTCAAACTGAAAAACTCATTGATATTAAGTTGGAACCAACTCATGGCTGATCCTCCCGTAGGTCTGAGGAGGCTATATACTTCATGGGATGAGAATGCTCAGACTTCTCTCTGCTGTACATATCAGTACATGGATGGTCACTCTTCCTTAAGTTAGCAAATCAAATTTAAGGATTCAGTATTTCTCAGACAATAGACAACAGAATCAAAATAGTCATGAAAATTTTACAAGATGTTAAAAAATCTATATACTCATAATAACAATGTGGCCTTGTCATTTTTATCACAGACTGCCTATTAAAATATTTTCCATTTTAAAATTAAAAAAAAAAAATCTATATACTCAGCAAGTATCATATGTAATTTTCTTAAAAATCAACATTTCTTGGCTATTTATTGATAAATTTTTCTCAACTGTATGTGTATATCATTATAAATGTTGAAGTTTAATATTTATGTATGTAATTGGCACAGGATAGAACAGGGTTTAGGGCTGTTGTACATAGGGTCACTGTGAGTCGCAAGCAACTCGACGGCACATAACAACAACAACAATACTTGTATCTACTTAGCAAAGTACAAACTCATTTAATGGTACTTAACTAATTATCACTTTCATTCACCGTATCATTTTTCAGCTCATAGTTACCATAACACAATTACTCTTAAAAAAACCCTAGAAAATAGTTCTTTGTATATAGAATTACAAGATATTGAAAATATGTGGTCTTATTTGACTCTTGGAATTGAAACAACTATCAGTGTATAGCACCTCTGAGAGCAAGATTTTTTTCGTTACCTCTCCCTGGTTGGGGTCTAGTTATATGGGAATTTAATATCTTTATATTTTAAAACAGTTCCATGCTTCATACTCTTCAATCAATAAATTCTAAAAGTACCAAGAAATAATCAAAAGAATTGTGGCTGGGGTAGAGATTAGCACAGCCACTCACGTTCTTTTCTAGATATCAGAAAGTTAGCTTTGCCTGGAGAGTTACCCACTGCAGTGGAGTTGTCCTTGCAGTGAGAATTATAACATCTAGCAAAACCCACAAAGTGCCTCACTATTTTGTTAGGGTTCCTTGCTGAGATGTTTGGAGGTCACAATCAACTGTTGAAACAGCAGGAGAAAAAGAAAACTATCATTTCTAGTGACCTTTCCTCTGGACAACATTTAGCTGAAATCAATAAACTATGCAGAAGTCACCATGGAAAAATTTACACTTATTCAACATGAATAAGAAATAAACTCTTTTTAAACTCAGAGCCCAAAGTCATTCAGTTTCAACTTCAAACTACGAGAATCATATTGCCAGCAGTAGACATTACAGTTCTTTATTCATCAAGGAGTTTGGGATCTTACATGCCTGACTCACTGGGCTTTATGGAACTCATCATGTAATTTTCAAATTCTCTATGATCTTGACTTCTGTACCTACAGTTTTGAAAAGAAGCAAGTAAAAGCTCATTGACTCCAAACGTTAAAAATGATCTTCTTAGGGAAAAAGTTATCCAACAGCTTCTAGGGTTCCAGATAGTATGTTATTATTTATTTTCTTGTTTCAAGAATAGTTTTGCCCATATAAACTATTCTCAATCCCAAGTTAGAGAGGTAAATATTGTATCATCACCCCCATTTGTAGAGGGGGCAAAGAAGGGAACTCTGAGAAATAAAGTGACTTGCACAGGCAAGGCTGTTTTCAATTAGTTTGTGGGGCTGGGGGTAGTGCAGTTTGGGAGGTTTTTTCAGTCTTCCTTACCTGTTCTCAGCAATGTTTGGCTTTGCTGTTTGTCTTGGACAAAATTTTGATATGGCTCTCAAACTCTTTCATCTGCTTTCTACAAGTTGCCTGTCACTACTTTTGAATATTTTGAGCTGAAGTAGATGCTCTTCTTCTTTTACTTTTTTGAGATAATTTTATTTTTTTAAAAAATTTATGTCTACCTCTATTACTTCTGAATATGATGGCTAGCCAGTAACAGTAAAAATTGGTTAAGTATGGTTGTTATTGTTGTTAGATGCTGTTGAATAGACTATGACTCATAACTATCTTAAGAAATAAGTCTAGAGATCGGAAAAATTCCAAGAAATGGAATATAATTAGGAGGTATACATACTTCTAGGAGTCAAGAGACTTGATTCTATCACTAGAAATTCCATTTACTATCTGGTCTATTCCTAAAAGTTTTAAAATTATCTTCAGCCTCAGTTAATTTATTTTTAAGACAGAAAATATTAAAGGTCCTTTTTGTATTGTTAGGTTTCACACACTTGCTCTGACTCATGGAAAATCCATGTCCACAGAAGAAACTCTTGCCTGATCCTATACCATTCTCACAGTCTCTGTTGTGTTTAAGTTCCTTGTTGCAGTCACTGTGTTAATCCATCTTGTCTATGTTCTATAAGAATTACAAAGTTCAGATGAAGTCAGGGGTACCAAAGTACCTGCATATTACACACAGCTACATTCAGTCAAAGCGTATTAGGGGAGAATCACAAATCAAAGCTAGGTAGGTTGTAAATGAGTAAACAGACTAAGAGTAAAACCACCTTGTTGTTGTCGTTGTTTGGTGCCATCAAGTAGACTATGAATTATAGTGACCCTAGGAAGATCATCGGTGAGAGGGATTGATTCAGTGACTGGGGTAATGAGGGTATATGTATCAAAGACAGTAAAGTTGGCACAGGATAGAGCAGATTTCAGGGCTATTGTACATAGGGTTGTTATGAGTCACAAGTGATTCAATAGCACATAACAACAACAACAACAACAATGAACAACAGATCTGAATTTGCCCTATTCTGGGCCATCCTCGTCATCATCATATACCTGAGCCCATCATAATAATCACTGTGCCATTTCATCTTGTTAAATGTCTTCCTCTCTTTCTCTGACTTCAACCTTTCCCAGAATGATATGATGATTTTCTCTAAAGCTGGCCCCTCCTGACAACATGCCCAATGTATGTGAGACAAAGTTTTACCACCCTTGCCTCTAAGGAATATGCAAGTTGTACTTCCCCAAAACATATTTGGGGTTTATAGCAGACAATGGGCTATTCTGTGCTTTTCTCTAACATCACAATTCAAAGGTATCAAATTTCCTGTCATCTTTATTAATCATCCAAATCAGGAATATGGGAAATAATTGAAAGGGTTATGGTCTGGATCAGGTACACTTTAGCCTTTAAACTCACAAAAGAATGCAAGTCTGAGCAAAGGCATTATGTTTAAATCACATAGTGATGATAGTCTCCTAGACAAACTAGACACTGTTACTAGTCAAATTAGGTGGAGGGGGCACCAGTCTGTGAACCTAAGTTCCATTAAAACAATTCCCCTTTCAGCTGAAAATTCCCCAAGGGTTTTAGAGTAACTAGAAATTACTCTAAATCTATCTATTTTATCTACTCATTAATCTATATATCTATGTAGACCTATAATCTAATATATAATGTTTTGTACCACCAAGTAGTGATATTTTAAGATACATGCCATTATGTGTAAGTAAAATACACAATTATTTAATAGCTAACCTATAAAAATATTTTGGGTTTGTGTAATGGTTCTCAATGAATAGATATCATTTTTTTTTATCTGAAAGGAAGACTTCATAGATTTATATTTTGAATCACAACTCTTCTAAAACATTTTCTAAATTAAAACAGATATTCCAATGGCCATATGTAAGTACAACGAGTTACATAAGCAAAACAGAAGGTCTCTTCTTGGGTTAACCTTGTAGTCTGATATTAATCTGTATTTGAATGGAAAGTAAGATCTACATTCCTTATAATCACCATCTAATAAACAAATAACTGACAGAATCTCGACATAAAACTGTGAGAAAAGGTGTATACATCAACCACAGAAGCCCACACTTCTTTGTGGTCACAGATAACAATATGTGTAAGTATGGCAAGTACACACACACACACACACACACACACGCATGTGTCAAGCAACTGAACTATAAGCAAGCTTCTGTTTTCTTCCCATTTTTCTATAGAGGATGAACATCAAGATGTATTATGATGTAGTTCCTAACTATGTACTGTGATCCTGTTCTTTGCATAAACATTGTGTGTATTTTAATGCACGGAGCCCGCATATTCAGTAAATACATCTCCCTGAAAACATCCTTTACACATATCCAGAGAAGTTCATCATTATTCTTTCAGTTTCTTATTTAATTTGTAGTTTTCCTCTCAAAGTCTCACTAGTTTTCCCCTAAATAGACCCAATTAATGCACTTCCTTCTCCCTTCCCCATCATCGTCATACTCCAAGTCATTATCACTTCTTTCACAGTTTATTATATTGCTGTTGGTGCATTCCACCAAGTCAGAACCAACTCATAGCTGACCCTTCAGCAGCTTTTCAGAGGCTATAAATCATGTGGGAAGTGATGGTTCATCTTTCTCCTGAGAAGCAGCAATGGTGGACTCAACCACGTGCCTTTGGGTTGGCAGGGAACCACCTTATCACAAAGCCACCAGAGTCCCCCAAATAGACTCTTTGCTAACATTCTTTTTCTTTTTAATGGTAGTTCAGAAACTCAGCTACTCCATTATTTAGAATCAGCCAGTAAGTACCCTTACAACTTCAAACGACTTCCTATGAAATCTATCCATCTTACTTCCTTTCTCTTTCAGACTTCATTGTACTCCACTCTGCATTCTCTCTCCATAGTTTACTCACACTAGCTTCCTTCGTGATCGTAACACATACTGACCATTTGCCCTGGGTCGTTGTGTTTGCTACTTCCACATCTCAGAGACTCTTCCATGATTTCTATCTGACCACCTCGGTCTTCATCTATGTTCCAGATCACATGGCACCTCTTCAGAGGGTTTCCCTGGCCACTTCCACTGTCCCCTTCAATCACTTCCTAGTCCCTTGAACTATTATATTCTCTTTTTAACACTGTCATTTTAAAGTCTTTGGGGCTAACATTGATATATTTGCTTCTAATATAATTCCTTCTCTTAAATAAAAGCTGTACAGAGGTAGGAACTGTGTGTTGTTCACTGGCTTATCTCTAGGGTCTACAAGAGTGCACTTAATAAAGACTTATTAAATGAGTACTCTCAACTTTGGTTAAAAAATCAAATATAACTGTAAAAATCAGATTTTTAAAAATGGAATTGCATATCAGGATTTTAAAACAATTCCTGTCACTACTTCATACACGCTAATTCAATCTCTAGAAATCAAACACAAATACAAACTCAATGCTGTAGAGTTGGAACAAACTCATAGCTGAACTTCTAGGCAGATTTTGGGAGACTATAAATCCCTTGAGAGTAAATTGTCCATCTTCTGTTTCTGGGCAGTGGGACTCCATAATTTATATTTTGTAAAAGATTCACAGATGATTTGTTAAGTATCCAGACTGAGAACTTCTGGCCTAAATGCCTAATGAATGTTCAAATGCTCTACATACAAATTCATCCAACACACACACACACACACACACACACACACCCAAACCACAAACAACTGAAGAACCTTAAATAACCCTCCACATCTTTTCACCAGACATCACACACATGTATCCACTCTTTTTAAGGTATAGGTTACATATATAATATATAAACAGATATCTCACAAACTGATCCTTGGCCAGCATGTGTGTGTGTGTGTGTGTGTGTGTGTGTGTGGATAGCTGTTGTTAGGTGTCACCACGCTGACTACAACTCACAGCACCCGATGACAACAGATCTGCACCTTGCTCTATTCTGCGTCATCCTTACCATGTACGATATGCTCAAGCCCATCGTGACAGTCACTGTGTCAATCCATCTTGTTGAGGGTCTTCCTCTCTTTTGCTGAAAGAAGTCTGTGCGTGTGCTCGTGCATGTGCGCTATTATTCATGGTTGCTGAGCCAGAAGTGACTGATAGCAGACCCTCCAGTGGGTTCCTAGAGGGAGTGAATTGCAAGAGAAGGGGTTGCTTGTCTTCTTATTCAGGAAGCAGCTGGTGGACTTAAACCATGTGCTTTTGGGTTGATGGGAAAGTTCCTTACTACTGTTACTATTATGACAAAATTATCATTTGTTTCATTTCCCCTGTGCCAGGTACATGCAATATTTAGAGTTTGGATAGAAAGCTTTATGACTAGCCTCAAAAGAGCACACAAACTACAATCAAAGCAAGTAATAGTCACCCAGAGTGGTTAGTGCTGCAAGAGACTGAGGGAATTCTGAAGGGAGGGCAGAAAACTCTGCTAGACTGACAGTATCTCATTTTCATAAAAGTACATAATTAATAATTAGTTGTAAATTTAAGTTGAGGGGAAGGAATGTAAACAGGAAGGGTTTACATTCAAGGCCAAATGAACATTATATATAAGAATATAACAATTATACTAAATGGCTCGAATAGAAATCTGCAAGGTATTGATTTGTCTTTGAGCAGATAATTCTGAGTGCCTATCATATCTTAGACATTGCATTGGCCACTAAAACTGAAACTGTAAATTATATTGCACACTGACAATCCTGGAATCTCCAGGGGTGGAGCTTGGGATCAGTATTATTACAAAGCTCACTAGCTGAGTATGTTGCACCGCCAGAGTTCTCTGGTCGAGATGAATACACATCTCCCTAGCTTCCAGAGAAAAGACGCTAAGGATATGAAGAAATAAATCTTAAAAACAACAAACTATAACCCAAATTGACCAGTCCATAAAACTGCTAATGTGCTTCGTGACAAGTTCACATACTACAAAGGCAAATTCAATATCATTCCCAGCCCTTAAAACTCCAAAGAGATCATTCTGGGAATGGTAACGCTGTGAACATCATGGATGTATCTTGGATATATTTGTCCACTGATTCCCTGACCTAGATGAATTGGTGTAATCCATTTCTTGGCAAAATCAAGCCTGGCTGCACCAAGCTCACCAGGTAGAGACCCTTCTAATACAGAAACTAGAGGCCTCTGTTCACCTGGTCTTGATTAATGAGACCCCAGAGAATTAGATATTTCTACTGGTTTTTTGTCCCCCTGACTTATATTCTGGAACTGGGGACAGAAAGCAGCTCTCCAGCATTTCTGTATCAGAGAAAACAATGCAACATTCAGCAACCACTGTCAAGCCAGCCCAGGAATAAAGGGTTCACCTCCCCTGTCTCCTTCATTTGAGGGGAAATCTTGCCTGAGGCACCAGCAAAGCTTCAAATTGATTTAATTTGAAATTTCAAACTGCTGGATGTGGCTTTGCTTCCGACTGCCATCTGCTTTTCCAGTGTGCAATGACACTGAGCCTGTTTTTATTGTGTTTGCTCAACCAAGTCCACCAGTAAAATATTAATAATTTCCCCAACACCGGGGCCGTTTGCATACTTGGGATGCTATCCGAACATACATCAAGCTCATCAAAGTTACGAGCAAAATAATTTTTCTCCTTAATGGGGGGACGGGCGTGGAAGGAGAGTCGGGATTTTTTTATTACTTGTGCATATCACCAAGTGACACTTTGAGTTTTTCTGCATAGAAAAAGGGGGAGTGCGAGCGTGCACTGCTTTTGGGCTCAACATACACTTCTGTACAGACACAGGCATTCCAGCTGAAGGAGGAAATTAGTGATGTGTGAGTACAAGTAAAATAACTCTGATGACTTAGTGGTAAGAAGATGAACTGCCAACTCAATGACATGTAGTTTGGATTCACCAGCTGCTCCGAGGTAAAAAGATGGACAATCTGTTCCTATACAATTCACTGCCTCTGAAAACCTGGTACAGGGTCAGCTGTGAGCAAGTTTCAACTTGACCACCTATGATAACAGGAATAGATAAGATCGAAAGTTGGTATCATCTCCAATGCATAATTTTCCCTGAAGGGCCACACGCAATTTGACATTAGACCCTGTTGTGTCTATCATTGTTTTGGGGGTTGTCAGGGATTCTATTCTCTATTCCCACAGATATTATTTCAAGCTAAGCTTTTACCTGTAGGTCATCTGATTTACCACAATCAGCTGTTTGGTTCTGGTTTCTTAACATTCTCTTAATTTTCTTTTCCTCTCTCAAACAATCACTAGAGATGGAATTCTTTAATTCTCAATTTGATAATATCAGTCTCTCGCTTCAAGGCCTTCCATGGTTTCCTACTGTCCTAAAGATAAAGTTCACATTCTTTCCATATAAAAGCAGTTGACAATGCTTATCATGCCAATAAATCACTCTCCTGGTGCATGCAACACACCCTCTCCAGGCCAGCCGGCTGACTTTGGCAGACAGAACATCTGTCAAGCATACCACATCTTGTCTGGCAAATAGAGTAATTCAGAAATTGTAGCTTGGCACATAGTTAAAACTCAATTATTAGGGAACCCTGGTGGCCTAGTGACAAGAAGCTTCACTTCAATCTAAAGTGCATGGTTCAAATTCACCAGATGCCCCACTGGAGAAGGAGGGGGTATCTCCTCCTGTGCCAGTCAGATTCAAGTCGATGATACACAATAACAACAACAAAAATCAGAAGAAGAAAAAGAAACCAACTCAATTAGTAACAGAATAATAAATCCAGTGTATAGACACCCTTATATTTAAATCTATGTGAATCTTCGTAGAGATTCTAATATCCTTAAGTGGACCACAGAATCTCATCAGGCAATGCTTGCCCTCATGCATTTTCTCTACCATAAGTCATAAAAATCAGGAAATAATAAAAATAAAATAAAATAAAAATTAAAAAAAGAAAGAAATCAAAAGACGTATTGCTTTGGAAAAGTCTGCTGTCAGGAACCTTTCCAAACTATTGAAGAGCAATGATGTCAATTTGAAGACTAAAGTGCACGTGATCCAGGCCATGGCCATTTCTATCCCTTGGTATGCATCTGAGAGTTTGTTAGTGAAGAAGAATTACAGAAGAAAAAGGCATACCTTTGAGGTGTAGTGTTAAAAAAGAGTAATGAGTCTCTCACGGACTGCCAAAATAATAAACAGGTGCTCCTTGAAGAAGGTACAGTTGTTAAAGGCAATGATGGCAAGGCTTCATCTCACATACTTTGGGCATGTTGCTCAAAAGGAATAGTCTTTGTAATAAGAAATTATCCAAAGAAAGGTGGAAATCAGTGAAGGAGAGGAAGACTAAATGAGATGGACTGACCTAGTAACTACAGCCATGGGTTCAACTGTGTCAGAGAGGATTAGGATAGTACAGAACAGGACAGCATTCAGATTTGTTGTTCACAGATCCATTGTGAGTGGTACTTGACACATAACCACATATACTGCCGGCATTAGTATTACTTTACTTGGTAAATGCAGTACTACCAGTTTTGTTTCTAGATACTCTTAGCTTTTAACAGCTGTATCTCAAAAATAGATATTTGACCTAGTCACCTTCTTGAAGTTGGGATGTGGTGGAGGGCTCAGCACAGCCAACTTTTAATTAATATCTTTAATTATAAATCAAGTTCAAGTTCCATAGAATGGCATTGAGGATTCTCAAAATCCTGCCCAAGTTTTATTCTAAGTGCAACTCCCTTCAATCAAAAGACACAAGTAATTATTCACACAAGCAAGAAGATGGAAACAACCCAAAAACCCAACAACAAATAAAGGGATTGAGAAATTGTGGTACATTCAATGAGGCAATAAAAAAATGACAAAGTACTCATCAACTACTACTCAACAGAAGAAAGTGGAGAGGACTTGATTTTGAGTGAAACAACTAAGATACAAAATAACAAACACTGCATAAAACTGCTATTACGAAAATAGGAGGATAACTGAACAAGATACGTATGAATGTTCAAAAGGGGAAGAGAAAGGGCAGAAGAGGGGCAGAAAAAGGGGAGAATCACTAGACAGCAGATGTTAGTGGGCAGATGGGAGGGGAGAGGAATATGAACCCTTCAGTGGGGACCTGAAGAGACTGGTTGCTGAAAGACATAGATCAATAGTGATTATTTATACAAAATACAATGTATATGAACATTTGTATAAAATACAGTTGTACATGAATGAAACACAATGTATATAAATTATTGTATGCAAACCAATTAAAAAATTGTTTGAAAGGAAAAGAAAATAAAATTCACTGCCCATCAAGTTGGTTCCAACTCAAAGCATTCCTTCATCAAGTTTTCAAAGCATAAATCTTTACAAGAAGAGATTGCTCAACTTTCTCCTGAGATGAGACTGGTGGATTTGAGCAGCCAACCTTCAGATTAGAAACCCACCATGTGATATGGCACCAGAGCTCATTTAACTCCCCTAGGCTGTCAATGTTCACTATCCCCAGAATAAAGTCATGGACTCCAAACTGTGGCCTCAAAACTTCTACCAGGAATACACATCTATTACTTCCTCACCAACCAAAATTCTACTTCAAGTGCTGAAAGACTCAGCTTTTCCAAAGTTTTTTGTTCAATAGTTACTACATTTCAGGTGACATTAATTACATTCTGAGTTGAGCAACCTGAGTAGCCATCCTCACCTTCCTTTTTTGAGTTGTTCCTCCCCATTAACATAGCCTCACTAACCCGAGGCTCTTATCAAATATATTGAGTTGCCATTGTAAGCAATCTCATAGAAATAGTTCCTAAAATAATAAATAGTCAAGGTAGATTTTTAAAAATTATTGTTGTTGTTCACGACTCATAGCAACCCTATGAACAAAAGATCTGATTCTATTCTGTCCTGCACCATCCTCACAGTTCCTGACACGCAAGAGCCCATTGCAGCAGTCACCATGTCAGTTCACCTGCTTGATGGCCTTCCTCCCTTCACTGACCCTCCACCCTTCCCAATATCATGTCCCTCTCCAAGGAATAGCACCACCTAGTAACATGTCCAAAGAAATGTGAGGTGAAGCCTCCAAAGAGAACTATGGCTGTATCCTTTCCAAGACATATTAGTTTATTCTCTCGGCCGTCCATAGGATGTTCACAGTGATCTTCTCCAATGCAATGCCATAGCTCAAAGGCATCAATTCTTTTTTGTTATATTTATTCATTATTCAGATCTCAGATGCATAGCTTGTAACTGGAAAGACTACAGCCTGAATTAGATGCAACTTAGTCCTCAAACTGACATTATTACTCTTCCATAATTTGGAAAGGTCCCTACCTGCAGTTTTCCCAGTGCAATGCATCTCCTTATTTCCTGACTGCTCATACCGAGGGTGTTAATTGTTGATCCAACTAACTGGTTTTAAGACTTCAGAGGTACATGGAATTTTATGATAATTTGTTCTAATTTTTAAAGTTCTTCCTACCTATTGGAATAAATAAAATAGTTTCTTCTCCACCTTCAACACTTTTCACCTCCAAGACAAAACTACATGGTAATCAAAACCCCCACATCTTTCAAATCCTATATTTATTGGAAACTATGAGCCATATAGGGTCTTGTATATGGTTCTTCTTTGGCTTCTCTTTCATGTCTGACAAACATATGATGAAATTATTCATTTCTGGCAGAGATGTAAGCAGGGAGAATTAAAGTGTGGAAAGCAATTTGGCACTAAGTATTAAGAGTCTGTGAAATATTTATGTTCTTTAAGTAATAATTTCTTTTCTGAAAGCCTCTTTTTAGAAATTCATTAAAAATAACTATATGTTATTTCTGTTATATGCTGTCAAGTCATCTACAATTCAGAGTTGTAAATGAAGAATGAATCAGAACTTTGCCCTAAACATAACAACTCTGTGTGTGTGCCTTGCATATGACAGCTCTCTCATTCTCTCTCT
>NW_006399755.1:17005538-17006373 GCF_000299155.1 Elephantulus edwardii
CTGTTTGTTTTCCTAGCAGTCCATGGTAGTCTGAATATTCTTCTCCAGAACCACAGCTCAAAGGCATCATGATAGAGGGAGAAAAAGATTAAGACTTTCAACAACACTTCATCTCCCTTGGATCCATCATCAATGTAGAAGGCATATTGCACTAAGAAAATCTGTAGTCAATAGCATTTCCAAATTATTGAGGAGCAATGATGTCAGTTTGATAACTAAGGTGTGCCCAATTCAGGCCATGATCTTTTAAGTCCCTTGTTAAATCTGAGAACTGGTTTTCCTCTCTTTCACAGGCCCTCCATCTTTCCAAGCATGATGTCTTTTTCTAAGGAATAGCCTCACCTAGATATATGTCAAAAGTAGGAAAGATGAAGTGTCACCATTTTTGCCTCCAAGGAGCACTCCACTTGTGCTTTTTCTAAAACGTAACTGTTTATTCTTTTGTCAGTCCATAGATTATTCAGTTTTCTTTTCCAGTCCCACAACTCGAAGACATCAATTTGTTTCTATTATCTCAAATGCATAGCAGGTGATTGAGAGAACCATGGCATAAATCAGAAAACTTAAACTTCAAACTGGTTAGGAGAAGTTATTCCTTGGAAAAGGCCATCATGGCTGGAAAGGTGGAGGAATGGTAAAGTAGAGGGTGACCCTATACCAGGTATATTGACACAGTGACTGCAACAATGGGGCATGAATGTGTCAGATAATGGCATAGGACAAGATTTAGAGCTGTTATTATGGACTGCCAAGAAAACAAATAGATTCATCCTAAAGAGGGTTAAACCAGGCTGCTCCTTGGAGGCAAGGATTCTGGGGCTTCGCCTGACATACT
>NW_006399755.1:17006783-17037254 GCF_000299155.1 Elephantulus edwardii
TCCTTTGCTGACCCTTTTTCCTCCCAATTATCAGGTCCCTCTCCAAGGAATAGCCCCTCCTAGCAACATGCTCAAAATATGTGAGGCAGAGCATCATCATTCTAGGCTCCAAAGAACACTCTGACTGCACCCTTTCCAACACTTTTGTTTGTTCTTTCGGCCTTCAGTGGAATGAATGTTCAGTGCTCTTCTCCTACACCACAGCTCAAAGAAAACAGTGCTTCTTCTGTCATCCTTATTCATTGTCCAGCTCTCAGATGCATAGCAAGTGATCAGAAACAATATGGCCTGCATCAGGTGCATCTTAGTCCTTAAAATGATATCATTACTTCTCAATAATTTGGAGAGGTCACTAACTGCAGATTTTCCTGCTGTAATGTGTCTCCTTATTTCCTGATTGCTGATAACCAAGGCATTGATTGTGGATTCAAGCAAAATGAAGCTGTTGACAGTTTCAATCTCCATCCATCATGATGTTGCCTATTGGTTCAGTGGCAAGAATAATTGTTTTCTTGACATTGAGATGCAATCCATACTGAACACTGCATTCCTTGATCTTCTGTAACAAAGACTTCAAGTCCTCCTCACTTTTAGCAAGCACGGTTGTGTCACCTGCATAACCCAGTTTACTAATGAGTCTCCCTTGAACCCTGACATCACTCCTCTTCATAGAGTACAGATTTGTTTTAAATTATTATTTAGTCAGCATTAAGGATAATAGAAAATCTGTCTCACATACTTTGATCCTGCTATCAGGATGGACAAGTTCTTGAAGAAGAAAATTATGGTTGAAAAAATAGAAGGTCAAAGAAAAAGAGAAAGACTTTCAATGAGATGAATTGATATGGTGGCTGCAAAATGGGTTTAAATATAGCAATGATTATGAGTATGATACAGGACTAATCAGTGTTTCCTAGGGTTACTCTAAATATGAACCAGCCAGATAGCTCTCCTCCAAATTTCCTGGCATAGACTGGTGAATGCAACCAAAGCTGCATCTCTTAACTGAAACAAGTCAATTGGTATCCCATTGATTCCTGGGGCCTTATTTTTCCAAATGCCTTCAATGCAGCTTTCACTTCCTCTTTCATTACCATTGGCTCCCGTACATGTGGTACTTCCTGAAATTTTTCAGTGTCAATCAACTCTCTCTGGTAGAGTGATTTTGTATATTCTCTCCATCTTCTTTTGATGCTTTCTGGGTCATTCGATACATTGCTCATAGCATCTTTCAACATTGTGACACGAGGCCTAAATTTGTTTTTCAGTTGTTCCTATTCCCAAAAAGGGTGATACAACTGAATGTGGAAATTATCAGACAATATCATTAATATCACATGATAGTGCTGGATGTCATTAAAAAATGGCTAGAACACTACATAGATAGGAAACTGCCAGAGGTTCAAACGGGATCTACAAGAGGTCGTGGCACCAGGGATATCATTGTTGACGTCAGATGGATCCTGGTTGAAAGGAAAAAAATATCAGAAGAATGTTTATTTGTGCTTTATTGACTATGCAAAGGTGTTTGACTATGCAGATCACTGCAAGTTGTGGCTGGCATTGAGAAGAATGGGAATCCCAGAGCATAAGGACTATATAGGAGGCTGCTGTGTGAACAGAGCAAGGGAGCACTGGCTTGGAATTGGGAAGGGAGTGCGTCAGGGATGTATCCTGTCTCCATACCTGTTCAATCTATATGCTGAGCAAATTATCTGAGAAGCTGGACTCTATGGAGAGGAGTGTAACAACCTGTGTTATATAGATGACACACCTAGCTTGCTGCAAGTGAGGAGGATTTGAAGCACTTGTTGCAGGATGTCAAGGAAAGCAGCCTGCAGTATGGATTGAATCTCAATATTAAGAAAACAAAGACTCTTACTACTGGACCAATAGACCATGTCATGATTGACGGAGAAGAGATTGAAATGATCCATAGCTTCATCTTGCTTGAATCTACAATTAATACCCTTGGTATGAGCCATCAGGAAATAAGGAGATGCATTGCAATGGGAAAATTTGCAGTTACAGACCTTTGCAAATTATGGAGGAGGAGTGATGTCAGTTTGAGGACTAAGGTGCTTCTGATTCAGGCTACGGTCTTTCCAATTACTAGTTATGCATCTGAGACCTGGACAAAGAATAAGGATGACAGAAAAAAGAATTGATGCCTTTGGTGTTGGAGAAGAGCACTGCACATTCCATGTATGGCTGAGAACATTCATAGGAATGTCTTGGAGAAGATGCAGCCAGAGTGCTCTTTGGAGGCAAGAATGATGAGGAGGCTTCACCTCACATACTTTAGACATATTGCTAGAAGGTGCTATTCCTTTGAGAAGGACATGTTGTTGGGAAGGGTGGAAGGTTGGTGAAATAGAGGAAACCCTCAACCAGGTGGATTGACAAGGTGACTGCTATAATGCGCTCGTGTGTTGGAAAATGTGAAGATGGTGCAGAGTAGGACAGGTTTCAGATCTTTTGCTCATAGGGTTGCTATGAGTCGTGCTCAACTTGATGGCATCTAACAACAACAACAACAACAAACAGCACTTCACAAGAGCAGTAACAGAAGTGTGTGTGTATATATATATGTATGTATAAGTATGTATGTAGGTATGTACCTACATGCCTAACAATAAAGAAATTACTATGTTAAGAACTTTCATTCTAGAATCAGAGAAGGGGGGGAAAATCCTAACTCTACATTTTAATGCTTGTGCTATGTTAGGTAAACTATTTAACTTTTCCTTATATTTAGGTGTCTTATCACTATATTCAACTCTGTAAAAAGATAACAGCAGAATCTACTTCTCAGGGTTACTCTAAAGACTGAAGAGGTTTTAGAGGGAAAGAATTTAACTCACTGAAAGCTCTCCACAGATATAAACTGTGAAGAGAAAGGGGGAAAAGAGGAGGGGAGAGATAATAATTTAGAAGAGACAACCAGAGCTTACACTATTATGCAGTAATAAAATATATTAACTGTTTGAATTAATAATATGGAAAGTGAATTGATGCTCAGTGATAAAGCAGGGTTCTAAATTGTATACATGGCAACAGCTAAAAGAAATGTTTAAAAAATAATTAAACAGTGCTGGAAGAAACACGCTTAAGGTCAGCAGTAGTTATAGTTGAAAAATATGGCTGTGTTTGTGTTGTTGTTAGTGACCCTGTGAACAATGGATCTGAACCCAGCTCTATCCTGTGTCATCTTTATCATCTCTGACACACTTGAGTCCATCACAGCAGTCAGTCAAGCCATCTTGTTTAGGTTCTTTCTTTCACTGCCCCTACACCTTTCCAAACATGATGTCTCTTTTCAAGGAATGTCCCCCAACAACAACATCCCTTAAGTATGTGAGACACAGCTTTGCCATCCTTGCCTCTAAAAAACACTCTGGTTATATGTTCTCCAAGTCATATCTGTTTGTTGTTTTGGCAGTCCATGGAATATTCAGTTTTATTCTCACTACAATTTGAATGTGTGTGTAGGTGGTTGTAATTCTTAATACTTCAGTTTTATATATTTTCCTGTGTTTTTACACATCCTTCCCCAAACAGAATCAGAGATAGGATGAATAGCATGGTAAAGTCACATCATAACTTTTCTTCATCCTTACTCCCAAGTTATGAATTCCATACTGAGCAAATGAACCTTACTGATGGGACAGATTGTACTGTTCTCGTGTAAAATGAGGACAATGAATGACATGGGGTTTGGGGAAAAATAATCAGAGGTACTTTACTGACGATACCCAGGATGCCACCCAGAACAGAATATTGTTCGAACAAGATGTTTCTGTTCCCTTACCCCACTTGCTTTCCTATCCTTTTCTTAAAATGGGCAGGCAATTCAGAAAGAGAAGAAATGGCTGTGAGAATCTGTTTTGTGACTGACATCTGTGTGAGAGATAAAGACATTATGGACTTGTGACTTTTGGGTCTAGTGCCAAGAGGCTAGGAACACTGGTCCACAGAAAAGGACAACTGAGTTCACGTTGACCACCATGCCATTTTTAGACTGGAATGTAGAGAAGGACAAGGACAAGTTCCACCAACTGTTCTTTGAGAGTTCTCTAGTGTCTCACTCTGAAAAGTAACTCTGGCATTTGAGTGAAAACTCAATCTCAACATTTATTTATGGTTTATGAAACATTCTAATTTTTCTGTGACAGTGAAAAAAAAAATAAAACTTTCTTTCTTGACTCTGAACCCTGGGTGATAATTTTATTTTCACCAACCATGGGTATCTTCTAAAAAACAAGATGTTCATGTGGGGACAGAATTTGGTCTTTGCTTAGATGAGATGAAAGTGTATACTGGTAACTAATCCATGAGTCTTCTTTCATTGACTTGTGGGCTCTGGTAGCCTCGTCCATGGGGAGTGATGCTGTTAACCCAAAGACCACATCCCTCTGGCTGTTCAAATCCACTAGAGGCTTCTTAGGTGAAAGATGAGTAATTCCTCTCATGAGATTTATAACCTCTGAAACCTCATTGGATGGTGATTATGAATTTGAATGCTATGAGTTCAATTCAACTTGATGGTACATAGCAATAACAAAAAGCAAACAAACAAAAAAAAAAGGACAGCTACCAAATGCCAGACATTGGAGATGCTGAGGTGAATGTAAACAAGAACCTATTTTAGGTAAATCACCCACAACATACTTGCAAGTTGGCTGGAATAAGTAAAGGTGATCTTTGTGTGATTTAGTCAAATAACTAATGTGCTTTGTGAGCACATATTTGAGAAAGATAAAAGAAGAGTAGTGAATATAAAACTCAAGTGGCTGCAAAATAAAATCATTCAAACCGCAATGTTGTTCATTCCTAACTATATGAATTTGTTCTGTTTCATTATTTTTAAGGGGCAACACCAGGCTGCCATCACAGCCAGTCTATGCTTAACAAATTCAACATGAAAGTCAAAAAGAAGTGGGAATAGTCTGTAGGGAATTGCACTGCTAACCCTAGACGACACTTCTCTGTTGGTTTGAATCCACCAATGGCTCCATGGGAGAAAGACTGGAAATCGTCTCCCATGAAATTGACAGCCCTGGAAACTCATTGAAGGATCAGCTACAATTGGTGAGTTTGAGGGTTAATGGATTTGTGTGTGAGATTTCAGTACCTTTATAAATCCTGCTACAGATGAGATAGAAGGTGTATCTGTCTATTGAAAGAAAAAATTCCTTTCATAGTTAAATCAAACGGCTCCTCCTTTCCCCCTTAGAACTAGTGTTGTCTGCTAGTGGTTACTGATTTTAGTATCTACATACCACTTCAAGTCTGATATAACCCCTTCTCTAAGAGGATAAGGATGGATGTAGAGTGGAAACAAGCCTTCCTAAAGAGGTTCATCTATACCAGGAATCTCTAGTTGGTGCAAATGGTTAGCACAATCAGATGATGATTAAAAGTTGCCAGCTTTGTGTCCACACAGAGGTACCACAGAGAAAAGACCTGGTGATCTATTTTCTTCCCCCCCCCCCTATTTTACATTATTTTGTAAAGAATTGGTTTGCTTACAAAGGTTATATACATTGTGTTTTACACTATTCATCTCTCACATTGTGTTTCATACAATCTTTCTCATACATTCTATTTTAGAAAATCAATCACCATTGAACCATACCCACTATTACCTTGTCTTTTCCTCCAGATCCTTCTCATTTGCTTCTCCCTCTCCCTCCATCCCCAAACTGTGCAGCTCTACAGTTTCACCAACAGTAAGAGAGATGCAAATCAAAACTACAATGAGATACCATCTCACCCGAGTAGCACTTGTAAAGTTTAGTTAGTGCAGCAAGCAATAAATGTTGGAGATGATGTGAAGAAGTTGGAACTCTCACACACTGTTGGTGAGATTGTAAATTGGTACAACCACTCTGGAAGAGTTTGGTATTTCCTAAAAAAAGTTGAATATAGAAACTCCATGTCACCCAGCTATTCAATTACTAGGAACTGAAATACCCCAAGGAAATGAAAACTGAGACACAAATGGAGCTTTGAACACCAGTGTTCATAGCAGCACTATTTACCATCACAAGAACATAGAAACAGCCCAAATTTCCAACCACAACCAAATGGATTGAGAAACTGTGATACATTCACTCAATGTAATACTATACACTTAGGAGCAATGATTTTAAATAATACTATACAACTTGAAAGAGGCTGGAGAGCATTATACTGAGAGAAGGGGTGAAGTGATCTACTTTTAGTAAATAAGCCATTGAAATAAATCAGTTCTACTCCAACCCACATGGGGATCTCCACGAGTTAGAATTAGTTAAATGGTTACTAACTATGCCAGATACCTAGCTAAACACTTTAATCCACATTTTCTATTTTTTATTTTCATTGCTGAGCTTAAAGTTCATTGCTATCGAGTCAGATTGCCTCATAGATGAGCCTCCAGAGGATTTTCAGAGGCTGTCAATTGCACAAGAGAAGAGTGTTCATCTGTCTCCTAGGGAGAATCTAGTAAATTCAAACTACCCATCTTTAGTTTTGCAGCGTAACTCACCTCTAGGCCTTCAGATCGTCCTAAGGAAGACCCTCGGCATGATGGATTGGCACAATGCCTGTAACAATGGGCACGTTCATATCCGAGACAGTGAGGACAGTACAGGATCGGGCAAGTGTCAGATCTGTTGTTCATAAGATCATCTATGAGTTGTAGTAAACTTCATTAAGTTTTGGCACCTAGTACCAACCACATGGCTAAGCTTGAGATACGCACTATGGTCTTCCATTAACAAAAGGAAATGCAGGTTCAGAGGAGATGAGTGCCCACGGTCCCAGAACTGCTAATGTGTGGAGCTGGCTTCCAGTCCAGTCTGCGTCTATCCAAAGGCCTGCTCTTAGTACACTGTGAGCCCCCTGCTCAGTCTTTTTTTTTTTATAACTTTTTTTAAATTTTATTATTTTTGTGTGAGTGTACCGTCAAATCAGATCTGACTGGTACAGGAGGAGACTGTCCCTCCTTCCTCGGCAGAGCATCTGGTGGATCCCCTGCTCAGTCTTGCTACTCAATTAAGTCACTGCTCTTCTTCTTTAATAAGGTAAAAAAGTTAACATATAGCTTCAGCATTTTTCAATCTCTGTGAGCCAGATTTCTGACACTGAGATGCACACATTTACTAAAATTTGGAGCACTGGCTTTTGATCATATTAAAAATAAAACCAAAGCTTATTATCATATGCTAAATGATTTGCCAATCCTATACAAGGTGCTGGAATAAGAGCCAAAAAAGGTTTGCTTCCAAACACAGGAGTAATGCCCTTATTTAATGCCATACTCTAAGGAGCTCTGGTGACATAGCATCGTGTATCTAGTATAGTTTGGGCTACAACTGAAAAGCTGGTGGTTCAAATCTACCAATAACACATCTAGAGAATGATGAGTATTCTACTACCATTAAAAACCCAAACAGAAGGTCACTGTGAATCAGAATCACGTTAATGTTAGTGGGGGCCTTAAAAGAGTCAGGGAGTGAACTCTAGCCAAAACATTTTTAGCATTGAATGATGGGCATCCAGTGAGTTAAGCAGAAAGATCCTAGACATAGATCTGTCCACCAAAGTACAACCATGGATAGTAATCAGCTTGCCGACAGTAAAGAGGCAAGCACAAACTAAGATTCTCAAAGAATGAAGTAGCAAGGCAAGGTGACCATGGTTACTTACATTTGACTCACTAAAACAAGAATTGCTGAGCAAGAGCCCAACCTCACTCTTCACACGGAAGAATCAGTCAGTCTCACTTGAGTCACTACAGATGTGAGTACGGAGGAACTTGAAAACAGAATTTCTCCTGTGCATTTTCTTTCTAAAGTCCTTATGGATGCCTGTTTATTTCTTCACAATTATATCAAAACAATCCCCTGTCCAGAACTAACATAAATTCAAAGCAATTAGAGAGATTATCTAAAATGTGCTTGTAATTATTCTCCAGGAAATGGTGTGTGAATGTGTCCCTGTTGTACTCCCTCCTAGGATATTAAAAAAAAAAAGGTGTATGTATGGGCATGTATGTATATGTGTGTGTGTGTACCTGAAACCTATGAAAACTGGTACTTGACACCATTTTTTTATCATTTGTTCTAGTGGGAAATAATTTTAATGTTACTTCTCTGATAGTTTTTTGCCTTACACACTGTCTAACTTTAGTGAGTTTTATGGCTATGTTACACACATAAACATACACAAACCTTTACCATCTCAAGTGGATGTGGCATCTCAAAAGAGAAACACTGGGTTGTGGGTTACAAGGCAAAACAAGGCACCGCTGCTCCACTGAGCACTTATAAATTGTTGCAAACAATATGAAGGAATAAGAGGTGACCCTGGGAATATTAAAAGCGACAACACTTCGGGGCTCAGGACCAGACTTAGAAAGGAAAAAGGAAGAACAACAAAAAAAATGATACCACTAAACTCAATTGCTTCAATATTCTGCGGGATCTCCAGGGTGGTCTTGTGTTTCTAATTAATATTTCTCTCTAATTACGTTCATGATGGTAACTGTGCTAAATACAAAACTCAACTCCTTTCTTTACCACAGAGCTGGGTAGGAAGGCACTTGAGCAGGAAGGCTGGGCTGCTTCATTGTGATGCAAAAGAATGCAACAATTAAGAATATAATTTTGGAAGATGTCAGCAGCCTAATTACTCATAGGGCTTCCAGCAAATTAAGCAGTAGGTGAATTAGCTCATTTAATGAGATCTAGAGTTTGGAGGCTTTTACTTTGCATTTGAGCAACACATTTCTCAACTACATGTTAATAATTTGGGCACCCCAATATGCTATTAGTGCAACAGGTTCTGCAAAAGGCATGAAGGTCAGTTGCTTAAAAGGGTCTGTAAGTCAATTAAATTGCATTATCTAATTCCCTAACCCACTCCATCTCTTCTCTTCCCAAATACACTGTCTAACTTAGAAAGCAATGGTTTAATAAAGTAGCTTTCCAAACTACAGCCTTCAGGGTAGAAGAAATGGAGTCAAGATGGAATCTGGGTTAGAAACTTTATTTACTATTTTGTACCTCTTAATTTTTATTTTTTTTTTTATTTTATGCTTAAGTTTGTAGAGATTGCAATGGCTAACCATTTCAGCTTGCTTGACTCCACAATCAACAATCTTGGCACCAGCAGTCAGAAAAAGAAAAAACAAATTGCATTAGGAAAACCTGCTGTCAAGGACCTCTTCAGAGTGCTAAAGAACAACATTGCCAGTCTGGAGACTGGCAATCCAGATCATAGTCTTCACAATTACTTTCTAAGAGTCAGAGATTTAGGCATTTGACTAAGTGTGACAAAAAAGAATTGATGCCTTTGAGTTGTGGTACTAGAGAAGGATATTGAACATACCATGGACTACCAAGAGAACAAATAGGTCTTAGAGAGGGTGAAATCAAGTTAGTACTTAAAGGCAAGGATTTTGAAGATCAATCTTACCTACTTTGGACTTGCCAGGAAGGACCAGTCCTTAGAGAAAGACATCATGTTTGGAAGGGTGGAAGGATGGAGTAGGAGAGAAAGATTTCAGATGAGATGGATTGATATAGTTGCTGGGATAATGGGGTAAGTATGTTGGAGACAGTGAGATTGGCTCAGAATAGGATGGGGTTCAGAGTTATTGTGCATAGAGTCAGTGTGAATCACAGGGGACTTGATGGCACACAACAACAATGTGAAAATGCTAAAGACCCTATTATAATTTTATCCTACCATCTAACATAGTGTCTAGAACACATGGTATACTTATTATTAAACATCGTAATTTCCAAAGAATGAGTGAATGATGTGACAATTCAGTACAATTAATATCAAAACACTGATTGCCATTAAGGCAGAATGGACTCATAGTTGACCTTTCTGCTGCTTTTTTAGAAGACTGTAAATCACATGGGAGGTGAATATGCATCTTTCTGCCACGAAGCTGCTGGTGAGCTCAATCCACTAGAGAGGTATCACCTATGAGCGAGCAATCCAACTCCCTATGCACTACCACTAGAGCTCAGTAAGACAAAGAATTCATAACATCAGAAGAAACTAACAAACAAATGCATAAACGATGAACCTACTGTCCTGGTATTAATTCTAACTCATAGCAACTTTTGTAGGATAGAGTAGAATTGCCCACAGAATTCCCTTGGTTGTAAACTTCCAAAGCACCATCTTCCTTTCAGGAAGCAATTGGTAGATTCAAACCATGGAACGGTTGGCTGGCAGCTCAATGTTTTCACCCCGCATCACTGCGACTCTCACACCTTCAATATAATAATAATATCAATGATAAAAATATTATCAGCATCAAGATAGATCAGTATTCAGAACTGTAGTACATGGTGTCAGTGTGAATCACAAGTGACTTGATGGCACATAATGACAACAACGACACACTGGTCTCTAAGATAGGCATTTGGGAGAGAGAAACCCAAGATTCCTGGACAGAGGTGCCCACAGACCATACCGGGGAGAATATGACCAGGGTTCTCTTTGCATTACACTGGCAAAGAGGCTCAATGCTGCCGTGACTTAAGAAGTCATCAGCAGATTCAGTGTGTGTTGGCAATTGTAGATTGTTGTGGGTTCCTTAAAGCCATGTATTGCAAATTCTAACACTTATATTTGTGATTATAATGTCACTTGCATGGGTGTTTAGATTTTTCTCTGTTATGCTAATGTGCCAGTATTAGTGTAGGGTGTATCTTGACTCAAACTCTTTTAAGATATAAAAGGAACAGATAGGAAAGAGTATAAATATTCCACATGATTCCCAAAACTGTAAATTTTTACAGAATGAGACTGCCACAAATTTCTCTTAAGAAGTGTTTGGTGAATTCAAACTGGCAACCTTTACCTGAGCAATCAAAGGCTTACCACACTATGTCACCTGGACTTGCCCACTACTTACCTATGGATATAGCTAGCTACATGTGTCACTATCCGTGTATGTCACTGAGGGAACTCTGGTAGCTTAGTAGTAAAGTTATGCTGCCAACTCAAGGACAGGGATTTGAATCCACCAGTTGCTCCATGGGAGAATGATAGGCAATTTCCTTCTGTGTGATTTACAGCCTCTGAAAACCTGCTAGGAAGGTCAACTATGAGTCAGTTCCAATGGCACATAACAATAATATCCTGTATCAATGTACCCATTTATTTTTCTATCCCTTGGTGGTGCAATTAGTCAACATGTTTGTCTTCTAAGCAAAATGCTGGTGGTTTGAATCCACCTACGTAAAGGCACTTTGAAAGAAAACCCTGGTGATCTACTTCTGAGAAATCAGTCACTGGAAGCCCTATGGAGACCCCACTTGATTTGAACACACAAGTCAGAGCTGGGGATAATACAATTGTAACTGGTTTATGTGTGCATCTTACTGGTCTGTTTATCCAAAGAACCCTAAGACAAGGTACCTTCTTTTTCAAATCTCCGGTTCTAGTCTGAGGATGACTCCCATGTCAAGTGCTTCTTCCCACACCAACACTCAATGAGGAATTTAAGATCTTCCCAGGTCCTTCAGCAACCATCACCACCTACATGATAATAGCCAATTATTGTCTATTTACTGCATGACAATCACTAAACACAGTTATTTCTATGCATCCGTTTACTGACTCCTCACCAAAAGTCTCTTGACCTCCAATTCATAAAGAATACTGATGGTCAGAAAATTGAGATAAATGACTCAATGTCACTCAACTTGTGAGTAGCAGAGTTGAGATCCTATTTTGAGTTTTCTGTCCAGTAGCCCCTGCACTAACCATTCTACCCTGTCTTTACTGAACGGCTCTGACTGTTAAAAATATATTTCTTAAACTACTGTCTTTCTGAAACTTCCATCTATTGGCCACAGTTCTCTCTCTGGAAGTATAGAGACCTAGTTGGCTCTTTTTATAGGATGCTCTGCAGAGAATGGCAACTCCAGAATCAGCCCTGCTGATGATAATCAATCCCAGCTGAGACAGATACATGTGAATTCTGTTTTCGATAATGGTGATTCAGTCATGTGCCATTTATTTGTTGTTTCTTTTACTATTTTTGGCCGTTTTTAAGTGCTGTCAGGTGGACTATGGCTCACAGAGATCTTATGAGCAACAGATACAAACACTACCTTATCTGACACCATCCTCACCATTTCTGGTACACTGGGGTCCATCCTTAAAAGTCACAGTGTCAATTCTTCTTGTTAAGGGTCTTCCTCATGATGTATTTCACCATCATCATTTCAGTTAATGCTCATCACATGTTATGAAGATGGTATTTATAGAGAAGAGGAAATTGGGACTCAGAAAGGTCAAGTCCATTGTCTAAGGACATAACAAAGTACCAGAGCTGACAACACATGGATTCAGTGTAGAGAGGAACTGAAACTGAAGCATATGCTGCTCCTACTATGCTATGAAAGTTTTATGAATGAATGAGTGAGAAAAGCATAACAGAGGGTGTAAAGAATGCTTTAAGATCAACACAAGGGCTAAGAGTACTCAGTGCAGAAAAAAAGGTGGCTTATTCCTTCCTAACCAAGTCTTCTGTGAGGCTGCACTAATTACCATTTATACTAGCCTCCAGCCTACCTCTGCTGGAGCTCAGGGAGAAGTTTTAATTTGCTAGGAAAGGAGTTGAAGAAGGGACTCGGGAATGCTGTGAAGTGCCATCTCCAGAGCAGGAGTAATTTCTGTAGAGGTTACTAATGGGGAGGGGGGGAAACAAAACAACTCAATACGATGTGTACACTTGGGATGTGATTACAGGCCTGGAGCATCTGGTGGGTAGGATTCACCCGGCCTTTCCTTTTGGAGATCGCCATTACGTAAGCTAATATGAGAGAACTGACAATCAGTTTGACCCACGGGGCTTGAGGCCAGGTGAGTCCTGACTCCTCATCCCTAAGAGACTCATTTTGTTGACATTGAAGACACCCTTGAAAGAGTCATGACAGTGTGCATGAGGCCATTGGTCCATTACAGGTTTTCAGGCAGAATGCTGAGAAAACTGAAACCTGGACCGATTCCAACTGAGTTTTTCAGAGAAGAAGAGCTCTGAGGTTGCCTAGTGTTATAGTTGGTTAGGTGTTGGGCTCCCAGCTAAAGTTCAGAGGTTCAAACTCATAATCCACCTTGTGAAAGAAATATGAGGCAATCTATTTCCATGAAGATACACAGCCTCAGAATCTGGATGGGGCAGTTCTACTAGTTCTGACCTACAGTGTCACTAGCACTGCATTTCACTCACTCCTCAACAGCAAGATTTTGGGGGCAAGTTACCTACTTGAGAGACAAGATGTCAGGGCAGAAAATACAAATCACTTGGAATCACACTTCCTGGGGTTTGCATTATTGTCTCCACTCACTCTGGTTGTGTCATCTTGGGTAAGTCATTTAAAACCCACCCTCAGGCTTCATATGCTTGACTATAAAATGAGAGAAATGAAACATTACAGAATAGGTCTTGGAGGATTATAGATCATCATGTGTTGTTGTTGTTGTTGATTGCCTTCGAGTGAAGCACAACTCATAGTGACCCTATGGAGAAAAGACCTGAAGCAGCTCTACAACTATAGACCTTTATGAAAGTTCATAGAATTTCCAGAGGAATGTTGTTTAGGAAGTGGATGCCACTCCTGCTTCCAAACCTGTCATAAAATGTTATTGGGTGGGTTGCCTGTGATGCATAGTGACCCGATGTACAGCAGCTCTGAACCCTTCCCTATCCTGAGCCAGTCTCACTAATTCTGACACACCAACCCCCCTTGCCCCACTTACTGTATCAATCCATATCATCCGGGGTCTCCCTCTCCCACACTGTCCATCCACCCTTCTGAGCATGATGTCCTCATGTACAGAGTAGGTATTTAAGAAATTTTATTCTTTCTCATTAGGGAAAGCTCCCTAATACTTGGGCATAGGCTTCCAACACTGGGACACGTTTTCTCACAAGTTATTCCTAAGCCTCTAATGACATACAGTCCTCTGGGTTGATTACCTCCTACCTTATCACTCAAACACAGAGAAGTTCTGATTGCATTGTTATACCCTATGGGTTTCCTGTTACATATATTCAAGGAAGAATTGAGAAAGATAGAGCTGGGGACCTCATGCAGACATCATTCCCCAGACATCCAATTGCTTAAGTAACCCAGAGGTAAATAAACATAAATGCCATTTCAGACTCACTAGGACTTCTCAAAATTGCCATCTCCTAGTGTGCTCTGGCGGCCTAGTCAATAAGGAGCTACACTACCAACTCAAAGTTAGAAAGTTCTAATCCACCAGCTACTCCACAGTAGAAAGATAGGCAATTCCTCCTATGTATTTAATAGCTTCTGAAAGTCCACTAGAGGGTCCTCTGTAAGCCAGTTCTGACTCAACCCACATAGATTAGTTGGTTAAAATTTAATGGTAGCTGGGCATCAAAGGAGGCCTGGAATCTTTACTAGACCTAGATGGTCTCCATTCTGAGTCCTTCAATTTCTATATTTTTCAAAGCTCTGGTTTTGCCCACTCTGAGAAGCATTCTCTGAGGTCTCCTAATATTCAAAGGCATTCTTTGTCGAGAGACAACCCAGCACTCTGGGAGAAGCACAGACTTTGGAGTTGAGTAGGCATGGCTTCAAACTGTACGTCCACCATCTCCTTGCTATGTGATCTAGGATACTTACATTCTGAGCCTCAGATTCTCTAGTTAATAAACGGGTTAATAATGTTGATCTGTCATTGAACATACACAAAGAGTGAGTTCATTAATATGAGTAAAGATCTTAAACAGTTCACAGCATCTAAAAGCCAAAACCAGCTATCCTCAAACGGACTGCCCCAGATGAATCTAAGTGTGTCAAAGTAGAACTCTATTCTGGTGAGGTTTTAAATGACTGCTCTTTTTCAAAAATTTATCCATAGATATTTCTTTTAAGGTACCTCTGGTTGTACTCAAACCATCAGCCTTTTAGTCAGCAATCTACTTTGCCTCATCTAGGGTCTCTGTTTGGCATGCCATTTCTGTCTTTTCCTTGCTTCTCTCTCCCCACACTCCAATGTGTCTCACAACATGCCTTATTCATTTTATGATTAATGGGCAGCATGTCACCACCCATCAGAACAAACTATATGAGATACAAATGACAAAAAGCACAAGTGAGAAAGGTTTATTAAACCTATTTTTCTTCTGACTCAGAGAAATGAGGTGCCCATCCCTTCACCACATGGCTAGTCAAGGATGGAGCCAAGACTACAGCCAAACATAATAGCTCCCAGGGTAGCTGTCCTTGCACCATGCCATGATGGCCTCATCTTCGGCTACAGTTTTTCCTAATTCCATTCCTTTGATTGAAAAAAAATTAATATAATCATCAACAACATTAATGAACTCTGCAACAGATATCCATCTTTAATATAGGAAGAAAAGCATTAAGATGTCAAACATGGTACTGCTAAGTGTGCATCCACAGCCAAGCACTGGGGGCACTGGGGACCAGAAGCTCAGAGAAGTAATTGCCACGAATAAGACTCAACTGGACATTGATTTATTCATCCTGTGTGCTTGATTTCTGCTTTAAGCTTACTCAATTGACTATTCCTCTTTGCTGTTCTTTCTCAGCAACATGAGGCCAGACTATTTGAAAGGGAATGTGCTCATGACTTACTTCGCTAAGTTTTGGGATTTTTATATCTAATTTTTGAATCCTTATGTGCTTTTTTGCCCTCAAAATTAGAAACATTGCTGCTGGTGGTATTATGTGCTTTGGATCAAAACTGACTCATAGCTGACCTTCCAGTGGGTTTTCAGAAGCAGGAAATCACAGGAGAGGGAAATGCTCATTTTTCTTCTGCAGAAATGTTGGATTCAAACCACATGCCTTGGAGATGGCAGCACAGCTCCTTGCCACTAGGCCACCAGATCTCCCTAAATATTGGTGAGGAAGAAAGAAATGATGCCTATTTCTCCATAATATATCAGAGCCTATATTAGTCACTTATAACCCTGACTGTATAACTTAGTCAAACCCGGCTGCAAGGCACCCTGGGAACTCACCTATAAGATTATAAGGAGAGAAAGTCAAGGATGAGAAAGAGGAAGACAGCAGATGGAAAAGGTGGCCTCACTGGCTCATAGAAGCTGATGCTAAAAGTTAAGCAAACGTTTTGAACCCAAAATTATGATAACATTAAGACTGGGAATAGTGATGGTAATGACATTATAGCACTTATTAAAGTCTTGTAGTCATCATTTAGTACAAATAATCAATTCACTTGGTGACTAACAAAGTTGCAAGTTCAAGTTTATCCTTGCATACTTCAGATTTATATATACACAAAAATGGTTACTGAAAATTCTATGGAGCTCACTTTTATTCTGACACTAAAAGATCACCATGAGTCAGGGCCATCTTGATGACCATTAGATTTTTGTCCCAGTTTATTAAATTCTTAGAATATATTTTTATTACCTGGTTTATCCTCTCAACAATCATATAAGGTAGGCTGAAAAAAGATGAATTATTACCCAAAATCACACAGCCGATAAACAGCAGAAATGAGATTCACACTCCACATATGGTTCACTTCAGAAAAGTCCAACTTTGCTCGATTTTCCCCTAAGTGTAACAATGTCCATTTGTTAGGTTCTTTCCAGGTTCTACTCTATGGTTCTACTCATTATTCCCATCATTTCACCTAGCCTCTGAATTAGTCATGAGGATTATTTACACGCGAGGAAATTTAGCTCAGAAAGGTTAATGAACTCACTCTGGACACATGGTATTAAGAAATGGGGGGGAAGGGTCCAAGACAAATCTTAGTATAAATTACAAATTCTATCCACACAACCTGTCACTTTTCCACAGCAGTCCAGATGATGGAGACACAGCAGTAGGAGTTAAAATAATATAGGAGTAAGGGATAGCAGCATGGGGTCCCCATAAGATAAGACCCAAGGAGCAAGTTCTGGAAAGAGCATAGGACTCTGAATTCCAGGCAAAGTAATCCCAGAGGGAATACTATCAGAGAGATATATTTGTAATGTCAGGCATTCAAACTAAGAGCATACACTGGAGTTAGTGTTACAGCCTTCTTGCAGCCCACGGTGGTTGTTGGGGCCGAGGGTAGGGGGGCTAAAGGAAGAGAAAGGAAGTAGCATTAATCAAGGCTCTACTGTGCCAAAAACTAAGCTGTATAGAACATTGTGTTCAATCTCATAATAATCCTGCAAAATAATTTTTATTGTCTTTCTTTTTCATTTACCCTGACTTCCTCATGCCTAATGCAGTGGTTGACACAAACACCATAATAATTCAGTAGCACATATACTAAAACTTGGAATGACAGAAAGAAGATTAGCATGGCCCTTGAACAAGGAAGATACACAAACTTGTGAAGCATTCCATATTTTTGAACATTGTTCTAAGTGGTACAGCACTTGGCTGTCAGTTTGCTGTACTAAGATAACTTGGGGTTGCTGTGAGACTGAAATCTGTGACACTGGTATGTCAAATGCCATTTGGGTTACCCCTGGTATACAGGTTTTGGTGGAGCTCCCTGAATAAGACAGACTAGGAAGCAGGATGGGACATATACTTCCTAAATAGCAGGCCTTTGAAAACCCTATGAAGACTAAGGAAAAAGTATAGTTATAGTACAGTGTTCAGATCTTTTGTTCATACAGTCACTATGAGTCGTACTCAACTCAACAGCACCTAGCAACAGTAACAATAAATTCAACTGGTCAGAGAGAAGCCAAATAAGTTGAAACTACTGCCAAGACATAGAAAACATCAGATATGTATGATTTAAACTAGAAAATCCATAAATTATCCAGATAACCTAAGGCTTGAGTCAACTTGATTTAAAAGTATATAATATTAGACACATTAATTCAGTAAGTTCACTCAGTGGTCAAAATTTTCATTGTCACCCAGTCAGAATTGACTCATAGCTGACCCAATGTTGCGTTTCCACTCCTGCAAATTGCACAAGAGAACATCACCATCTTTCTCCCTCAGGACTGCTGATGGATTTGGACCACCAGAAAGGCTTAGCTTCTAGCTTACCAATGCAACTCCTTAAGGACTATGTCATCAGCACTCCCTGCAGAATTTACTAAATTACATCCAGGCATTAAGGTGGGGAGCTGAACTAAATACAACCTGCCCTAAGAGGTCCTCATAAGTAAGAGGAAGCACTCCCTAGTCCTCCCTTATCCTCACAATTATTGCTGTTTGAACTCCTTGCTACAGCCACTGTTTCAATCATCTTGTCGAGGATCTTTTATCTTTTTCAAGGTTAAAAGAACAAGGATGTAGTATGTATACCTAAAACAAAAAAAGGTATATATTAGGTTTATATCCTTTCACCATAATTATTTAATCTGTATGCTGAACAAATTATTCTAGAAGTTGAACTGTAGGAAGAAAAACTTGGCTTCAAGAATAGAGGAAGATTTATTACCAGTCTACCACACCTAGGTGAATCAACTTTAACTGCTAAAAGTGAAGAGGACTTGAAGTATTTACAGTTAGAATGAAAATCAGAATAAACCCCAAACTCTATGTCGTCAAGTTAGTTCTGACTCATAGTGACCCTCCCTTGGGTTTCTGAAGTTGTAAATCTTCATGGATTTATAGCTTCAGAATCTTTATGTTCATCTCTCTTCATTGGAGCAGCTGATGTCCTTACAGTTAGCAGTCTCAAAGTTACGTATTAAACAGAATCAAAGTCAAAGCCATCGCTGTGGAGTCAGAACCAACTCAGAGTTGGCCCTCCAGTTGGTTTTCAGAAGTCACTTGAGAGGAGATTGCCCATCTTTCTCCTAAGAAGTAACTGATGACTGATGAATTTGAACCACCAAAACAGTGCCAGCAGCACAATTCATTACAGACTAGAATAGGAACCTTACAATGCCAAACATATATCATAGGCCAACAGTTAACTCTTGCATGAATATTCTTATCCAGAAACATATTGGGGTAATGATTTCCAACAATCTCTCCAGATGCTTCCAATATTCTCCACCAGTAAAAACAAACAAACAAACAAACAAACAAACAAACAAAAAAAGCACACCACCAAACTGGTGGATATTTCAGAGAGGGTCAGGTATTTCTGATCACTCTCTCAGAGATACCATAATACTATGACTGGTGACCACATCCCAGAGGGAACAGACCCACCAGGGCTTTCCCACTGAGCAGATAAAATATTTAAATGCAGTCCATCCGTCAGTAATCTGCTGCCACCTCATCCTCGGAGAGCTGCTTTATTGAACACTGTAATTGCCTGGATGCTGTTATTCATTTCTGTAGCTTTTGCTATTAATTAAATATTTTTGTTGAAAGCTCCCCGTGACATTTCTTGCTGCATTCTTGAATATCTGATAAGATGTACAGTCAGAACACTGGTACCCGCTGCATTTGGCTGATAGTCTTGTCCTAGTTTCTCATCCTCAAAACGCTAAAGAAATGACACAGTTTTAGTGGAATGAGGGCTTCTATTGTTACAGGATTTGGGGGCTTGGGGGGAGTGCAAGAGTCTTAGTGAAATAGATGCAAATGTCACATTTTAGAGCTCATTGTGCTAGAAATTGGACTAGACCCTTATTTAAAGGCTTAGCCCATTCCTCGGGTCAAAGGAAGCTTGTCTGGACCGACTCCAGCAATTCTAACTCTGGTGGAAATAGTCATTCATTCAACGTCATTTTACCAGTATTTCTGAAGGTTCTGCTACATACTAGACTCTGTGCTAAATGTTGTCGATATGAAGATGTACATAGTTAAAATGAAAAACAAAGTAATCTCTGCCCTTAAGAAAGCGATCATTGCTCTTTTGAGAACACATACACAGTGAAATGCTTGCTTTAATTCAGGATGCGAACTAGCTGTAGTTACAGGTGATGTTACAGGGCCTCAATGTCTGAGGGAAGACAGAAGAAAAGATTCACACAGGATGGAAGAGGATGTCCAGAAAACAAGGTATCCCATTGAGATAAAAGTGAGAAGCAGTGTCCATCTGCTACAAAGATGGCGGGCTGCAGAGCACCCTGTCTATATGGCACTAGGACTGTTATTTTGGAGAGAATCTGAGACCAGGAATTCTGGGTTGAAGAGTAAAACAATAAAGGGAAGCGATGTTACCTGTTCTCTTCATGACAGGTCTGAGTTGGAGTCCATATGCATAGAAAGTGAATCAGCAGCTGAAGGACTCATGTCCATAAGATACTGTGTGACAGAGCACAGACACAGCTGCGGTGGGGCTGGGATGTTGAGGGAAGTGCTTTGAGAGAGACAACAGGGTCATGGTCCTTCACAGAGCCTGCACCTCCTCACCATTTCTAGGGACACCTGGAGGCCCAGGGAGGGAATACTTGCCAGGTTAGCACTGGCCTGCTCAAGATAGGTTCTATTTATAGGAGCAAAATTAAAGTTGTTATTGATTGAATTGCATCCTCCCCAAGATATGTTTTTGGAATCCAAACCCCTACACCTGTAGATGTAACCCACCCATAGGGAACAGAGCTTGCTTTAAAAAAAAATACTAATTTTAATGAACATTTACAGAGATTTTGGATTTCCATTCATTCATTGTTGCACTTTTTACCCTAACCCCACCCCCCTTCATTCCTCTCTTTGAAAAGCAAAAGATAAACTTTTTCATTGGTGTACAATCCCCCTGCCCCCTCCCCCCACCCTGAATGCACTCCACTATGCAACCTTAATTGTGGATTCCTGTGATTATCATAATATCCTATCATATATCACTTTTAAACTGTTCTCAGAGCTTGCTTTTTAATGGTAAGGAGTCCATATCACTGTAGGCTGTGTGCTAAACTGATTCACCTATGAGTTCTGCAAGAGCAAATGAGACACAAAAGCAAGCATAGATGGGAAGTTAGAAGCCACCAGAAGATCACCAAGGAAATGAGCAACAGAAGAAGCTGAAAGCGACAAAGACAAGGAGGGACATTCCTCCAGAGCTGACATACACAGAGAATCTTCCCCTAGAGCCAGTGTTCCAGCCTCCTGAACTGTGAGAACGCAAACTTCTGTTTCATTATTGTTTTAAACACCTCACGTGTGGCATTTCTATTACTGCAACTATTTTCTGCCTCTGAAAACCGTCTGGATAGTCAGCTAAGGGTTGGTTTCGAGTCGATAGCACACACCGGGTCACAAATCAAGATTCTCTGGAAGGTTAGATCTTTGAGCATCCAGCAAAGAGGCATTACAGCCAAAATGGAAGGAGAGCAGATATACCACGAAGCAGCAAATGGACTGGTTTTTATGAGGAGATGTAGAAGTCCCGTGGACGCTCCTGAGAATGAGCAGTGATGGCAAGTGTAAGTTACGAGTTTAATGGGTAACAGGCAATGATCACTTGTATTATTGTGAAATGGTAGTAATAATAAAAACCCTTAAATATTCTGACCTAGCCTCGTTGAGACAGACAGATGGATGCAACTCATGGCATGAGGAAAGGAGATGTCAGCAGAGCCCTGGAGCAGAACACTGTGGTTCAGAGGGAAAAACACTGAGCTGAAGAATCTGGTAACCATGCTTGCTCTGAGGTAACTGTCTGTGGTTAAAAGCTGCTTGCCCCTCTGGTAGCCTCAGTTTCCTCAGCTACAAAAAAAAGAAGCAAGATAATTTTCATCTTCTTTTCCTGCTCTACTCTCATCAGTACAGATGAGCTATTTACGGTGTACTTAAGCTCTTAAACACAGGTGCTTCCTAACACTGGGTGAGCCTTACAAAGGTAAATATAACCAAGTAAGAGAAGAGCAAAAAGTTAAGGTTCTCATGGCAACCGTAATTCACAGCAGCTGCGCATTGTTCAATGGGGTTTCTCTTGACAGGCTGATGAATAATCCCAAACTCTTCCTATTGTGTGGGGATTGCCAGGGACCTTCTTTTTTTCTTGCTGGGAGGGGGGAAGGGGAGTGTAGGGGGCAAAAAAGGTAAGCAACATTCGCCAATCATTTTAATAAGATTTTTAATCAATGCAAAAACAGCAACACTGTCAATGAAGGTACCCAAATTTTTTTTTAAAAACATCGCATTTATATTTAATGAGGCTCTCTATTTATTATTTATACAATAATAAATGCCAGTTGGTTATTAATAAAATATTGCTCTGTCATTAATCCTCAATAAATACGGTTAGAGTAATTAGTATTGAAGTGACACAGAATACTTTATAATGAGAAGGTAATTTTCTCAACATTAATGGATTATTCAAACAAACCTGAACTTGTAGTTATTAAGATCAAGATCCTCTAGGGAAGGGGACAAGGGAGTTGCATCGTAACCTTGAAAACTTTGGAAGTTTAAAGATTTGAAAATCAGGCCAGCAGGTGTTTATAAAGTGCTATTTCATCTCAAGTTTCTCAGGGAAAAAGAGAAAGTCCATGACTATAAGTGCGTTTTGGATCATTATTAAGTTTTGTGACCTTGGCAAAGTCATTGAGTTTGTATGAGCCTAATTCCTTCATTTGAATAATGAGGATAATGTTATCTCCCCTTCAGAGAGGTGGTGAGGATTAAATGAGATTATGTATTTTTTAGAAGCTAA
This sequence comes from Elephantulus edwardii, assembly GCF_000299155.1. Lineage (NCBI taxonomy): Eukaryota > Metazoa > Chordata > Mammalia > Macroscelidea > Macroscelididae > Elephantulus > Elephantulus edwardii. Next base: position 17,029,359 of record NW_006399755.1, read on the forward strand.
GTGCTGTACTTGGCATATAGTAGATGTTTGATAAATGATAGTTCAGACTAAATCCCATAAATAACAAAGTATGTGTCATTAGTGTACAAAGAGGAAGCATAAGTCCTGGGTCCTGATCCCAAATTTTGGAAATTTAACCTTGCTTGTTGGGTTGAAATTCCTACATTTTTTTTGTTACCTTCAAAACTGTGATTATTATTCATGAAAACTTCTATCTGTCTTTTCTGGTTGATCTTAGCTGTTTTCATAGATGTCAAGTCACCTTGACAGCATCTTCCTTGTAGCTGTGACAGAAATAACACAGAAGACTGGAAAAGTATAAATCTGAGAATCAAGAAAAGTATATTCTCACCCTCGCTCTCATACACTTCAGCCAATCATCTATCCTCCTGGGTTTACCAAATGTTTAGCCTTGTTATCATAACCACAAATAATCTTTATGAGCCCCTCAGATTTTAGCAGGTAAGTTTTCCATGACATTTCCCTTAAATTATGAGAGTTGTGGAATTTTCTTTTCCTTAAAGATTTGTTTTAGAGTCAGGTCATTCTTTTCCAGGCCATGGTCTTGAATATACTGTTAGTGACCCTGGAAAATGCAAGGCATCCAGGTGAGGGAAAGCAATTTCCAGGGATTTATTTAATGAAATTCAATTTAAAAAAATATTGCTGATTTAGGAAGAGGAGAGAATTAAAGGGAAGCAGGCCAGTGGTGGCTCTGTGGCAGAATTCTTACCTTCCACGCAGAAGAGCTAAGTTCAATTCCCAGCTAATTCACTCACGACCAGCAGCCTTCTGTCAGCAGGAGCCTGTGTGTTGCTATGAGGCTAAAAAGGTTTCAGTGGAGCTTCGAAACTGAAAAGGCCCTGATGGTCTACTTCCAAAAACCAACCCATGGGAAAAAAACCCTATGGATCACATTGTGCATGGTCACTGTAAACTGGTGGCCCATTTAGGCAGCCAAAACCAACAGTGACAAGGGCTGTCAACCAGCAAGAGAAAGTGACTGAATGCAATCATGAGCATTCCAGCTCCATTTGGGTCCTAGATAATGAGTCCATAGCTGCCCCAAGGTGAATTCGTTATCCTCAAATTCAACAAGCATATTCTGTGTACCAAAGACCTTGCTAGGTGGGAAACATATGGGGCTGAATACACATTCTCTTGCTCTAGAACAATAACAATGAATAAACCATTGCATTAAATATGATCAGAGACCGAAGATAAACAAAACAGTAACTGTAGAAAACTCTATTCTTTCCTTGTCTTCTGATAAAGAAAGGTAGGAAAGGTAAATAAAGACTTTATGAATGCCCTTAGAAAGTTTTTATCTACTTTAAGCTACCTCTTTATCATTTCTTTCTTGCTCCTTCCATAAAAGTTTAGACTGCTGGCCATGTAGTGGAACCCCATGTTATACAGGCTTTGCATCTAAAATGGGTTGGCTTCAAATCTTTATTCTGCCTTCTTCAGTATTTGCCCTCGAGCAGATTACTGAATACCTATGTACTTCAGTTTCTCCCATGTAAAACTGAGATAATAAAAGCATCTTCCTTGCCAAGTAGTTGTTAATTCTAAATGAGTTGTTCTTAGGTGCCATCAAGTTGAATGCAATCAACCCTATGAACAGATCCCAAACTGTGCCCTATTCTGTGCTATCCTCATCATCTCTGATACACCTGAGTCTATGGCTGCAGTCACTGTGTCTATCCATCTGTTGACGATATTCCTCTGTCACCCCTCCACCTTCCCAAGCATGATGTCCCTTTCCAAGGAAGAGCCTCTTCTAGCAACATATCTAAAGTATGAGAGACAAAGCGTCACCATCTTTCCCTCCAAGGAGCACCCTGGCTGAACTTTTCCCAAGATGTATCTGTTTGGTTTTTGTGCAGTTCATGGGGTACTTAGTATCGTCTCCAAATGACTTTTAAACACAGAATCCTGGAATATGTGTTCTGCAGAAGAAGTAAGAGGAAGTTTGCTTCTGTAAAGATTTAAATATATCCTTAGAAAACTGATGGAGTCTTGCCATTCGTCAGAATTTACTCCATAGCAGGGGTACTGGTTTATTATTATCATTATTATTATTATTATTAATATTCTACCCAATTGTCACAAAATTGTCCCTTGTGATTCACCATAAGATAAACACTTTCACTGGATGCTGTAAATCAGGTGCTAAATACTCTGATAAGAAATTAGATTTGCAAGATGGGCAAAACTGAGCTTGAACTCTTCTCTTCACCTATTACTATGTAGTTGGTACTGTACTCATTGCCATCAAGTTGCAACCAGCTCATAGCTGACCCTCCACTGGGTTTCTGAGGCTGTAAATTGCATTGTCCATTTTATTCCCATGAAGCCCCTGATGAATCTAAATGCACAGAGAGGCTCAGCCTTTGGGTTAGGAGCACAATTACCTATGGACTCTTCCACCAGCCTTCTCTTTGTGCCTCATGTTGTTGTTGGGTGCCATCAAGTCGAGTATGACTTATAGTGACCCGATCCTGGGCTGGATAAAGGCTTTTTCATGTAACTTCTACTCAGTTCTTTCAGGGACTTAAAAATTCCAACCAAGCAACAACAACAAAAAGAAGGGATATGAGGAATACTCCAGTATCTACCCAGGGAGCTTCAGAAGTACTCAATCTAGTAGAGTTATAAGATTTTCTTTCAATTTCTTTTTGTTTACTTCTTCTGGTACCTGTTATATCCTTATATGCTCAAAGACTTCTAGAAAGGAGTTTACTCAACTTACTTGACCACAGGAATCTATCTGAAGGCTTGCCTACTAATATTTTGTAGAAAGTTACCTTTCATAAGAAATTCTTTGGACAGAGTTAATTTTTGTGTTTCATAGGTGAGCCAAATGTTATTGAGGGGAGTGAGGAAAGTGTATTTTCAAGGAGTAAAAATGATCTTACTAAACAAATAAGACAAACCTGTAGAAAAAGGGGACCAGGACCCAAAATTCCAGGGATCCAAATTAGCACAGTGACTATAACAATAACTCCAAACTATCAGGGATTGTGAGGATTACATAGAATAAGGTACGGTTCAGATCTGTTGTTCATAGAGTTGCTATGAGTTCTAGTCAGCGTCACAGCATCTAACAATAACCACAACAATCTGATGTTGGTTCAGGGATACTTCCTGACTCACTGATTGATTGAGGCTGTCATATACTCATACATTTCCCAAAGCAGTGTTGAGTTCCAATTATATGTAATTCGCTCTGCTGGGCTCTGCTGAGATTTTAGAAAAGAAGGCAGACTGAATTCCCTCAAATAAAGGGACTCAGATTCTAATGACAGCAATAAGCATGTGACCAGAGACTGAAAGCATTGAGTTATATGGAATCCTGACCAGAAAGGTACTTATCTGTACCTACCCACGCTATGCTAGCACCGGAGAGCTAGGTAGGAACGGTCAAGTTGCGTGGGGTAGAGGTCCAAGCCTCCATTTGCTGTATGGAGGTAACTCATGGTTGCTGTGAGGTTGAACCTTCTAACACTGATGTCAAATGCGATAATGGTTACTCATGGTGGACAGTGTTTGGTGGAGCTCCCCGATTAAAACAAGTTAGGAAGCAAGAGTGACATCCACTTCTGAAATGGCTCGCTTGTGGAAACTATGAACATGGAGAAATGATGAAAGTTATATAAGTATTCAGGTCTTTTATTCATAGGGTTGCTATGAGTCGTCTATGATTTGATGACACTGAACAACAACATAGGACTGGGTACAACCATTTTCTGAATGCTTCACTTAAAATTACAAATAGAAATCAAATCTTTGAGAGTCATTTGAAGAATAAATGTATACGTGCATATAATTTAGCATACAGCCTGGCATGTAGTAGATGCACAATAAATGTTAATTCCCTTCCAGCTGGGAGCAGGTATTAGAGAGTTTTTCGCCAATAATATTTAGACACTCCCTCTTCCTGGGCATTAGCATCTGAGTGAATGTCTGGCCTTATTAACGTATTGTATGGATATATTAATTTTAGATTTCCAGGATCTAAGGTAAAATGCTGGCTTTAAACCATTGATCTTCCATTACCGCAGGGGACTGATTGCATTGAGAGAGATTTATTAATAAGCATACTTGCTGGGTTTCTAAAAAGCTGTTGAATCTCTTTAAGAAAAAATAATAATAAGAGCATTTGTGTACTGCTGTGAATATATCCATGTACATTTTTAATCTGCACAGCTCCTGTCAAAGACCAGACTCTTTTGAGAAAATATTCTTTATGACCTACAATTTATTTATAATCTACAATGTACCAGATCCTGTGCTCACCAGATCTTGCATATACATTCTTCCTCCTAGTCGGCAAAACAAGACACACACACACAGAGTCCCATCAAGTCTATATATTTGTAAAGACACTGAGTATTAGTCAGGTTTGGGTAGGCCAGTGGTTCTGAGAAAGTATTTCCCAGGCCAGCAGCATCAGAGACACTGGAGGATTTGTAAGAACTGAAAATTGTTGCATCTAATGGACACCACTCCTGGGAAACTAAGGTCAGCAAGAGAGACAAAAAAATCCCCAGTGCTATGAACTGATGCAATGGCTACAACAATGAGCATAAAGTACAGCAGATGGTGAGGAGACAGGACCTAGCACAATTTGATCAATTGCTATGAGTTGGATACCTAGTAACAATAACTTTAGGCATGGAGTCCTGAGGTGCTAGAAATGCTTGACACGTTTTCCAAAGCCTGGAGGTTTGAGATCACCCAGAGGTGCCTTAGAAGAAAGCCCTGGCAATGCAGTTCCAAAACATCAGACACTGAAAACCCTAGGGAGAAGAATTCTACTGGTACAGTTCCACGATGAGTTAAAATAAATGCAAATGTGATTGGTTATATACTTGCTTGTTTTAGCACCAGAAAAACTTCACCAAAAGCTCCAGAGGGAGAGCTCAGCGTTATGCATTTTAACAAGTCCCAGAGGCAGTTTTAAGCGGTCCAAACATTTGAGAACCTTGGCTGAGGGGTTTGACTACAGAGCCAGAAGACGCAACCTTGCTTGTTGAAAATGAGGAGGACCTGAGGTATTTGCAGAAGATCAAGGATGATTGATATGGATTGAATATGGATTGAAGCTCAACATCAAAAAAACAAAGATTCTTGCCACTGGGCCAATTGGTAGCTGCATGAAAGATGGAAAAAGAGATTGAGATTGTTAACAGCTCAGCTCCACAATCAAAAATCTTGGTAGCAGGAGCCAGGAAATCAAAAGACAAATTAACGTTGGGGGTATCTGCTGTCAGAGACCTCGGCAGAGGATTGAGGAGTAATGATGTCAGTCTAGAGAGTAAGATGCTACTGAGCCAAGTCATAGTCTTTATAATTATTTGCTTTGCATCAGAGAGCTGCCCAATGACTAAGGATGATTGAAGAAGACTCAATGCCTTTGAATTGTGGTTCTGGAGAGGAGTACTGAGCATACCACAGATCGCCAAGTGAACAAACAGGTTTGTCCTAACGGGTGAAACCAAGTTGCTCCTTGAAGGCAAGGATTTTAAAGCTCTATCTCACATACTTTGGACACATGGCCAGGAGGAACTGGTCCTTGGAGAAAGACATTGCACTTGGAAGTGTGAAGAGAGAATGCAGGAGAGGAAGACCCCAGATGAGACGGACTGACACAGTGTCAGGGGGTAATAGAGATAGGTGTGTCAGAGACAGTGAGGTCACCATGAGTCATAAGCGACTCGACAACACATAACAACAACAACAGGAACAGAAAGAGGTGGTACTAGGATTTGAGCTCAAGTTGGTCTGAATGAATATGAGAATCTTTCTAAAATGCGCACCTTCCCAGCACGAGGTGTGTGTGTGTGTTGCTTAATAAAGGCTAGAAACATTTTGAATTGTCACAATTGGGAAGGAATCAAGTACTACGGGCATCCGTGTGTGTGTGTGTGTGTGCGCGCGCGCGCTTAATAAAGGCTAGAAACATTTTGAATTGTCACAATTGGGAAGGAATCAAGTACTACGGGCATCCAGTGGGTAGAGGGCAGTGATGGTGCTGAGGATCCTACACCGCACAGGGCAGCCCCGAACGAACATTGTGGCTGCAGTGGTTGGTACGTGCTATCAAGTCAGCGACCCTGTGAACAACAGAATGAAACACCACCTCGTGAATGATCCAGTCCTGGGTGTGGTGTCAACAGGGTTGATATTGAGAACTCCCAGGGGTTGTCCTATTTATGCTGCCTTTGAATATACATTTGAAAAAGAGGAAAAGTAAGGTGAAGAAAGGCAAGAGAGAAACAGAGGCAAAAGAGCAGGAGGGAGGAAAGACAGAAAGAAAGGAGATCGTGAGAGAGAGACAGGAGTGTGAGGAGGAGGAAAAGAGGCTTGGGGTTACAGAAAGGAGGAGGAAGGAAACAGGGCAGGGCATGGAGTGGGAGGAAGGAGGCAGCATGACTGATGTGGAGGCAGTCAATGGGCAGGCGTGTCCTGCCCTAAGATGGCAGGGAACATGTGCTCAAAATGGCCATTTTAAAAACCATTGTGCTGGAGCCCGGGAGCTGCTCAGAATGGAAACATAAATAAGACGTCTGTATATCATACTTAGTGGAACTTTTGGACGTGAAATGTACTTACAAAATAATGTGGCATTTCAAAAGCATGTTGTCCTCTGATAAGCCAGGGTCTGGAACCAGAAAGAAAATATCTGTATGGACAATTACTAGACTGTAACAGCCAATGAATGTGATTTGTAACTTACAGCCGCTGTATTTATTTCAGCATATTAACATACGGACGTTTGTCACCTTACCAAATGCCTTTAATATTTTCTTCCCCAGCAGGAGCGCAAGGCCTGCTGTTTCTCTCCCTCTCTTCTCACTGCTTGCTTCATCTTGTATCTTCTTTCTTTCTCCCCTTGTTTAACGCCTTGCAATCTTCCTCATTTCTCATTTCCTTACAACCTTCTATCTTTTCTTCTCCATGTATATTTTAAACATCCTCTATCACTTTCCCCCTGAAAGACGTTTTTATCCTTATCCTTCCTTCGTTTTCCTATTCATCATCTTCTGTTCATGTTCTCTTCTCTCTTTCCCAATCTACTTTCCTTTTCCTCACTTTGCTCTAAATAATTCTTACTTTCTCCTTCTCAGAAGATCTCTCTCTTTTTCTGTTTGCCCCACACTCTGTTCTTGTTTTCCTTTCCTTTCCTCTCCTTGCAGTGTCAGTTCTCCAGTACTTACTTGCCCCACAGTCCTTGGGTTCTACATATATGTTCACATGTTCTGCTACTGAAAGGTTGGGTTCAAGTCTATTCAAAGGTACCTTGGAAGAAAGGCCTGGACATTTACTTCAAAAAAAGTCAGACATTGAAAAGCACAAGGATTACAGTATACTTTCTGACATTATGGCACATGCTGCTTTCCCTCTTTGCCCCGAGATGACCTTTGTAAGTAAAACCTTATCTAGTTCTTCTTCTCGTAAATGGATTATGTTCTCAAAATTATTATCCCTCTTAAACTGTCAACAGGCATGGGACATCTGCTTTTGGAAAGAGGACATTGCCACTTTTAAAAAGTAGAAGTATTAACATATATAGGGTGTGGGGGTTTTTTGGTTGCACTTTCATTTTTAAAAATTTTTATTATTTTGTGTGTGTGTGCCGCCATATCGGCTGACTGAAACTGTAGGAGATTGTGCCTCCTTCTCCAGCAGAGTATCTGGTGGATTCAAACCACACATCTCTGGGATTGCAGTGCAGCTTCTTGTCACTAAGTCCACCAGAGCTACCTTAACATGTTGTTGTTGTTGTTATGTGCTGTCGAGTTGCTTGCGACTCATAGTGACCCTATGTACAACAGCCCTAAACTCTGCTCTGTCCTGTGCCAATCGCACTGTCTCTGACACTCCCAT
>NW_006399755.1:17038038-17049199 GCF_000299155.1 Elephantulus edwardii
TCAACACTCTTGGCACCAGTAGCCAGGAAATTAAAACACATATTGTGATGGGAAAATCTGCTGTTAGGGACCTCCCCAAAGTACTGAAGAGAAATGGTGTCTCTCTGAAGACTAAGGTGTTTCTGATACAGGTCATGACCTTTGCAATCACTTGTTATGCATCAGAGAGTTGGGTAATGACTAGGGAGGATAGAAGGAGAATTGATGTTTTTGAGCTGTGGTGTTGGATAAGAGTATTGAGGATACCATGAACTGCTAAGAAAACAAACGGATTCATCCTGGAGAGGATTAAACCAGGCTGCTCCTTGGAGGCAAGGATCCTGAGGCTTCATTTGACATGCTATGGTCATGTTGTAAGGAGGGACCGGTCCTTGGAGAGGGACATCATGCTTGGGAGGATGGAGGGACAGTGCAGGAGGGGAAGGCACTCTATGATATGTATTGATTCAGTGACTGCGGTAATCGGGATGGGTGTATCAGAGACAGTGTAATTGGCACAGGGCAGAGCAGAGTTTAGGGTCGTTGTACATAGGGTCGTTATGAGTCACAAGCGACTCGACGGCACATAACAACAACAACATGAACAAAAGGCCTGAAGCCTCTCTATAAATATAGACATTTATCAAAGTTCATAGTGTTTCCAGAGGCATGTTATTTAGGAAGTGGAGGGAGTGAAAGGGCCCCAGTTATTCCCTTGCTGCATAGAGCTATCTAGGAGCACTGTGGGACCCCTCCCTAAACAGTGCTAGCTTTAAAGTTTAGACACACTGATCCTCCTCCCCCAAGATACAGAGTCTACTTTTGCTTACTTTTTTATGAGAAAATGCTAATATAAGGAAAAAAGAATGTTTGCAAAAGCGACTAAGTAAGGATCTTGATCTGGGGACATCATTCTATATTAATTGTTGTCGTTGTGTATGTCAAGTTAGAACTTACCCATAGCTCCAGTGGATTTTCAGAGGCAGTAAATAACACAGGAGGACACTGCCCATCTTTTTCCTGTGGAGCAGCAGGCAGATTTGCACTATGTACCTTTACGTTGGCAGAGCAATTCTTTGCCACCAAGCCACCAGAGTTCACATTTATTGTGGTCGTTGTGTACCATTGAGTAGAAACCAACACACAGCTGACCCTGTGGCAGATTCCCAGAGGCAGTTAATTGCAAGGGTGGAGACAGACTGCCTTTTTCCTGCAGAGCAGGTAGTGGATTCAAAACGCGTGCCTTTGGTATTGCACCACAGAGTCTTACCATTAGACTTAATCTATTAGTTTGTTATTTCAAGTAATCTCCTAAGAAGTCTCTGAGTTGTCGTGCTGGAGAAGAGTCTTGAACATACTATGGACTGCCAAGAAAATAAATAGGTCTGTCTTGGAGAGGGTGAAATCAAGTTTCTCCTTAGAGGCTAGGATTTTGAAGCTCTGTTTTAGATACTTTGGGCATGTGACCAGGAGAGACAGGTCCTTGGAGAAGGACATTAGGCTCAGAAGGGTGGAGGGACAGCACAGGAAAGGAAGACCCCAGATGAGATGTATTGATACAGTAACTGGGGCAATGGGGGTTGGTGTATCAGAATTAACGAGACTGGCTTAGGACAGGGCAGCACTCAGAGTTGCTATTCGTAGGGACACTATGGGTCACAGGCAACTTGACAGCACTTAACAACAACAATCACCCACTAGAATATGAAACCAGAATCTATACTAGATATATTTAATGTGGAAATGCAAATTCTTTATGGAAGTGAAACTTATAAACTTTGACTCATCCCAGCTTTTGGAATCTGGATTATGGAGTTCCATAGTTCTTACATATAATACATTGCTCCATCTTTATCTATATCCACTTACTTTAGGTCCAAACTGTTTACTTCCCTGGTTTATCAAGACTTGAAAGAAAACAGGCTCTAAATCCAGCAGACTTAGTATCTGCCTTACTGGCTGGGAAGTTTTGCATAGTTACTACACCTCTCTGGCCTCTGAGTCCTTCCTTATCTGATAAAGTAGAAATAGCAATTTCCCTTCAGGTACATGAGACAGAGAAAGTAACAGAATGGAAGATTAACGCAGTTGGCACAGCATATATTAAGTAGGGGAATTCAGAACATGTTAAATGAATGAGTGCCTCAGTGTCAAATTAATTGTTGAGAGAACCACCACCAACTGATCAATGAACTTAATTAACAACTGCAACAAAAAGAGAAGGTCACAGTGTTTGAACTCAAGATTCTTCCAGGTTTGAATCCTGGTTCAATCATTTGTGGTTGTTATGAAGTGGGTGCCACTAGTCAATTAAAAGTTACACATGAACAATGTACACACAAGAGAAGGAAGCCCTGCCCAGTGCACTGCCATCTACACAATCATTGATATAATGGAGTCTATTGTTGCAGCCACAGTAAATTCAATCCCTTACATGCCTTCTAAACATTGGTCATTTAAAAAACAAACAAACCTTGAATTATTTTCCTCATCCATAAATTGAAGATCATTCTAACCATAAAGTATTGCTGTTGTAAGAGTCAAGGTATGTGGAAGTGCTCACAGCAGAACTCATGGAATGCAGCATGCTATTGTTATGGTGTTTATGAATCATTAATAACCATCACTATGTTTGTATTCATTTTATTATCTATGACTCTATAGACAAATCACGTAAATTCGTGCAGACTCAAATGCCCCATTTATAGAAGAGGATAATTGTCCTTCGCATACTGGTAATTGTAAGGATTTGTAAGCCATGGGAGTCAGTGACCAGTAAAGTAGCCAAAGCATAGTAGGAACTCATAATAGATTATTTTTCTTTTAGACTATCTGACTATATTGAGTTCCTATCTGGTTCACTGACAAAGGAAACTTCATAGAAGAAACCTTATTTTAATACTTATTTCTGTGGCATCGTTTTAAACAGATAGCCCTCACATTTTTATGGAAATCTGACACATTTTAACATCTGCATTGTAAAAGGGACAGACTTCACTTTATAAGACAATTTTTCATTTGGCCAATGCATGCAAAGATTTTTTTTAAAAAAATGCAACTCCCTAATTTCTTTAATAAGAGGATTCAAATGAGGCCATGCTCCTTATCCTGTTCAAAGACCCCCTTCATTCCAGCTGTTACACCAATGTGGGTCAGGGCTGCATGGCAATTTGTGTGTCAGCTTTGACATTAAACTTGCCTCTCCAGCACCCAGGCCCATGTCAGTGCCTTCCACTTTGATTGAAAGTCCACTGGGTCATTGCTCTCTGACTGGCATCTGTGGCTGCTTCTTAGGCAGGTTGCCCACGGGGGAAATGCTGCTGGCCATCACTGTCAGATGACTGCTACGAGCACCTGTTGTTGTCTTTGAAGTTTACAAACAGAGACTGACAAGGTCCTTCTCACAGTCACTGTCCAGTTTTGCTTTACCTGATTCTAAACCTAGAATCCTAGAATCTCCCTACCAGTCTCTGCAGTTCTTAGCCACCCCTAGTTGTAGGCTGAAGGGCAGTAAGTAGAGGAGAAAACCCTAGGGAAATACACTGTTGTTATTGTCATATGTCATCAAGTCCACTGACTCATAGAATCCTAAAATAACAATATTTCTGAACCCTGACATATCTGGAATCAATCTCGTGGTCTCTGGCTCACCTGCCCGCATTGCCACAGTCACTGTGTCAACCCATCTCATCCAGGGTATTCCCCTCCTGTGCTGACTTTCTGTCCTTCTAACATGATGTCCTTCTCTAAAGACTGGTCCCTCCTTACAACATGACCAAAGTATGAGAGACGGAGTTTCAAAAACCTTGCCTCCAAGGAACAACCTGGAATCATTGTTTCCAGGACAGACCTCTTTGTTCCCTTGGCAGTTCATGGTATGTTCAATACTCTTCTCTAGCACCACAACTTAAAATCATCAATTATTCTTCTCTCATCCTTAGTCACTGTCAGCTCTCAAATACACAGCAATCAATTGAGAAGACCATGGCCTAGTATACCTTAGTCTCTACAATGACAATTTTGCTCTTTAGCACTCTTGATGGGTTGTTGACAACAGACTTTCCTAAAGCAACTCATCTTTTAATTTCCTGACTGCTAGAGCCAAGAGTGTTGATTGTTGATCTGAGCAAGATTACATCCTTAACAACCTCAGTCTCTTCACCATCTATCATAATGTTGCCAATTTCTCCGGTGGTAAAAATCTTTTTTTCTTGGTGTCTAGATACAGTCCATATTGAAGACTACAGTCCTTCTTCAGGAAATGTTTCAAGTCCTCCCAGATTTGGCAAGCAAAGTTGTGTTATCTGCCTAACATAGATTGTTGATCCACCTTCCTCAACAACATTCTTCATCAAGTCAAGCCTTCCAAATTATCTGTTCAGAACACAGATTGAAAAAGTATAGAGAAAAAAAACTGTCCCTGATGCATTTCTTTCTTGGTTTTGAACCATACAGTATTCCCTTCCTCTGTTCATATGACTGTTTCCTGACCTAAATATAGATTTCACATGAGTACAATCAAGTGTCCAGAGATTCTCATTCTTCTCAGTATTAGGCACAATTTGTTGTGATACACACAGTAAAAATGTCATTGTGTAGTCACTAAAACCACAAATAGACATTCATCCTGCACTCTGATTTCAGCAAAGATCCATCTGACCTTAGCAATAATATACTTAACGCCACAGCCTCTTCTAAACCTAGCTTCTTTTTCTGGCCATTCTCTGTCAATGTTCAGTTCCATTGGTTTTGGATAATCTTCAGCAAGATTTTACTTGCATGAGATATTGTCAGTGATTATTGGTGTTCTAAAATTCCCTCACTTAGCTGGATCACATTTTTTTGGAATGTGAATAAATATGGCTCACTTTCAGTTAATTGGCCAAGTAGCTGTTCTCCAGATTTCTTGGCACAACCTGGTGAGCATGTGCAGGGCTGCATCCATTTGCTAAAATATGCCAATTCGTATTCTGTCAATTTTAATGCCTTATTTTTTCCAATTCCTTCAGAGGAGCTTGAACTTGCTTGTTGGCCAATTCTTTTTGATACAATGACTCTGTGTACTCCTTCCATCTTCTTTTAGTGCTCCCTGGATCATTCATTATTCTGCCCACAGTACCTGTGGTGTTTTTTTTGTTTCTTGTGTTTTTTTTTTAGAAGTGGGAACTTTTCAAGTTTATTGTAAGATAGGTTGGCAGCTGACATAGAATTTCAACACAGCTTTAATAAAAAAATATGTAGTGACAAATTGGCATAGAAGTTTGAAGTGTATTAACCATAGAAACATAACAAGCTGACCACAAAGATTTTAGCTGGGGACTTTCTGCATGTAGAGCTCTGAAGATCAGCTACCCAATAAATTCAATTCTCTTAGAAGAAATAAGAAACAACTTAGAGGAGTAACTATGCCCATCCAAATGAACAGTGGAGAGACTAGTTATATGATGTTTTATGATTAGTCTGGCTTCTTTGAATATAGCCATATATTGTTCTGAATTTATTCCTGAGTGCTGTTTTTATGTTTAATTAGACTGAATTTCTTGCTATTTCAAAAAATTATATATATATTTGGTTATTGAGCCAGAAGAATGACAGGTTTCTACTTTATTGTCAACAAATTAATTGAAAATAATTTCAAACTTAGGATGACATTCCATTTGGTTTCAGAGGTTATAATTTTTTAAAAATAATTTTAATGAACATTTACAGAGAATTTGGATTTCCATTCATTCATTGCTGCACTTCTCTACCCGCCCAGCCCTCTCCCCCTGCCCCCTGCCCACAGTACCTTTAAGTGTTGCAACTTGAGGCTTGAATTTGTTCTTCAGTTCCTTCAGCTGAAGAAGTTTTCCCTTTGATTTTCTGACTCAAGCTCTTGGCACATTACATTTCCAAGATGCCTTTTGTTATCTTCTGTTTAACCTTTAACTTCTTGATTTCTTCCTTTTGTTTTGGCTTCTCACCATTCTAGTGCAATATTCAGAGTATCTTCCGTCATCCATCTTGGTCTTTTTTTCTTCCTCTGTCTTCATGATTTTATCCTGCAGTTCATCTGGTCTTTATTCCAATTCACCTGAATCAAGGTCTCAACTAAATTCTTGAGCTGGTTTGTAAAATTAGGTGAGATAGACTCAAGGTCATATTTCGGTTCTTCTGGGTTTGTTTTCATTTTTTTAATATAGTTTCAATTTGAACTCACGCCTTAAGTTGATGGTCCATTCCAGACTCAGCGCTTGGCCTACTTCGCACAGCTGATCTTAAATCTCTCCGACAATTCTCTCCACATTCCTGTGTAGTCCATCAGATGTGGACCATGTGCATAGTCCCCATAAGTGTTCTTTATAAAAGGTGTTTGTAATGAATAAATCATTGAATGTACAAAATTCTATGATTATTTTTTTCAGCCTCATTTTTGTCACTAAGTTCATATTTTCCATCTATTGATCATTTTCCCTTGTTTCCAACTTTTGCATTCCAGTCATCAATTATCATTAATGGATCTTCTTGGTTGCACGTTTGATTGATTTCAGATTGTAAAAGTTGGTTGAAATAATCTATTTCTTCCTCTTTCGTGCTAGTTGTTGGTGCATATATTTGAATGACAATGGTATTAACAAATATTCCTTGTGCCCATGTGCATATTATCTTGTTGCTCACGTAGTGTCTTTCAGGTTGGATCTGGAAATGGTTATTTTTTAACTATGAATGTGACCCCATTTTTCTTCACTTTTTCATTCCGTGAATAGTAGATTAAATGATTTTCTTATTCAAAATGGCCCATGCCAATCCATCTCAGCCTGCCAATTCCCAGTATATCAATATTTGTATGTTCCACTTCTTTTTTAACAATGTCCGATTTTCTTATACTAATGCTTTGTACATTCTACATTCTAATTACTAGTGACTGTTTTCATCTGTTCCTCCTCAATTTGTTTCACAATATGAAAACTCAGCCCTGCAGTGATATATCTAACAGTTTAACTGTGCTCTATTGTTCATAGGGTTTTCAAAGATCTGTTATTTCAGAAGTGGATGGCCTCCTACTCTGTCTTCATTTGGAAGCTCAGCTTTATTACAATATCTGACAGAGAAGCATTTTACTCAAATAGCAGGTGCAACAAGCAACCTTAAATGATTCTAATTTATTAAGAGCATCAGATACTTCAACTAGCATATGCTACTCCATCCTATTGCTGGACCCTCTGGAACTCTGCTTTTGAGGCTAAGAGAACAAACTTATTCTGAGAATTTGGGAATCTCTGCTGGCTCAAGTCTACTAATGGATCTTTGGGAGAAAATTGGGCAGTCTTCTCCCATGACTATTTACAGCCTGGGAACCTTAATAGAGGGACACTTTATCTCAGAAACCTCATACAAAGTTACTATGAGTCAAAAATTACTTGATGCCAATGAGTAATGGAGAGAGTCTTTGGGTGGTACAAACAGTGGGGTTAGCAGTTAAAACATCAACAGTTCAAATACCTAGAAGTAACTGAGAAGAAAGGGCTGATAACCTCTTTCTAAAAAATTGCAGGCTCAATTCGCACAGTTCTACTCTGCATTCATGGATTTACCAAGTCAAAATTCACCTGATGCAAAATGGTTTTTATTCTGGATCTGCAATAAGAAATTATAACCGAGGAACTGAAAGAAACAGGGAAGAGAGACCAGAAAAAAAACCAGAACACTTGGTAGAGTGATTTGCTGTTTTCTGAAAGCCTCTTCCATTTAAGTTTTTATTGTTCTTTACAGCTACTCTAGAAGAAACAGAACTATTATTATTATGAATATTCCTACTTTGCAATTGCTATTTAGAGGCTATGGGCCCCGGCTGAGGCCATGAACTACAAAGTTGTGGCTTGGGATGCAAATGCATCTCTGAGCCTGAGTTAGGTCATGGATTGAAATAGTGAGCTACTCGCCCTTTTAAACACTTGGCTGATTGAAACAGATGAGGGAGAGAACAGTTTAAAAGCTATATATGATTGGGTATTATGGTCATGACAAGAGTCCAGAATGAAGGTTGCATAGTGGAGTGTACGGGGATGGGGGGATTTCATACCAATGAAAGAATTTTTCTTTTACTTTTCAAAGAGAAGAGTGAACTAGGGGGGAGGAGTGGGCAGGGAGAAAAATGCAACAATGAATTAATGAAAATGAAAAATCTCTGTAAACGTTTATTAAATTAATAAAATAAAATAATAAAAGTAACAACACTTGGCTGATCTGTGAAACAAAAATAAAATCCTTCACTTCAATCTAGGGCCAGAGACAGTAGACGTAGTTTTTTGGCAGACAGTGGGGAGCAGGAATCTCAGTAGTTCCTACACAGGATATCTTATTTATGAGGACTGAAGAGCTTTTGGAAAAGCACAAAGAGAAAAACAGCTGACATATACTTAGAGTGAGCTCAGGCAGCTTTTTTTTTGCTGGGGCAAAACTCAAGTATGAGGCCTTGGAGAAATCCAGAAGGTATAAGTTCAAACCTTGTCTCTACCACCAACCAACCTATGTAAACTGCTTAGTCTCTGCACCCCAGGCACTCTACCTGTAAAATGGGTACACTAACAGTACTGTCTTCATGGAGTTGTTGGCATCATTAAACAAACACATGTACAGTCTGAACAGTAGACTGGGCCAGAGGAAACACTCAGTAAATGTAAACTTCGATCATTTTCCTTTCACACATCTGGTTTGATCCTATGACAGGGTCCTCTTTTCATGTTATTGAACTGATTGATCTGTAGCAACAGTTTCATTGTTGTTATATGCTGTAGAGTTGAGATTCATGGCTGACATTCCAGTAGGTTTTCCGAGGCAGTAAATCCGATGGACAGAGATCGCTTATCTTTTCCCCCTGCAGAGCAGCTGGATACACCCCCATGATACATCTTTAAGGATATGAACATGTACGGCTAAACCCAATTAATAACAGTGCATCTAAATTCCAAAATCAATCTCCATAATAGTCTATGTGTTTCTTACTGCCAAAGGGGCCCTTTAGAGTAGTGAGAGAAGACCTTCACCCTGAAACCCACAGCGTCCCTTTTCAGCAGGAAGTAGCTAAGAGAATACGCCATCCCCTTTCCCTTATGAATCAGGGTGAAGTCTCTCTCAAGGAGGAGTGATAGGGAATGGCAAAGGACACACTGACAAAGGAGATTAATCAGAACTGGCTTTGACAAGCACTGTGGCAATTGGACAATTAAAACAGACATGGGGGGGGAAGAAGAACGAACTGGGGAGGAGGGTAGAGAGAAGGTGCAGCAATGAAGGAATGAAAACCCAAAATCCCTGTAAATGTTCATTAAAACTAATAAAATTTAATAATAATAATAAAAAAAACCAAAAAACCAAACAAGCAAAAACCTCATGCCTTTGGGTTGGCAATACAGCTCCTTACCACTAGGCCACTGGGACTCCCCTTTTAAGGCTGAGCTGCCAGAATTTTCAGCCTGCAAAGGATCTGCTCTCCAAGACATCAGGCAGCACTGGGGTGGTGCAACAACAGGTAACCACTCACCACTAGGGCCACTAAACAAAGTCAGCTCTTGGCACTTATCTTTAGTTCTGCAAAGTCATCCTGGGTTTGTGTTGTTAGAAAAGCATGGCTTACACACAGCAACTCTCAAACTCTGCCTGTAACACAAAGTCCCAGAGGGCTGGCAAGCACAGAATGTGTTTCTAATCCAGTGGATCTGGATGATACTCAGCATAAGTATTTTTTACTTGTGAGTTTCTGCTGGTGAGGCTGATGCTGCTGGCCTGGTGAGCACACCATGAGGACCATTGACCTCAGGGAGATACTGGTCCTGGAGGTCCCTCTAACTGGCTCTGCTTGTCCCGAGCCATGTTGTATGTTGTCGAATCAGAACTAACCCATAACTGACCTTCCAGTATGGGAAGAGATTATACATCTTTCTCCGGCAGAGCAGCTGGTGGATTCGAACCATGTGCCTTTGGGTTTCAGCACAGTTTCTTACCACTAAGACACAAGAGCTCCCTACTTCCAAGCCATACAGCCTCTAAAGCCAAAACTGAACCAGTTGTCCTCAAGCTGACCCTGACTCATGGTAGACCCATGTGTTTCATAGTAGAACTGTGTTCCATAAGATTTTCACTAACATAGAACCCTAGAAGCAGATAATCAGACCTTTCTTCAGAGATACCAATGGGTGGGTTCAAACAACCAGCTATTTGTGCCTTTAAGCATTGCTTAGGCAGGAGTAGTGGCACCGTAGTGATTTGAATCCATCTTACCAGCAACTCTGCAGGTGGAAACTGGCAGTCTTCTTCCATAAGATTGCCCTATAGGGTGGTTCTACTGTGTCGGTAAGTGTCTTTATAAGTCAGAATAAACTCAGTGGCAACAGCTTTGGTTACAGCTTTTTACACATAATTAAACATCTAAGCTTCAGTTTCTCCATCTGTGAATGAATAGAAGAACTTCTCTAACAGGGTTTTTGTGAGACTTAAAAAGCCTATCCTGGAAAAAAAATGTTTATCTAATGCCTGAAGGACAAACAAGCCTGTATTTGAGAAAGTGCAGCCAGAGTGCTCCTTAAAGACAAGGACGGTGGAATTCCATATTACACATGTGTTATAACACATGGTGTTAGGAGGGTCCAATCTTTGGAAAAAGACATCATACTGAGAAAGGTACAGGGTCAGCGATATAGAGGAAGACCTTCAACAAGAAGAATTGACTCAATGACAATAATGGTAGATTTAAGCATATCAGATCATGAGGATGACCCAAGAAAGGGTAAGGTTCAGATCTGCTATTCATAGGTGTCTATGAGTCAGAGCTGGCTTGAGGGCATCTAACAACAACAACAACAACAATTTCTACTTTTCCATAATTCAAGCTTCAGACATTTCTATGTTTCAATTATTGAAGGATATTTGCCACTACTTTTTCATCTTTCTACTGGCATCCACTCTGGGCTTTCCTTAATATGATAACTCTACACATTCCATTACTGTACATAGGCATTTTTGAGGCCTGTTATATAAGAAGTGGATGGCCAATCCTGCTTTTTAGTCTGGTAGCTTTAACAAAACCTGTCCATTATGGGCAAGCCTTGTAGCATTTGGTACACCAGTGGCAGTCTAGGCATTATTGAGATGAGATGAACTGACTTTGTTTACTTTTAATCAGACAATCACATGGTATACTATG
>NW_006399755.1:17052319-17062726 GCF_000299155.1 Elephantulus edwardii
AAAATAAATAGATTCACCCTGGAAAGGGTTAAACCAGGCTGCTCCTTAGAGGCAAGGATTCTGGGGCTTTGTCTGACATACTTTGGACATTGGAAATAGAGGGTGAGGATGGAAGAGTGATCAGGTGTTAACCACAGTCGGCTACTGTAAAGATTGTTGTTTTAGTTGTGTCTGTCAAATTGAAAGTGACTCACAGCTGACCCTCCAGTGGGTTTTCAGAGGCTGTGAATTGCAGAGGAGATGGCCCAAAGTTCCCCGCAGAGCAGTTGGTGGATATGAACTTTTGCCTTTGGGCTAGCGGTGCAACTCCTTACAACTAGACCATCAGTCTATGGGTGGGCGCGGTGAAGGAAATGGGAAGGATCTTCTGTGAACAACAATATATCCAAACTTTGTAAATAAATCAAAGTAATATAAAAAAAATTTAAAAATTAAAAAAAAAATATAAATGTTTCCTCTCCAATACTTAAGCCAGATTCCGAGATTGAGGGTGGAGGGCCTTGTGAGAGGTGATGTTCCTGGCACTGCGGGGACAAGGTGTGGAGGGAATATCGTCATTCAGAACACGAGTCTCAGCCCTGCGTGGAGAGCCTCACAAGTATGTGGCCGGAAGACATTGCGATTCGGCTACAACCACAACTTGAAGGGAAGCTGCTTTGAAGAGAAATCAGTAAACATGCTCCCTCCTTGTGGGGATCCTCTGTCCAATGCCCATGGCCACGGGGGCTCTGTGTGCCCAGGCTTGGAAAAAAGGAAAAGTAAAAATCAATGCCTCAAGATCCATGGCCAGATAAGAATACTGAATAAGACATAAATAGCAAGATCCCTTTTGATCTGTCAGGTCACAGGAGCTCAGCTGAAGGCCAGGTAGCTTGTTTGATTATTAATAATAGTTACAATCATGGCTTCCAGGATTTGGAAACTAATTGTGAGAAGGTGTTATACTTAAACACTGATGTCTAATCCATTACAATATCATTTATTTCTCACAACTATTTGATAAAGTACACTTATTGTTACTATTTTATTGATGAGAGGGTACCATGGTGGCACACTTATCTGAAAGATCAGCAGTTCGAATCCACCCGCTGCTCTGCAGGGAAACGTGCACAGTTTCCTCCCACAAAGATTTATAACTAGGAAGCCTAATGAAAGGTGGTTGTGGTTTGGAATCGTCTTTATTCATAAGAAAAGCAATGCTCAGGTAAAGAGATTGATTCAAGCACATAGTGAGAGTAGGATACAGTCAGAATTCAGAACAGAGGTGATTTTATTCCAAAAGCAGTGCTGTCGATTGAAGCACTTAGCTGCTAACTCACAGATCAGTGAGTTCACTGGGCATTCTGCAGGAGAAAGAGATGTGCTAGTCTGCTTCTGTAAAGATTGTTGCTTTTGTTGTGTGCTGTCAAATCAGAAATGACTCTCCAGTGGGTTCTCAGAGGCTGTGAATTGCACAAGAGATGGCCCATATTTCTCCGCAGAGCAGTTGGTGGATACAAACCACTTGCCTTTGAGCTGGCAGTGCAACTCCTTACTACTAAACCACCAGTTTATTTCTGTAACGATTGTTGTTATGTCCCTTCCAGTTGGAACTGACACATAGCTAACCCCCTAGCAGGTTTCCACCGGCAGTAAATCACACAGGAGGCACTTGCCATCTTTCTCCCGCAAAGCACCGGGTGGATTTGAACTGTATTCCTTCGGATTAGCAGTACAGCTCCTTACCTTTAGGCCACTAGAGCTCCCTGGTCACCAGACCGCCTTCTGAAACTCTATGAGACACTTGCACTCCAGGGTACTCTGTCAGAATCTACTTAGTGATAATATGTATTATAATGGGGCCCAAAGTCGAGCAAACGCTCAGCTGCTGGCTGGAAGTTGAAAGGTTTGAGTATCTCCAAGGGGCCAGATTACCTTCCAGAAAAATCAGCTGTAGAAACCCTTATGGAGTAAAGTTCTACTCCTACACACCTGGACTCACTCTGACTTGGAATTGACTCAACAATAGCCTGATTTGGTAGTAACATAACAACAGCAAAATAGCAATAAGGAGGCAGTAAAAGCAGCTTTAGAGCATTGGGAGGTGTCCCTTCTATTCTTTCAACACTGCTTTTGGAAACCTTGATGTTAGGATTCAGATCTCGAATGCTCAGCTATGAAACCCTAGCGCTAGTCAGGGTGTCTGTCGCCTCTAAGTAGGTTAACAAACATTGCTTTGCTTTTGTTGAAACTCCATGTGTGGTGAAAAGACATTAAATACAGTGACTTTGCCAATTAGTGGTCAATGTATGGCAAGTTACTTCTTTGTGCCTCAGTTTCCTTGTATTTAAGAAATGGAAAAAAACTCAAAACCATCAACCTCAGAGAACTGCTCTGAATCTATTTTTTTCACCCCTCAGAAAAACCATTTGCAGTGATGCAGAAGAAAAGCCTGAGTGGATCTGCCTCCATAAGGATTGTGGTCAGCATGCAATCACTGCTAACTCTTACACGTGTCAGGGAGGAGGACATTTAATCTTACAAAGGTGGATGGTCTTAGCACAGAACCATCACTTTCACTTATCACTCATTGTCAGCAAATCAGAATCCACTCAGAGTTGACCTTACATTGGGTTTCTGAGTCTATAGAAGGAAATTGTCTAACTTTCTCCCATAGGATCACTGGTGGACCCAAAATGCTCAAGAGGTGTGATGCTCGGTTCCCAACACCAGGGCTTTCAGCACAGGACCAAATACCACCAGGGCTTTCAGCACAGGACCAAAGAGGAGGAAAGTGGCAGAAGAAGGACTTGAGTTCCTTGTCTTTGGACTTCAAGACAGTGATTCTTCTTGTTCCTCAAGACATACATGCTGACTGAAATGCCTGCTGGGCCCCTGAATTAAAGTCCATGAGGAGAGGTTAGTATACACCATATACCAGTGCACATCGGACCAGAGCAGACAAAACAGAGAGAGAATTTTAGCAGGTCCAGAAGGCAGGGGAAACCTTTCCCTCTAGCTGAATCCCAAGACTTCAGAAAGGATGATGTGACAGAGGGAGTCCCACTCTCACAAACAGCGCCTCTCTGACTCCCTCCCTCAGGAACATTCCTGTGAAGGTGAAACATGTGAAATCTGAAAGGGAACAGTGAATAGTTGCTCTTGTGCATTGTTATGCAAATGCTACACAAATTGGAGTCTTAAATCTGGCCCTAATGATGCCATCCTGCTTTGTCTTCCAGCTTCCCTGACACCCATTCTGAGATGCACTGTACAGATGTTAGTTTATTATGTACACCAATAACTCACTCTGCATCCCAGCCAGGTGGGCTGGTAGCCGTCCTGATAGCAACGGAATGCGTCTCGGTGAAAGATGAGTGATTTAAGCACGTGGCAGTCCACAGTTGCAGCGCTTTCTTTTATCAGGGCCCAAGCGGCAGCTAATCGAGTGACGACAAATCCAGAAACAACGCAGATCCCACAAAGAGGCTGATTAAAAGCTTACTTGAAATTTGGAAAATAATAATTTTTAAAAACGATAACGTTAAGGGGGGGAAATCTAAAGATGCACAAAGAAAACCAATTTAATTCGAGCCAATCCTTCATCCTCAGAAGGATTAGGAGAAAGGTTCCGCTTTATACTCAATGTGGAGACGGCTTTGCAGCCAAAACATAACGTCTCGCTAATTATTCTTTCAAGCTTCAACATGTACTTTATTAATCTCTTCCCCTCTTTAACAGCCACAGACATAGGCTTAATTCAGTGAGGAAGCAATAAAACTTGAGTTCAGCATGTTAGCTGTATCTTTGGTGTTTACTACACAATGGCGGGAAGCACTGGCAGTGACAGAAACTGAGGTCACGCCAGTCATGTTTTGCTTTAAGACTGTCACCCCTCAGCATTATCCTCCCATGAAATAATCTGTCTTCAGTATATTCCAGCCGATGGATAGACTCAAGACAGGATGGTATGGTGTTGCAGTGCAAAGCATTGCTTACTGTAGCTGCCTAGAAATGGTCTTTATAACTCTCACTACATGTCTGAGCTGTAGAATAGACTTACAGCTGACCCTTCAGGGGGTTTCAGAGGCTGTAAGTTGCGCTTGAGGAGATTGTCCATCTTTCCGCTGTGGAACGGCTGGTGGACTTGAATCACTTGCCTTTGAATTGGCAGCATAACTCCTTACTCACGAGGCCACCAGTGCTACCTCATTGCTGGGTAAGACTATATAAATGTCAGGTGCACGTAGCTCACCAAGAGGCTTGAATAAATTCAGCGAAGTCCAGTTGGAACTAACTCACAGCTGGCCCTATAGTGAGTTTCTGAGACTATAAAATCACATGACAGGGGATTCCCTCTGAATGACTGGGAGATTCAAAATGTCAAAATTGAGTGGTCTTTGGGGGCCAGGCACCATAGCTCCTTACCGAAGTAATGAAATGACTTGCAAATAATGTAAATGGCACATCAATGGGGTAAGGTGGAGTCATGCAAATAGAATGGATATAATGCTAATATGGACAGTGATCATTTTTGCAATCCTACCTGCCTTACCACTTGGCCAACTGCCTGGAAGAGATCTATATTTGTTCCTATTCCAAAGAAGGGTGACCCAACAGAATGTGGAAATTATAGAACAATATCATAGATTTCACATGCAAGCAAGATTCAATTGAAGATTATCCAAAAACGGCTGGAACAGCACATCACCAGAGAACAGCCAGAACTCAAGGCTGGGTTTAGAAGGGGTCGTGGTACTAGGGATATTTTAGCTGGTGTTAGATGGATCTTAGCTGAAAGCAGGGAATACCAGAAGAATATCTATCTGTGTTTCATTGATTACGCAAAGGTGTTTGACTGTGTGGATCATAACTAACTGTGGCTGACTCTGAGAAGAATGGGAATCCCAGAACATTTAATTGTGCTAATGTGAAATCTATTCTTGGACCAAGAGGCAGTCGTCAGAACAGAGCAGGGTAACACTGCATGGTTCAAAATTGGCAAGGGTGTACGCCAGGGATGTGTCCTATCTCCATACCTTTCCAACCTGTATGCAGAGCAGATTATCTGAGAGGCTGGGCTCTATGAGGAAAAGTGTGGCATCAGGATTGGTGGAAGATCTATTAACAATCTGTGTTATGGAGATGACACAACCCTGCTTTCTGAAACTGTGGAGGACCTCATGAACTTGCTGCGGAGGGTCAAGGACTGCAGCCTTCAGTATGGACTGAAGCTCAATGTCAAGAAGACAAAAATTCTCACCACTAGACCAATTGGTAGCATCAGGATGGATGGTGAAGAGATTGAGATTGTTCACAGCTTCAGTTTGCTCAGTTCCACGGTCAACACTCTTGGCACCAGCACCCAGGAAATAAAAAAAATGTATCGTGATGGGAAAGTCTGCTGTTAGGGACCTCTACAAAGTACTGAAGAGCAATGGTGTCACTCTGGAGACTAAGGTGCATCTGATACAGGCTATGGTCTTTGCAATCACTTGTTATGCATCAGAGAGTTGGACAATGACTAGGGAGGATAGAAGGAGAATTGATGCCTTTGAGCTGTGGTGCTGGAGAAGAGTATTGACTGTACTAAGGACTACCAAGAAAACAAACAGGTTCATCCTTAAACCGGGCAGCTCCTTGGAGGCAAGGATTCTGGGACTTCGTGGACATACTTTGGTCATGTTGTAAGGAGGGACAGGTCCTTGGAGAGGGATATCATGCTTGGGAGGGTGGAGGGACGGCACAAGAGGGGATGACCCTCTATGAGGTGGATTGATTCAGTGACTGGGGTAATCGGGATGGGAGTGTCAGAGGCAGTGTGATTAGCACAGAATAGAGCAGGGTTTATGGCTGTTGTACATAGATTTGCTATGAGTCGCAAGCGACTTGATGGCGCATAACAACAACAACAACCACCTGTCTTAAAAGCAGGTTTTTACAGAACTTTTTTTTTTTTTTACAGAACTTTTACAACCATAAAAAATGAAGAGACATTTGGACCTCAGAGTCCCATGCTGGAACTCCTAGACCCATGAGACACAGAGCTGTTACAACTCAAAAGAGTTGCATAGTAGAAGAGAAATGGCAATGGTGGCAGCAGAACTGGCAAAACCAGAAGACCTGCAAGAGACAGAGCTGTGGGCTTCTGGCCCATGAAGCGAGAAGACAATGCTTTGAGGGCAGGAGGCTTACTCATACAAGAGATGCCATCAATCATTTGTTGGGGAGTTGGCTGAGCTAGGTTTGATAGGCCTTTTGAGTGACATCTGAGCAGGCTCAAAATGCTGCACTCTTTTGGTTGTTGTTGTGTGCTCTCAAGTCAGCACTAACTCGTAGGTGACCCTCGAGTTGCTTTTCAGAGGCCCAGGAGGAGATTGCCTGTTCTTCTTCCACAGAGCAGCTGGTGAATTTGAACCACATGTTTTGGGGCTTGCAGTGCAGGTTCTTAGCACTAGGCCACCACAGTCTAATACGTTAACCATTTGTACTGCCAGAGGACTCTAAAAGGAATCATAAAGGAAACACAGCATATGGCTAATGGAAGGAGTTTTAGAGGAGAAAATAATTGTCTGAGTCTTAAAGAGTTTAACCCATAGCTATTGAGTAGATTTCAACTAATAGTGACCCTGTTAGGACAGAGTAGGGCTGCACCACAGAGCATGATGACTGAAATCTTTATAAGAACAAACTGTTCTTTCTCCCACAGAACATTTGGTAGGTTTGAACTGCCAACCTTTCATTTAGCAGCCTAACATTTAGCCCATTACATCAGTAGGGCTCCTTCTCAAAGAGGTTAGGAATATAACAATTAGCATCTAACAGGACATATATAGGGCCAAGGAGCATCTAGTAAAGGCTAGAAAGAAAGTAGGGATTAAGTAGAGGGATCTCAAGTAATTTAGGATGTGAGGAAGGCAGATTAAAACATTATTTTTACACATTAAATATATAAAAATATATTTTACACATAACTAAATGGTATAGTATAAGACTGTGTAACTCCTGATAACACAGAAGCTATTTTAAACGAAAAAAGAGAAAATTTAGTCCTTCTATCAGTAATGGATTTGAAGCATATTTAATTTTATAGCAATTTTAAACATATCAATGAAGTAAAATACAGTCTCTCTTGATGGCTATATCCAAGTTCCAGCATAGAATCTGAATCAGACAACTCAAGTCTTAACTCTTCCACTTACTAACTTATCCATTGTGAGTATGTCATCTTGTTTTGTGATAACTGTACTGAGAAGCTTGAGGATTTATATTGTTCTGGGAGACTCACTACAGTAATACTGGTCAGATGAAGTATCAAGTGCTCACATGGACCAACAAATACCAGGAACATTTCAATACCTACCATGCATTTATTTAGTGCCTGGGTAGTGCAAACAGTTAATGCACTTAGCTGCTAACCATAAGGTTACAAGAGCCTGCCCAAAGGAGCCCCAGAGGAAATTCTGACAATCTTAAAAAAAAACCAACCCAAATCCAACAAAACCAAAACACCAGCCATTGAACACTCAATAGTGCACTCTTCTAGCCTGACATATATGGGGTTGCAATGAATCAAAGATGACTTGACAGCAACAGGAAAACTGGTTATGCATTCTAGGAAGGGTACACATAGCCAGAATGCTCCTTTGAAGCAAGAGTCATGAAATGTTGTATCACAGACCTTGTATATGTTGTTAGGAGGGGCCTAGAAAAGGACCACATGCGTGGTAGAGGCTCAGTGTATACAGATGAAAGTCCTCATGCGATGGAATGACACAGTGGCTGTCCTAATGGATTCAAACACAGCAATGACTGGGCACATGGAGACCAAGATCTGGGTCTTATCTAGTATATCTTCATTATATGGAGATATTTTAAAAAAGGGTGACTTTAACAAACAAAGGTTTATTATCTTATAGTTTGTTGTTATGTGCCATTGAGTCAGATCTGACACATAGCTGACCTTCCAGCCCATTTACAGAGGTTAGAAATTGCACAAGAGGAAATTGTTCATCTTTCTGCTGCAGAGCAGCTGGTAGATTTGAACTCTGTTCCTTTGGGTTAGCAGTGCAGCTTCTTACCTTCTAGGCCACCAGAGCTTCCATTCAGGATACAAGCTCTAGGGGAAGTGCCCTTTCTCTCAGCCAGCTCTTGAGGAAAGTCCTTGTTTCCTTCAGCATCTAGAGGCCTGATGTTCCCTGGAAACCTCTATGTGTTCTGGTGCATTCTGGTGTAGTTTTGTTGTGCAGGGACTTGTGTTCAAGGAGATGACCTCTACTCCTGTAATTATTTCTTGGTAGTACTCAAGGGCTCCTCCTCTCTCCTTGAGCAGTTGTATTTTCTCTCTTTCTAAATTGGTAATGAGATTAGGGAGCTCTCGTGTTTTAGTGGTAAGAAGCTGTGCTGCAATCCCAAAACCAGGCAGCTCTTCAACTCCATGAGCTGCTCCACCGGGGGGAAATGAGCAGTCTCCTCCTGTGTGATTAACTGCCTCTGAAAACCACCTGGAGGGTCAGCTCCATCCTGAGCATTATCAGTGAGATTGCAGGTATTACAGGTCACACCCTAGGGAAAATGTCCTTATACCTGATTAGGGCTATGGGGGCATTAAGGAATGTTCAATTCCAGGCTTAATCCTCCTACAAATATTCGGTTCAACAGACCACGGAGGATTATTATGTAGCCTCCACATTATATAACTGTAACGTATTTTGATGAGATACAATTCAACCTATGACAGCCAGGCAGTATTTCATTTGGTTGTCACTATAAGTTAGAACTCATCAGCACCTAACAACATGTTTACACCTACCTACCATGAATAACCAGAAATAAGCACAACTTTGACTGATAGCATTACCCTACTCTACAAATGAAGAAATTGAGGCCCAAAGAAAGAAAGAAAGTGACTAACTAAATCGAAGCTTTTTGTTGTTCCTATGTACTGTTGAGTTGAAACTGACCCATAGATGACCCTCCATTGGATTTTCACAGGCAGTTAATCTTGCAAGGGAGGAGATTGTCCATCTTTCTAGCACAGAGCAGCTGGTGGGATTCAAACCGCAATCAAATCCCTTCAGGATTACAATGCAGCTTCTTGCCACTAGGCTACCAAGCAAAGCTTACAGCTTTATAAAAATAGTTAAGTCTGGTTGTTGTTGTTTTTGTTGGTTGCCATTGAGTCCAGCACAACTCATGGCAACTCTGAACAAAAGACCTAATGCCTTCTCATAACTATGGTCTTTTCTCCAAGTTCATAGAATTTCCAGAGGCATATGGTTTAGGAAGTGGATGCCACTCCTGCTTCCAAACCTGGTTTACAACTGGGAGCTCCATCAAACACTGGCCACATTGGGAAACCAATCTGGTATTTGATACTCCAAATGGCACAAGGTTCAGCATCACAGCAAACCCAGGTTACTTCATACAGCACATTGGCGAAGAGTGATGTACAAAGTGGAAGAATGTTCCTCCAGATATAAATAACAACACTAGTCTCATTTAGCAGTGGTTAAGTTTCGTCAAGTCAAATATAGCTCAGAGTAAACTTTGCACAAAAGACCTGAACTCTGTTCTGTAACTAACATCATAAGCCTGGTACTCTTTCCATTGTAATACTTCTAAGCTTCACTCATCATTTAAAGTGGCATTTGCAATTTGTTGTGGAATCCTTCAGCTAATCATAGATCAATATGCAAAATTCATTTTTACTATATATTAAATACATCAGAGCTAAGACGAAATAAGAACATCCTACCAGATAAAGCTTGCTGGGATGCATGTCCAATTGGAATCAATCTTATCTATTGTACAGAATAAGAAGCCCTGGTAGTGCAGTGGTTAAAGCACTCAACTGTTAACCAGAGAGTTGTCAGTTTGAACCTACTAACTGTTCCATAAGAGAAAGATGTGACTATCTGATCCCAAAAAAGATTAGAGGTTTGGAAACGATATGATCTGTCTGACATAGTGGCTATGAGGCAAAGTCAATTTAATAGCAATGAATTTTTATGTTTGTTTGTAAATATAGAATTCTACAACACGGGGTCTTTTCTAGAATATAGAAGAACTTCCTGCTTTGGTTGAATATAGGCATACTAGTCAACAAATAGTCAGTTCAAACCCACCCAGAGATGCCTCAGAAGTAAGATCTGGCAATCTACCTCCAGAAGGTCACACTCCTAAAAAATCTTCATAGACAGAACTAAATGGCAATGAACATGTGGAGTCGAGCATGATTCACAGTGACCCTATGAACAAAAGGCCTGAACCCTTTTAATAACTATCATCATTTCTCTAAGTTCATAGAGTTGCCAGAGGCATGTTGTTTAGGAAATGGATGCCACTTCTGCTTCCAAAAACAATAGGCTATAGTAATGCTAAAAGATAAAATAAGATGATACACATGAAGATCTGATCGTTCTAATG
>NW_006399755.1:17063666-17093389 GCF_000299155.1 Elephantulus edwardii
CAGGCGACTCGACGGCACATAACAACAACAACAACAATTGTAAGAAAAACTATTTCAGAATTTTTTAGAGGCAGTTAAAAAAATCTTTAAGATGATTCATTTCTTTATGTTTTTTGCTCTGCTTGCCATCAGTATAAGTTCCTTGAGAACTACTTGTCTTTGAGAACACAGTACCCAGGATACTGTGTGGCATTTCAAAGAAAATGTAAAAATTGTTGAATTCAACAAGATTTTTTTAAAAAAAATATTATTTTGTTGAGTTTCTGGTGAAAATTTATCCAACAATAAATGTACTCTTTTGATTGTTGTTGTTAAGTGATGTCGAGTCAAGTATGATTCATAACAACCCTATGAACAAAAGATCTGAACCCTGTTCTATCCTGTGTCATCCTCACACTTCCTGACATACACGAGCCCATTGTTAATCTTATACAGATATATTTCACGTAGTGTTAATTATTATGGGCAATAACTTAATTTTGTGCGCTGGCTTGCTCATGTTTCACTAAAAGATAACCTAGGCTTAGTTCTATGTTTAAAGAGTGTCTCAAAGAGATAGTGTCAAGAAATCCTTCACTCATTACTGTTTCAGTTTGGATTTGAGTTCTGCTTCAGTTTTCTCTTATTCTATCCAGAGTCGTCTCTAGTGATCCTCAGATGTTCAGTGGTCAGTGGTAGCAGTCAGGTATCCTTTCATTCTCAACTCAGGATAGACAAGTTCGTGGCTTGAGTAGACTTGACTTTGACTGTCTTATGATGTTATCCCTGAAGAGTACAGACCATCAGTTGTAGGTTAGATGACTATTCATACGTTTTTAATAGTCTAAAATTTGAGAGGGTGAAATCAGGCTGCTGTCTGGAAGTAAGGATTTTGAAACTCCATCTCACATACTTTGGGCACATGAGAAGGACATCATGCTTGGAAGGGTGGCAGGACAGTGCAGGAGAGGAAGACTCAAGATGAGATGGATTGATTCGATGACTTGGGTAATAAAATTAGATCTGTTGGAGACAGTGAAATAGGCTCCAGAAAGGACAGGGTTTACAGCTAATGTGCATAGGGTCATTATGGGTGGCAGGCATCTTAATGACACATAACAATAACATGTAATATCAATTGACTGAGTTCTCTCAATATGGTGAATTAAATGATACTCTCTCATATTTAACATAATCATGAAATAGCTAGGATTTGTGGAGTAATTGCTAGGCGCCCATGTGTTAAATATTGATAGTGGGTATTGTTAGGTTCCATCAAGCTGACCCCAACTCATAGCAACCCTAATGTTCAGCAAAACAAACAGCCGCCCACCCCTCACTGTCTCAAGTTCATGTTTGAAGTCACTGTGCCAATTTATTGCAGCAATATTTACAGGGTGTTATGTTCTTTCACCAACACTCTTCTTTTCCAATCATGATGTCTTTTGGCAAGGATTGCCCCCTTCTGATAACACGCCCCACGTACGTGGGATGAAGTCTTACCATCCTTGCTTCTGGAAGGACCACCCTGAGAGCACTACCTCAAAGACAAATCTGTTGCTTCTTTTGGCTGGTGTATTCAATATTCTTCATCAATACCACAATTTAAAAGCATTGATTCTTCTTGCGAGAGTTAGAAGTCCTTTTAATTTCTCTAATACCATGAAGTGACTTCTGTATTCCCCATTTTCCTGATAACATTCGTAGAGGTGAAGTGGTTGGCATCGGTTCACACAGCCTGTGGCAGAGCTGATAGTCAAGTGGAAGCAGACTGGCACATGTTGCACTCTGATAACAACTGTTACCTGGAATATGTGAATAGTGCTGCATCATTCATAAGCACTGTCACATACATTCCCTTGTCGAATCCACATAGCAACTCTAATAAGTAGGTAAGATTATTCCCACTTCAGAGAAGAAAACACCAAGGCTCACGGCCACACACTTGAACATCAAACACCTGCATCACTCTACTACAGAACTGAAGCATTACACTCTGTCTTCCCTCAGGGAAAAAAATTACACATATTTAAAAAGATCCAGGAATTCTCAGAGCAATTATAGAATCTCATGCTACAAACACAACAGAACCTTCTTCAAAGCGCCACACATGCTTGGAAGAGCACACACATAAAAAGCGTAATTTGAACACTTGTCGGTTTTACCCCCTTGTTGCAAGAGAAGAAGAATGTTTATGCACCAAAAAAATCTTGCTGCATTTCCCAGTTTAATTAGTTTTGTCAAGTGCCTGCAATGTGATTTCCATGTTAATTTCCCCATATCCCATTTCAGTTTCTTTATATTCCACTTCAATTATTTGCTTAAAAATGGAGTGAGGCGCAATGACTGTGTTGAAATTCCACTTGACTCAACTAACATTTGCCCACGTTCTGTCATGTGCAAGGCCCGTGGGGCCCTCAAACCAGACCACATGTGCTCCTACTCCCCTCTCTTGCCCACAGCAGACACCACTAATCTGTCAGCCTCTCAGTCCCCCACCTGATACTCAGCCTGGGAAGTAGAAACCTCTGTCTCTTACTGTCTTTCTCAATGAGGCTTTGCAAGTAACTTTTGGGAAGATGACCAACCGAGGCCTTTCGTGGTTTTCAGACAGCCTAATCGAAGGCCTACGAAGGCTGTTGTGGTATAGACCACAGGGAGTTAACTTACTAACTCAAAGGCAGCCTCACTCTGGAAGTTTCAATCCACGGGAGGCTCTGAAGGAGAGAGAGGAGCAATCTTTGCTTGTGGAATTTGTATCCTTACGTAAACCCCGAGGGTTGGTGATGAGTCGATTCTGACTCAATAGCAATGAGTTGAGTCAAAATTTGATTTCATCAGAGGCCTCGGTTCCAGAACACTCTGATAACAGAGATTGGGACCTGGATTTTTACTTCCCAGTTTCTGCAAGGCCTTAGGGGGTTGTACTGATAAGGCTGTGTTTCTCTGGTGGTTCTAACTCACCAAGGGCTCTGAGCGAGAAAGATTAATTTATAGTGTCAGGCACCCACCAGAGGGTCAATTATGAGGGTCAGTTCCAGCTCAGCAGCAATGAGGGAACCTCCTTTCCTTTTCTGGAACACAGTAGGTTTCTGTTCTGTTAATACATGAGTGCTATACATCACTGGGACAGCTCTGCTTAGGTGTTTGTTCCCAGCAGTGAGGAAATAGCCTCCCTCTTCTACAACACAAAGGGATGTGAGTATAACACTTGCCTTGTCCTGGTCTAGGGAGGCCATTCCCTGGACTTAGGGGCCCAATACCTACAAGTGGGGTTGCATTTGCTTCCTCTCTTCTCTATATGGATGAAACATTACTCCACATACTGCGTGTATTTGATTCTTTTGTGTCTTTTGTTGACTATCTTAAACACTGCCTGGACCACTGGCAACAAATGGTGTTAGCATGGGAGAATTATTTGTGAACCTACTGCTAGGAATTTTCTTACAAATTCCCTTCTCATTTAATTCTCAGAAGGTAGTAATAGCTTTAATTTTGCACACGAGGTGACCACAGACAGCTTTTGGAGCTGAAATGTCCTGTGTGGATACTAGTTTTAGAACTGATGAGAAAATTTTCCCCTAATGGTGAATCCCACAGGGAATTGAATTTCTAACCCAAATGCCACCATGTCCAGTAATTTAAATCCAACAACAGCTCCTCAGGAGAAAATGGAACAATCTCCTCCAAGGTAAGTTTTGCAGCCTTGGAAAATCTACTGAAGGGCCAGTTAGGAGTTAGTTCTGACTTAACATTGAGAGTGGAGCTTATATTTAGGGAGCTTCAGTGACATGTTGTTGTCCTTAGGTTCTATTGAGACGAGTATAGAGATCCTATGAACAACAGACCTGAACCTTGTCCTCTTCTGTGCCATCCTCAATCATCTTTTACACTGTAAAGTCCATTGCTGAAGTCACTGTGTCAATTCATTTCTTTGTGAGTCTTCCTCTGTTTTGCTGGACCTTCACTTTTCCAAATATGATATTGTCCTAGCAACATGTTTAAAATATGAGAGATGATGCTTCGCCATCCTTGCTTACAAGGAACACTCTGCTGCTCTTTTTTTCCAAATCATATCTATTTGTTCTTTTGGCCTCCCAAGGCCAAAGAATATTCAGTACTCCTCTAACACCACAGTCCAAAGACATCAGTTCTTCTTCTGTCATTCATAGTCATTATCTAGTTGAGGTAATCAGTCAACCAATGAGCCATGTCTTTATCTCCTTTTTACTTTGCATCTTTCTTCTAAAATAGAATGTTGTTGTTGTTGGCTAGGTACTCTGTATTCCTCTGTGCAGTAAACAAATATCCCTTGAGTCTTATCCTAAGCTTGTTGGATATAAAGATGAGCCAAGTCAAAAGGCAATTAAAACATAGTGTGGCTCTAGTAGTGAAAATACAAGGAAGCACAACATCTGTAGAAGGGTAATTAATGGTGGCCATTATAACATTATGTGGAGCCCTGATAAAAGTGTCTTTTTGTTGGTCTGCTAATTGAAAGGTCAGTGGTTCAGATCCATGAACCATCCCACAGGAAAAAGATGAGACAATCTGCTCCTGTGAAGATTTTCAGCCTTCGAAACACAAAGTAAAGGCAAAATGAGTCAGAATCAACTTGATGGCTGTGTGTTTTGGCTATATGAAAAGTCCCCAATTCTCAGTTATCCAACACACAAAGGTTTATATTTCACATCATAGTCTGAAATAAGTTGGGAAAGCCTCCTTAAGTGGGAACACAGCCACTTGGGCTGTTTTCCTAGGGCTTCAGAGATCTCTGCTAGATGCACTCTGTCTGGACCACCACCTGCCTGTGATATACTGTGTGAGAAGGTTTTGAGCCAGGCCTGGAAGAAGTGTACACCCCACACGACTGGACCATCTCTCCACACCCACCTGAGCCTCTGGATAGTAGTCCAACAGTGTGGACTTCTTCTTTGGGATACAAGGAAGATCCTGGGATACATCCCCAGGATTAGGGCACTTGGGACTGGGTTCTAGCTAACGAATCTGGCCTGTACCTGTTCAAAAAACTCAGTTGAGCCCATCACTTTTCAAGATACTGTTTCATGATGCCATTTGGTAGCCTGAAATCAGCCATGGTGGGAGAACTACACTACAGAAATTAACAAGCGTGCAATTCAGAATTTTTTTTTGTTTTCTTTTTCTCTTTTTACAAGAAAATTATAAATCCATTGCCAACCAGTCAATTCTAATTCACTATTACCATCTACCCATATGACTTCCAAAGCTACACAGGAAGAAACTTCTGCTTTCTAATACAGTGCAGTGGGTAGACTACAACCTCTTTTTCTTTATTGCAAAACATATAATTCAGCACTCCACCAGGACACTAGTCTATCAGTAGCAATAATAATGTAGTTAATATTAACAGTAATAATAACATCAGTTGCCATTGAGCCCATTTTTACTCTTTAGTAACCTCATATGTTTGAAAGCAAAAGACACTTCTGTGATTTTTCCAGTGTGGTTGTCTGGAAGCAGATTGCAAGTCTTTCTTCCAAGATACTTCTAGAAGGATTCAAACTGCTAACTTTTCCGTTCACAACTAAGTGCTTAAAGTTTGCAAAACCTGGAACATCGATAAACTTGTTCACTCTATCATTACCACTGAGTTGAGTCTGACTCATAACTGACCTTCCAATAGATTTTTACATGTTTAAATTTCATGTAAGAAGATTGCCTACCTTTCTTCATGAAACAGCTGATAGATTTGAACTGCTGAAGAAACACGCTCATTTGGTTAATATGGAGACCTGCATGAATCACACCATCAGTAGTTACCATTTTCTATCCACGCACTACATTCCAGAACTCCATCTGTAATAAATGTTAATTTTGTATTCTTTCACCTTTAACATCCATGCTGCAACAGTGGGTTCAAGTCCAGAAGAGATTGTGAGAATGGTGAAGGATAGGGAAGGGTTCTATCTGTTGTTTTTAGGATGTATGTTGAAGCAGGAGTGGCATCCACTTCCTAAATAACATGCCTCCGGAAACTCTATGAACTTTGATAAATGTCGATAGTTGTAGAGGGGCTTCAGGCCTTTTGTTCTTAGGGTCGCTATGAGTCCTGCTTGACTTGAAGGCAATCAACAACAACAATGTGTCATAGTCGACTTGATGACACCGAAAAACAGCAACAAGCCCACTCCTCATAAGCTTTTTGATGGTGGGCTCAGTATTCTTCCATCTCAGTGCCCCTCATGTAGAGTACGGTGGTTTCAGGCACACAGTTTAAGTTTTAGAAAAATTTGTTTTAAAAATTACTCAATGATGATGAAATGAGGAACTAGATAGCCCTGACTGAAGAAGACCAGGAGAGAGGTCATAGAAAAATAGTGAAAGAACGTTCATCTGCTAAGAAGGGTGGAGTCAGGGGATAGCAGAGCAGTGGCCACTAGAAAGCAGCTCTCACTCCACTGTGGTGTTTGCCAAGGGTGTAAGCGAAGGCTTGCAAACCAATTGTAAATTCAATGTCTGTAATCAGCAAAGCTGCAGGCTGCCTTTGTGAATCTAGCAAGAGAGCCAGTGTCAAAGATGAGGCAGCCACCCGGCAACTGCCCTTCTCTCGTATTGGCCTGACTATGCAGATCTGACCAGGGCCAAATGGAGCACATGAGCTTGGAGATGGAGACACAGGCACTGACCAGTCTGGCCCAGCTCCATGTTTTTAATTCTACAGAACAGTTCTCTTTTTTTTCTTCTAGTAAACCTCAGCAGCATCTGGCCTCAGGCACCCTCACTGTCCGCAACCTCCCAACATCTCACCTTCCTCCTTCTAACCCTTCCTCTTGTCTTCTTCATACGCTGGCTCATTTTCCTGTTTAGCTTCTTCAGGCCTAGCATTTAATTCGGTTTCTTGGAACTGGAGTCTGGCTTTTCTCCTTGGTCACAATTTATGCTTCTGATTATACTTCCTTTGGCCTTAACTGTGAAAACATCTTGTCTACTCCAGCCTAACTGCCAAGACTGCACCTGGCAAGGGTAACTTGAGTGTGGAACTCGGCCTGGAAGCTTCTGTTATGTTCTCTACAGAGACTGCTCTGGTCATAATGTTCATGTTTCCTCAAATGAGTTGCCTAAGTTAGGATGCCCTTTGTCCTGGCTTCACTTAAAAATTAGAATCACTTGGGATTCTTTCAGGGAGCCCTGACTTGTGAACACCTCCCAACAACAGTCACCGTAATACTCTATGTGTCAGGCTATTGATAACTGAAAGGTTAGCAGTTCAAACCATCTGATTCTCTGAGAGAGAGAGAGAGAGAGAGAAAGAATCTCCTTCCAGAAGGATTTACAGCCTTGGAAAGAATCTGGTCCCAACTCTTGAATTAGGGTGTTATGCCACCAAGGGTTGCTTTGAGTTGGAACCAATGTCATCGCATTAGGTTTGGTTGGGGATTGGGATATTGAGGATGCTTTTTAACAGGCTGTGGTGGCAGTGGTTACAGTTGTTCAGCTACTAATTAAAAGGCTAGTTGTTCAGACTCGCCAACCTCTTCAATGGAGAAAGGAGTGCCAGCCAGGCTGCTTCCGTCAATACTGAAAGCCTTGGAAACCCTGCAGGGAAGTGTCACTGAGTCAGAATCAATCCTATAGCAAGCAGTAAGCTTATCAGCTTGGGGGGTGTTTTGCTTTGGTTTTGTTTTTTTAAATCACTTTCTGGGTTTGCTGTAGGTTCTCTTTTTAAAATTTCAGAGACGATTCTAATGGGAATCTAGGAATAAAAAGAGTCACTGTACTAGCCTTGAC
This sequence comes from Elephantulus edwardii, assembly GCF_000299155.1. Lineage (NCBI taxonomy): Eukaryota > Metazoa > Chordata > Mammalia > Macroscelidea > Macroscelididae > Elephantulus > Elephantulus edwardii. The sequence goes on from NW_006399755.1 coordinate 17,071,416, forward strand.
CACCATATTCATCTTGTTTTCATTGCAAGAGAATAGGCCTGATATAAAACCTGGAGAAAGAGACAGAAGAGGAACTTGAGCCTTCTGACCTATGAAGTGCCATTTCCAGATGGAATGCAGCAAACCTCTGTGGCCACAATGCAAATAAAAGTGCCCCCCTGTGAGCAAGGCTGACTGGCCTGAAGGATGGTGGAGGGGAGTAAGAGGAAAAGAACCTCGCTCAACCAAGTTTTGAGCAAGGGTACCACCACACCAAGGAACTAGCCTTGTTTGAGGTCTTCTAATATAATCTTTTTCTTGATTGTTCAAGTTTGAAGTTAACACCTTTTTTTTCTGCACATGGCCAAAAGAGTAAATCCTTTAGATAATACACACTCTCTTGAGACTCTGACACTGTAGTGTGAAAAGCCAGCTGCAGTGGATAACTAAGCTTGGCTGAGAACAAAACTTCACCTAGCCAAAAAAAAAAGTGGGTTAGGTGTGTCTTGTGAGTTGCAATTTGTAGGGGAAACCTCTGGCTTAAGTCATCTTGAATCAGGGGATTGTGTTATTTGCAACACATGCTGTCTTGAGTGATAGCAATATAATTCCAAAAGATAAAGCTGCACTGTTGAATTCATCCATCCCCAACCTTATATGGCACATTTTTGACAGTTACACAGGTGGAGATTGCCTATCCTTCTCCTATGGAGCAACTTTCTTACCACTAGGCTTCCTCAATTAGTCAAATCCTCCTTTACGTCCCAACTTAAACCTCAAACCAAACTTGTTGATTCTAAGTCAATTCCAGGTCATAGCAGCCCTTAAGGACAGTGCATAACTTCCCTGTAGGACTTCTAATCTTTACAGCAGCAGGCTGTCTCATCTTTCTTCTATGAAGAAGCTGATGGATTCAAACCTCCAACCTTTTGGCTCACAACCAAGCGCTTTATTCCCGGTGCCAACAGGACTCCTGCCTCTAATCCAAAAACAAAACCAAAGCCACTGCCAACAAGTCAATTGTGACTCATATCAATTATCATGTTTCCAAGGCTGTAAATCTTCACAAGAGGTGACTTGCCATCTTTCTGGCATTAAAAAATGGTTAGATTTGACTATGGACCGGTTAGTGCACAGCCTAGAATGTTTTCACTTTGCCAGTATTTCTCAAATCCTCCAGTCATCCCAAAATACTATATTCCAGATACAATATCAGGAATTTAAGGAGAATATAACAATGAACAAAGCAGCTGCAGCCTCTGCCCTCACAGAGTGTAAGACGTGGTTCTTGATTTGTAGCTGATAAGACCTGGTACCTGGCATGGCTGAGAGTGTGTGGCCATGACTGCACCGTGCACCTTGCAAATGAGGCCTCTGATTTTCAAGAGAACACTGGGTGCATCCATTGTCCCTTATTCATAGCTATAGAAAGTGAGCCTCAGAAAGACTAAATCACTGGCTGGCACACAGCTAGTGGCTTCTGCACCAGAACAGGAGGCAGCTCTGTTCCCACAGCCAGGTCCTCATCATCCTTGAAATCCCTCCTTGTTCATCCTGCAGAGATGACTTTTAAACCACACTGCCATTTGGGGAGCTCTCCATCAAAGGGAACCCAGGATGACACCTGGATCTCACTTTGGCAAGAAGCCCATGACAAATGTCCCATCAGCTCAAGGGCTGTGCAATTAGACACAGTCTATTACTACTCCCCAGGTTGGAAATCAGCGCTCTCTGTTCTCTGCCAAATAACACTGCCACCTGTGCCCGAGCAGGGCGTTCTCCCAGCCCAGGTTCTAGGGGATGGGGCAGGCGGTTACAGCCAGAGCCATGAAGCAGCAAGGTGCTCTTTTCAAAGGCTTGGTGTGGTCAGGCAAGCTTGACCCAGGTAGGACCCACATATTGCTCTATTCTGCCATATTCTTCCCCTTCATGCTGTTCTTGCTGCTGTGAGAGGAAAAGGGAGATTGATACATGTAGCTTCAAGGTTGAACAAAATTAGATTCAAATTTTCTTTGGCTCCATTACCTCATCTTTAAATTGGGATCATGTCTGTGACCTCCTAGGCTTACCCCTAGCACTGGAATGAGACGGGGCTTATGAAGAAGTGAGTCCACTGCATGCGACATCTCTGCTGTAGCAATAACAGGCTCCGAGCATCAAAAAATGTGAGGAAAACCAATGTGAAATTGCACACTCATTATAGAGTACTAAGTAAGCCCAAGTAGGCGTGCTTACCTTACTTATTGGGTGATCTGCCCCTGATGATGGGGAGGGTGTATTGAGAAGCTCTCAGTAGCTCGGGAGTCAGCCCAACACAGATGGAAGTTGGCCCTTCTGGGGGCTGCAGCCTGCTCTGCTTGGAGATGGCTCCTGCCATGCTCCTGAAGAAAATCCCTTATTAATAATAGCTAACATTTACTCTGTTCCAAACAGTGTGCTAAACATTTCACATGCATATTGAATTTTATTATCATTGCTCTAGGAGGTATGCATCCCTACTTTACAGGTAAAGAAACTGAAGCTCAAAGTTTACGTAATCATCCCAAAAGACCCCAGCTGGTGGAGACAAGACTTGAACTTAGTCCCTTGCACTCCAGAGTGTAAGCACTTAACAATACTTCCTCTTGGCTTCAGACTCTGTCCTATCCCTCTCTTATAGCTGTCTTCTCTACTGATGAGTAATCTTTATTTTATTCCCTGTGTCTTATCAACCTGCTTACTTCACCAGGATTCCCTGAGTTTGGGGTTCTCATTCATCCTTGTCAGGGAGGTGGTCAGTGTTAAGGAGCCGTGTTGCCATCCCAGAGGAACATGGCTTGAAATCACCAGTTGTTCTGTGAAAGCAAAATGAGTGATCTCCTCCTGTGTAATTCCCTGTTTCTGAAATACACTGGAGGTTCAGCTATGAGTTGATTCCTACTCTGCAGCACAGAACAACAACCTATTCTTCTTGTCAGTTGTCTCTATGCTTGGGTGAAAATGAGAGTGTCCCTTAATAGAGGGACTACACACAGTCAAGCACTGCAACTGGCATATTAATTCATCATATTTATTCCTTACAATAATACAAAGGTGTTGTTATGTGCCATAGAGTCTAGTGTGACTCCTAGTGACCCTATGAACAATAGATCTAACCCCTGTTCTATCCTATGCCGTCCTTACCATCTCTAACACGCTTGAGCCCATTGTTGCAGTTACTGACTGCATCAGTCTATCTCACTGAGGGTTTCACCTTCTTCACTGTCCAAGCATAATGCCCCTTTCCAATGAATAGCTCCTCCTAACAACATGTCCAAAAGGTGTGAGATGAAGCTTCACCACCCTTGCTTCTAAGGAGCCCTCTGACTGCACTGTCTCCAAGACATACCTGTTTGTTCTTTTAACAGCCCATGTGATATTCAGCACTCTTCTCCAATACCACAACTGAATGGCAGATTCTTCTTCTGCCATCCTTAACTATCATCTAAGTCTCAGATGTAGAGTGTTGTGAGTCAGAACTAACCCATAGCTGACCCTCTGGCGGGTTTTCCAAAGCAATTAATCACATGAGAGGAGGTTATCCACCTTTCCCCGTGGAGCTCCTGGTGGATTTAAACTGTATACTTACACGATTGCAGCACAGCTTCTTACATTAGACCACCAGACCTCCCTAGATGCATAGATGATTAGAAAATTATGGCTTGAGTCAGGTGCACTTTTGTCTTTAAACTTACAGCATTGCTCTTCAAAACTTTGTAGACAGACCTGACAGTTTACATTTTTAAAGCTACATGTCTTCTGATCTCCTGACTGATGGTTACAAGGGGAGGAGATTTTATTAACCCAGTTTTCAGGAGATAAAACTAAGGCTGAGAAAGATGACAATTATAAAGTGCATAGGTCAATTCCTCCCACAGTGCCCATGCTTTCCCTCTCACGCCAAGTGATTTTAACCCCCCTTTCATTTATACTCCATTTGTTTGTCTGTCTCTTTCTCTACCTTCCTACTCTATCTTTCTCAGTCTCCCTCTCTTTCTGATCCCTCTCCATTAACTAATGTTTATTCTTCAATTACCAGCATCTCTGGACCTAAGCCTGTGTTTCTGTCCACAGCACAAAAAGAGCTTTGAGTACCCAAACCTTGGGAATGGTTGCCTAGCAACCATCACTACCTTCTGAAACCTGTACATGCTCCCAGCTTCCTCTCCAGGCTATATAGAGTAGGCTTTGGGTCACTTCTTCTACCCTACAAAAATATGGTCAGTGTTAAAGCCCAGCTTGCTGGAGCCAAGAACTCAGAATGAATATTTTCTTAGATACTGGGACTTAGACAAAGGGCTGGCAACAGGAAGCTTGAGGGTCAGGAATTTCTAGGACCAGAAGACTTGTTAAGTGTTAACTGGTTTTAAGATTCCACCCATCCCACATACTTGGAGATCTTCTGAGGATGGCATTTCTATGGTTCTCTTGATACAATGTTCTCTGCAGGATGACCCCTACATCATCAAGCACCAATTCTTTGGGGATAAAACTACCACTATAGATACTTCATTCTGTAAGAACAATTGTGCCACTTGCATACCATGTTTGAGTCCATTCCATGGTATCTTATACCAGGTACTTGTCATTTTTGTTGTTGTTGGATATCATCAAGTTGGAACTGACCCATGGCTGACCCTCTAGCAGGTTTGCAGAGGAAGTTAATTGCACAGGAGAAGATTGCCCATCCTTTTCCTGCAAGCAGCTGGTGGTCTCGAACAATGTGCCTTTGAGATCGCAGAGCAGCTTTTTGTTACTGGGCCACTCTTCCAACTATTCATCAGTTATTAGTGAAAGTTTTCTTATGTATATGGTTATCTCTTCCTTTAACCAATCAATTTTGCAGGGGTGAGAACTGTGCATGCCATAGATCCTAGAACCATATTATGAGATACAGTGAATACTTTAGGAAGAGGAAGCCAAAAGAGGAAAGGAGGTATAAGAAAAGATGAATAGAAAGAAAAGAATAAGGGGTGAGGAAAGGAAGAGAAGAGAGAAGAAATGAGAAAACAGGGAAAAAGGAAAGAAAGAGAAGAGAGAACAGTAAGCAGTCAACTGAGCTAGGTCTTAGGAAGTGACAGAGATGAGCAAGATAGACTCCCTATGCTAAGGGAGCTCACAGTCTAGAGTGATAAGCTTGGAGAACATGCAGGGTGATGCTACGGGCTGGAGTAAGTGAGTTTTAGAGTTAAATTTGAGCCACTACACCTATAGATGATAGGAGCTAGATTTAAATCCTATTGATGACAGTTCTGGCAACAACTTCTGGATCTGGTGACAGTGACAGAATTAGAATCATTTAAAAATGACTTATCCATACATATACAAGAAAGACCTACTAAAATGACTATTATTCAAATATAAGATCTACATCTAGAGCCAAAGAGGAAGAAATTGAAAATTTTTACCAAATCTTGCAGTCTGAAATTGACTGAACATGCAGTCAAGAGGCGTTAATGGTAATTGGTGACTGGAATGCAAAAGTTGTAAATGGTGATGAAGCAATAATAGTTGGAAAATATGGGCTTGAAGGTAGAAATGAGGCTGAAAATAGAATGACTGAATTCTGTATTTTCAATTATTTATTCATTGCTATTTTCAATGATTTTTTCATTGCAAATACCTTTTTAAAAAGACATTAATGGCGACTTAACCTATGGCTCTCTCCTGATGGGCTGACTAGGAATCAGATTGAACACATATGTGGAAGGAATCATTGGAGAAGCTCAATATCGGCAGTCAAAAGTAGGACAAGGGTGGACTATGGGTCAGACAATCAATTACTCCTGTGCAAGTTCAAGTTGAAGCCGAAAAAACTTAAAATGGGTCCACAGTAGCCAAGATATGATCTTGAGTCTAGTCCATTTGAATTTCATCATCATTCTAAGAATAGGTTTGGGGCTTTGAACACCAATGATCGAAGACCAGATGACTGGCGGGATGATATCAAGGCTAACATCCATGAAGAAAGCAAAAGGTCATTATAAATAAAGAGGATAAAGAAAAAAATGAAATGTATTTCAGAAGAGACTCTAAAAAATTGTCCTAATGTGTTGAGAAGACAAAACAAAGGGAAAACATGTCCAAGTAAAAGAACTGAATAGAGGTTTCAAAGGTTAGCTCCAGAAGACAAAGCAAAGTATTATAATGGAATGTGTAGAGAGCTGGAATTAGAGAATAGAAAGGGAATAACTCGCTCTTCATTTCTTGTTACATGCCACTTGCAACTCATAACAACCCTATATACAACAGCCCTAAACTCTGCTCTATCCTGTGCCAACCTTATTACCTCTCACACACCTACTCTCTTACCCCAGTCATTGAATCAATTCATCTCATGGAAGGTCTTCTGCTCTTGCACTGTCCCTCCACCCTTTCAAGCATGATGTTCCTCTCCAAGAGGTCCCTCCTTTGCAACATGCCTAAAGTACATCAGATGAAGCTTCAGAACCCTTGCCTCCAAGGAACAGCCTGACCTCACCCTCTGTAGGACGAATCCGTTTGTTCTCCTAGCAGTCCATGGTATATTCAGTACTCCTCTCTAGCACCATAACTCAAAGCCATCAATTCTTCTTCTATAATTCCTAGTTTTTGCATAGCTTTCTGATGCATAGCAAGTAATTGTGAAGATTATGGACTAAATCAGGCACGCTTTAGTCTCCAGACTTATGTCATTGCTCTTCAGAACCCTGGAGAGGTCCTTGACAGCTGATTTTTCCAATACAGTCCATTCTTTGATTTCCTGGTTGCTGGCACCAAAAGCATGGATTATGGAGCCAAGCAAGCTAAAGCTTTTAACAATCTCGATCTCTTCACCCTCTATCATGATGCCGCCAATAGGCCCAGTGATGAGAATCTTTGTTTTCTTGATGAACTTCAATCCATATTGAAGGCCACAGTCCTTGACCTTCTGCCACAAGTGCTTCAGGTCCTCCTCAGTTTCAACAAGAAGGGTTGTGTTATCTGCATAACGCAGGTTGTTGAGCCACAATATGGAAAGCTGCTATGGGCAATATACTGAATGACCCAGAGAGCATCAAAAGAAGGTGGAGGAAATACACAGAATCATTATACCAAAAAAAAGAACTGACTGACATTGAAAAATTTTAGAAAGTACCCTATGAGCAGCAGCCAATGGTAATAAAGGAGGAAATGGAAGCTGCACTGAAGGCACTGGCAAAAAAGTAAGGCCCCAGGAGTCAATGTGATACCAATTTTCTTGTTTCAATTAACAGATGCAGCCTTGGGTGCACTAGTCTATGCCAGGAAATTTGGAGGACAGCTGTCTGGCCAATGGACTGTCCATATTTATTCCCATTTAAAAAAAAAAAAAGAGGTAATCTAACAGAGTGTGGAAACTATAGAACAATATCATTACTGTAAGATGCAAACAAAATATTGCTGAAGATCATTAAGAAATGTTTATAACAGTACATCAATAAGGAACTTCAAGAAATTCAAGCAGGATTTAAAAGAGGCCATGGCACCAGGGATGTCAATGTTGATGTCAGATGGATCCTGTCTGAAAGTAGAAAATGCCAGAAGAATGTCTATTTGTGATGCAAAAGCATTTGACTGTGTAAATCATAATAAGTTATGGCTAACATTGAGAAGAATGGGAATCCCAGAGCACTTAATTGTGTTCATGCAAAAACTATACCTAGACTAGGATACTGTTGTGTGAACAGACAAAAGGAATATGTATGCCATGGTTTAAAATTAAGAAGGGAGTTTTTCAGGTTTGTATTTTCAATCCGTATATTGACCAAATTATTATAGAAGCTGGACTCTATGAAGAGGAGTGTTGCATCAGGATCAGAGGGAGACTCATCAATAAGATGAGTTATGCCAGCCTTGATTGTTAGCAGTGAGAAGGACTTGATGCACTTGTTGCAGAATACCAAGGAATGCAGCCTTCTGTATAGATTCCATCTCAATGTCAAGAAAACAAAGATTCTTATCCCTGGACCGATAGGCAACATCATGGTGGATGGAGTAAAGTTTGAAGCTGTCAACAGCTTTATCTTTCTTGGATTCACAATTAACTTCCTTAGTACCAGCAGTCAGGAAATAAGGAGACATATTGCACTGAGGAAAGCTGCAGTAAGAGACCTCTCCAAATTACTGGAGATTAATGATATCAATTTGAGGACAAAATTATGTCTAATCCAGGCCATGCTCTTTTCAATCATTTGCTGTGCATTAGAGAGCTGGACAATGACTAAGGATGACAGAAGAAGATTGATAACCTTTGAGCTGTGGTGTTGGAGAAGAGCTCTGAATATCCCGTGGACTGCCAAAAGAACAAATACATCTTTGAGAGGGCACAGTCAGTTTGCTCTTTGGAGCCAAGGATGATGAGGCTTTGCCTCACATACTTCAGTCATGCAGCTAGGAGGGGCTTTGGAGAGGGCCATGATGCTCAGAAAGGTAAAAGGTCAGTAAATGGGAGGAAGAAACTTGACTAGGCGGATTGACATGGTGACTGCTACAGTGGGCTTTATTTAATATGTCGGAACATGTGAAGATAGCACAGAATAGGACAGGGTTAAGGTCTGTTGTTCATAGAGTCTTTCTGGATAGTACTCAAGCACCTAACAACAACAACAAACATGATTAATTAGATTTTTTTTCTTTTTTTCATTTTGCCCCCTAAATCCTAAAATATCTAACATGAACTTCTGAGCATAACATCTGGCACACAGTAGGTGTTTATTTACAGAATAAATAGAAAAAAAAGAATAAATACAGTATTAAGAATCTCATGATGTTATCACTAGCATTTTGCAGGTAATAATATGATCATCAAATGATTAAATGACCAAGGACAGTGTGATTCCTGATGCTTAACCCAATGTCTGACACACAATAGATAATCTATAAATGTGTATTCTAGTAACAAAATTAGGGAGCTTTGGTGGCCTACTGGCAAGAAGTTATGCTACAATCCCAAAGGCATGTGGTTCAAGTCCACCAGCTACTCTGAGGGAGAAGGAAGGGCAATCTCGTCCCATGCAATTAACTGCCTCTGAAAACCCACTGGAAAGTCAGCTATGCATTGGTTCCAACTTGATGGTACCCAACAACAACAATAACAACATTAACAAGGTTAAACAAGACTTCTGTATGCTATTATACTGAGGGCACATGAGAGTATTTATTTTTAAAACCCATAAAACTGTGTCAAGCAGTAAGTCCCAGCATAAAATATGGACTTTGTTAATAATAATACATCTGTATTAGTTCATCAGTTGTTAGAGATGTCAAAAAATACAAGCTACAAGCAATTACTATTACAAGGAGCTGTGTGGGGCAGAAGAATGGGAGAATTCTCTATTCTTTCTACACAATTTTTTCTGTAACTGAAAACTACCCTAAAAATTAGTCAATTAAAAAACATTCAATTTTACATTCATTATCATCTCAAATCCCTACTCCAACTCTCCACCCCTGCTTAGATCTGAAATAAAATAGAAACATCTTTCTTTACACATTCCTTAACAAGCTCATTTTTACTTCTTTGCACACAAACTAGATAGGTCTCAGGTTACCTTGGGTTAATTGACTCTGAGTTTGAAATCCTACTAGATAGCTGTTTGTCTCTCCAAGAGAGGGAAACATGTTCCAAAATATCTGTGTCACTGTATCTTTGCATACATATTAGTACTAATTTCATCTGACCTTCAATCCCTATTTAAATCCTTATTAATCTCCTTTCTGGAATCCAAAGGTGTTAATTGTTTTCATAATCACTTTTAGTTTCCAAATCCACACTGACATCTCACTCTCCTCTAAACTCTTGCTAGCCTTCCCTGCTCTGAGTGGTACTTATTATCATATTCCTATGGGGAAGACCCAGGGTAAGAGATAATGCAAAGGAAAGAGAAAGATTCCAGTTGTGTGACCTACCACCTTGAGGATTTGACTGGGAGATAAAGATACTATTTAAAAAAAAAATCCTTTTTCTAGGGAGATGCAATGAATTACATTGGAAAGGGCATTGAATTTGGTGTTTGGAAAACTGCATTTCAGTCTCAGTTCCACAAAAAAAGGTGAATGACCTAAGGCTGATCACTTAATATATTTGGGCTACAGTTTCTCTAAACAAATTTAATTGGCCAGATTTGATGATATTTAAGATTTCCCCCAGTTCTAATAATCTGAGATTCTAAAATGACTCAGAACATACAGATAGCCTAAAAGGAGAAGGGAAATTCAATAGGAAAATTCAGATTTCTTAAAATTTTTAAATTGTTGTTATGTGCCATTATGTAGCCTGTGACCCATAGTGATCCTATGTATAACAGCTCTGAAGCCTGCCTTGTCCTCACTTACTCTGCACACCTGACTCCATTACTCCAGTTACTGTGTCAATCCATCTCATCAGTGCTCTTCCTGTCCTGCACTGTCCTTGTAGCCTTTCAAGCATGATGTCCTTCTCCAAGGTCTGGTCCCTCCCAACAACACACTGAAAGTATGTGAGACAGAGCTTCAAAATCTTAGCCTCCAAGGAGAAATTTGGTTTCACCCTCTTCTAGACAGACTTGTTTATTCTCTTGGTGGTCCATGATAAATGTTCAATATTCTTCTCTAGCACCACAACTGAAAGACATCAATTCTTCTTCTGTTATCCTTAGTCATTGTCCAGCTTTCTGCTGCATAGCGAGTAATTACAAAGACCATGGCCTGGATGAGGTGCAGAGACATTCTTTCAGACAGCTTATGAGGCCCCATTTACTGCTGGAACAAATGTCTATGGCTCCACAACTATAACAGTGAGCATTAAATTTAAAAAATAGAAAGGGAATAAAATTGAGTTTCTGTGTTTATAGCCTTATTAACAACTTCCATCTCATCAGTATGTAGTCCACTGTCCAACCCCAGAAGGCTAGAAAATATTTAGCAGAGGGAGAAAAGAAGAAATTAACATTTATTGCCTGTCTACTATTAATTACCATTTATTGAGTTCCTATGATGAGCTAAATACTAGACCAGAGATATTTCTTATACCATCTCATTTCCTACAATGTGCCATGAAGTACAAGTTGATTATAACTCACAGCGACCCTTGAGAACAGAATAGAATGTCTCTAGAGGGTTTACAAAGCTGTAATTCACATGGACAGACTGTACCATCTCCCTTCTGTCAAACAGCTCAGGGGTTCAAACTACTGATCTTTCGTTTTGCAGCTGAATGCTCAAACCACTGAATCTTCAGGACTCCTCATCATAATCATTACCTTCTTCATTTTATATTTGAGTAATCTAAGACTCTACAGGACATGATTTGTGTGAAGTCAACTACTGAGGTAAATTTGAATCTAGGTTTCTCTGATTTTTAGTGTCCCCACCTATATCACTTCTGGAATATTCCTACCAAGTATCTCACTCCTCATAAGTGGAGCTAATCAGGCAGCAATTAGGGATGCTGCAAGAGGGTTAATGCTGGCAGGGAGGACTAGGTAGCTGAACTAGAGGACCTCTGGGTCCCTTTCAATCTGAGAATTAAGTATTCTGTGACCTCAGGCCACTACAAGCAGAGTAATAAGAATCAAATGTCACTAAGTCCCCCTGAGAAAATGTAAAGTATGATCTCTTTTTATTTTTAATGTTTCTCACAGCTATCTTTGTTCTGAGAATAACATCATTATCCCCCAAATTCAGAGTCATTCTTTTCGCTCCTCCAACTAAGTCCATTATTGTTTTTTTCCTTCTGATTACCCATTAGAACCATAGAATTATTACTTAAATTAATATTTTTACATATAATTCCAGAAGGTGGAATAAGGAATATGATATTTAATTCAGTAGTAAAGGAAATATCCACTCATAAACTCAGACAACACTAAACTGGGTAATTCTATAATGAGCTCCCTCCCTTTTAAAGGATACATTCAAGAAAGTGTTTAAATATTACTTCTACATGAAGCCATAGCCACAAATAGTCTGAATGAACTCTTTTTATGCTTTTATATAGCAATTCATTTCTGTTATTCTTTCAATGAGCTTTGAACACATTCACGCTTCTTCACTGGACGATAGATAAGCTTACAACAGAGACCATATCAAATGGAACTTTGTGTAATAGAATGCTCCATGAGATGAACTCAAATCATCACTTTGAATATTATTAGTATTTAATCAAGAGAGATTCCAGCTATTTCTCCACCAAAGGGACAACTCCGTCTTAGGTCAGGGATTCTGCAATGAGGAAAGAATAAAATAACCCCTTTAAAGACCTGACAAATCTTCTTCTCCCAAGATGGTGTGATAGCTGAGCTGATCCCAAAAAAAAGGTTAGATAAGAAAACTCGAGGCCAAGGAGCCTCTGAGGAAAAAAATTATCGCCCTGCTAGTCTCCAAATGATGTCAAGCAGCAAAAGGCAAGTGCTGCAAAAGTGAAATTAGCATAAGGAAAAAAAATATATGAACTAGTGGCCTGAGCACAAATATGTATCTATTGGTTTATGAGGAACACTGTCTGAACCAACATGTGGTGGAGACTAGAAGTCATTCAGGCCCAATAACATTAGCATGGCTGTTGTGTAGTCGGTAGAGGATTGGGACTGCATAGGTAACCTAAACCTGCACTTGCCATGCACCAGTCATTCTTCTAAATGCTTTTCATAAATTTTTAATAACAATCTTATGAGTAATTACTACGATTATTGCCATTGTATGGCTGAGGAAACTGAAATTAGAGCGGTTAAATACTTAGTCAAAGTTGACGTGGCTAGCAAGTAGCAGGTCCATGATAGAGCTCCAGATACACCAAAAAGAAACATCAAAATATGAATAAGTATTTCTTACAGCCTCGTGTGGCAAAACTGAGGAGGCCTTGAAGTGTTTGCTGTAGAAAGTTAAGGACTACAACCTTCAATATAGACTGCATCTCAACTTCAGGAAAACAAAGAAAATTTGCTGTCAATGACCTTCCCAGAGTGCTAAAGGACAATGATGTCAGTCTAGAAATGAAGGTGTGCTTGATCAGGCCATGGTCTTCTCAATTGCCTGCTATGCACCTGAGAGATGGAAAATGATTAAGAATGACATAAAAAAAAATTGATGCTTTTGAGTTGTGGTGCTGAAGAATAGTATCGAACCTGCCATGGACTGCCAAGGGAGCAAATGGGGCTGTGTTGGAGAGGGTGAAAACAGGTTGTTCCTTGAAGGCTAAGATTTTGAAGCTCCATCTCACACACTTTGGGCATGTTGTTAGGAGAGATCAATCCTTAGAGAAGGACATCATGTTTAAAAGGTAGAGGGTCAATGCAAGAGAGGAAGACTCTGGATGAGATGGATTGACACAGTGACTGCTACAATGGGGTTGGATGTGTTACAGACAGTGAGGTTGTCTGAAAATAGGGCAAGGTTCAGAGTCATTGTCAGGGTCGCTAGGAGTCATAATTGATTGACTCAATAGCACATAACAACAACTGATAAGAATATGTAGGGACCCAAGGTACTGAATAGAAGTACAAGAGATATGTGACTTCATGAGCGCTCTTAGCTGAAAAAGTGGGAAAAGCAAAAAATGTAGACCAGAAATGAGACCAATGCACATAGTCAGAGCGCTGCTGATCTAAGGAATGAAAGAAAGTCTGGAGGCAAATACAGAGTGGTTACATTAGAAAACATACAAGAGGAAACAATGGAAAATCTAGTAAAGTACAAAGAAGGAGTAGTGGGTCTGTAGGGGCAACTGGGATGATGTTGGTCAGTTATAAGCAATATGAAACTTTCAATTAAATTGATGTGATGTAAACTCAGGATGAAAGGGCTGCCATTATGTTCAAAATCAAAAAAGATACAGCAGACTAAGGGCACAGGGCAGTTGGCATAAACAGTCTTCTTTCTTATTACAGCAAAGTTATTTCTGAAGGCCTGTAAAGGATGACATGCAAGGGAGAGATCCACAGAAGGAGGGGACACTTAGCTGGAGAATTCAGGCTTTGAGCTGCCGACTCCACAGAAAGGAGAGAGTTTCCATGAGCAGAGCCATTTACAAAGCCCGTCCTCAGAAGCCAGGCCTCTAACCTCATAAGACCTACATGCTTGAGGATATGCCTACCCTCGATTTTCCCCTAAAATTTCACTCTAAGGCTATCTAAGACTTTAAGGGCCAGCATACCTCCAGTCAGATCTCCAAGTTGAACATGCTGGTGAAATTATATCTGATATTTGAGAAGTTCACTCTTCATTTTTTTAATTAATTTTAACAAAAGTTTACAGAGACTTAGGGTTTCCAGTCATTCATTGTTGCACTTTTCTCCCTGCCCACTCCTCACCCCCAGTTCACTCTTCTCCTTGAAAATGAAAAGAAAAACTCTTTCATTGTTATGTAATCCCTCCCCCCAAGTCCACTTAACTGTGCAGACTTCAATCTGGATTCCTGTTGTGATAATATATCCCTTTTAAACAGTTCTCTCCCTCATCTGTTTCAATGCAGTATATATCATTCCCTCCCTCCTTTTCTGTCTTTCCTCAACCCCGATATCAGTCCTGTTTTACAGCAGTGGCTGTATGCAATATTTGCCCTTCATTTTTCATTCTTAAGAGGATAGAATGCAAAAGAGATAGCCTGGAGATGTTGTGAAAGACATAGGTGAGGCCTTCAGGAAGCCAAGGCAAAATCTTCCCATTGGTCCTGATGGAGATTGAAGTGGCCAACCTTGTGTTTTGGGTGACTAGACCTGTGTTTAAATCCCAGATATGCTTCCATGGATTTCAGGTAAATCCTTTCCCCAACATGAGATTCAATAAGAGGATGGAACTAACTGACTTCTGAGATTCTTGCCAAATTGCCTATTACTCAGCAATCTGCATTATGCAGATGGCACAACCCTGCTTGCTGAAACTGAGGAGGACCTGAAATGCTTGCTGCAGAGGGTCAAGGACTGCAGTCTCCAATATGGATTGAGGCTCAATTCAAGAAGACAAAGATTGTCACCACTGTCAGGATGGATGGTGAAGAGATTGAGATTGTTCACAGCTTTAGTTTGCTTGGCTCCACAGTCAACACTCTTGGCACCAGCAGCCAGGAAATTAAAAGACGTATTGCCATGGGAAAGTCTGCTGTTAGGGACCTCTCCAAAGTACTGAAGAGCAATGGTGCCACTCTGGAGACTAAGGTGCATCTGATACAGGCTATGGTCTTTGCTATCACTTGTTATGCATCAGAGAGTTGGACAGTGACTAAGGAGGATAGAAGGAGAATTGATGCCTTTGAGCTGTGGTACTGGAAAAGAGTATTAAGGGTACCATGGACTGCTAGGAAAACAAACAGATTCATCCTGGGAAGGGTTAAACTGGGTGGCTCCCTGGAAGCAAGGATTCTGAGGTTCCATCTAACATACTTTGGACATGTAAGGAGGGAGGGGATAGGTCCTTGGAGAGGGACATCATGCTTGGTAGGGTAGAGGGACAGATATGAGGTGGATTGATTCAGTGACTGGGGTAATCGGGATGGTTGTGTCGGAGACATTGCGATTGGCACAGGGCAGAGCAGAGTTTAGGACTGTTGTACATAGGGTCGCTATGAGTCGCAAGTGACTGAACGGCACATAATACACACACACACACACACACACACACACACACACACACACACAAATTATTATTAGTTATTAAAATCTCAAGCACATTGTTGTTGAGATGGTAAGGACTTGTAGCTGACCCTCCATTGGTTTCCAAGGCTGTATATTGCATGGGAAGAGACTGCCCATTTTTCTCCTTTGGAGTTTCTGGTGCATTTGAACTGCCAAAGAGATGTGGACTTTGGATAAACGGTGCAATTTCCTACAAATTCTGTCACCAGAGCTCATCATTACTGTTAATTTTAATATCAGTGTTCTGAAAACCACGACTCATGATATATTTGAAATATGCTGACTTTTCATTTCTTCTTGTCCTCTTGCAAGGAAATAATTTACATTACAAAGCAAAATATCTCTTCTTTCTTAACTGAAATATTTATGTTGTTGTTTTTATGTGCCGTTGAGTCATCTGCAACTCATAGCAATCCTTTGTACAACAGCTCCGAAGCCTGCCCTGTCCTGAGCCAGTCTCATTGACTCCAACACAGCTACCTCCATTGCCCCAGTTACTGTATCAATTCATCTCATCTGGGATCTTCCTCTCCTGCACTGTTCCTCCACTATTCTGAGCATGATGTCCTTCTCCAAGGACCATACCCAAAGTATATGAGGTGGAGCTTCAAAATCCTTCCAAAGTCAGACCTGTTTATTTTCTTGGCAGTCCATGGCATGTTTAAGACTCTTCTCCAGGACTACCATTTGAAGGCTTCAGTTGTTCTTCTGTCAACCTTAGTCATTGTTCGAATTTGCTTGAAGATTCTTTAGTAAATACCCAAGTCAGCCCCCTTTTCCCAGTAAGAATTTTATTGTCATGGTGTCACAGCTGACCATCCAGTAGATTTTTAGGGGCAGTAAATCATGTAGGAAAACACTGTCCATCTTTCTTTCTCAGAGCAGCTGGTGGATTCGAAACATGTCTTTTGAGTTGGCAGCACAGCTTCTTACCACTAAGCCACAGAACTCCTGAGTACTTTGCCAATTACGTATTATACAGCAAGGATAACAGATAATATGTAATTGGCAAAGTACTCAGAATTCTTGTAACAGTGATATGTAAATGAGATTTTATTATATTATTTTCTCATTTTAATGCATGCTTTAAAATATTCAGAATAAAAACTTAAAAATTAATAATAGAACAGAAAATTACTATATTCTTTCCCTACCCTGAGATTAAAATGCTACAACTTTGCTGTTCACACTTAGAAAGTGACAGATGTACAGTAATTTAAAGAAACATGATTCTAATTCAGAACTTAAGAGTCCAATATAGACATATTTTTAATCAGACCTTATGTCTCTTAATACTGGCTGTTTTCAGATGGATAGCCACAATGGGAAGAGAAAGAACAGTGCTGTATGACAACCTAATTACTAGTTAAATAAGGGAAGCTCTGGTGGCCTAGTGCTAAGGAGCTGCACTAGAACCCAAGAGTACTCAGTTCAAATCTTCTAGCTGTTCCAAGGGACAAAGATGGGAAATCGACTCCCATGTAATGTACAGCCTCACTGGAGGATCAGCTATGAGTCAGTTCCAACTCAACAGCCCACAACAGTTAGATCTGATTTTACATTCCTACTCTCGAACAAAGATAATACAAAGGAGAAGGACGCAGTATAAGTCTTGAGAGTAGAGATAGCAAACTGGTTTTGAGTGTCTAGAATTGATAGAAATTTATGACAGTTGCCTTTGTCTTAGTGGAGAATTGAGCACTTTGCAGCATTGCTCAAAATAAATATAATGTCACTCACAAATGAAAGCCACATATGCTATCTTAAACTTTCTAGTAAATACATTTTTTTTAAAAAAATGATAAGATTTATTTCAATAAGAGCACTGAATATTCCATGGATGGCCAAGAGAACAAACAGATACATCTTGGAAAGGGTGCAGTCAGATTCCTCTTTCGAGACAAGACTAAGAGACTTTGCCTCACATACTTTGGACATGCTGCTAGAGGGGACATAATTCTGGGAAGGGTGCAGGGTCAGTGAAGGAACGAAAGACCCGCAACCAGGTGGATTGATATGGTGACTGCTGCAACGGGCTCTTGTGTGTTGGCAAGTGTGAGGATGGCACAGGATAAAACAGGCTTCAGATCATTGGTTCACAGGGTCGTTATGAGTTGTACTTAACTCTCTGGCACCTAACAACAACAACAGTAATAATAATAATATATTTTATTTACTCTAAGTAAAATATTTTTATTTGAACACAAAATCAATATATTTTTATATTTTACACTTTTCCCTCATTAAATCTTTGAAACCTGGAGTACATTTCATCATTTCAGCACATGCAATATGGACACCGTATCTTATGTGCCTAAGAGTCATGGGTATAGCAGCTGCCACATTGGATTGCGTAGTTTTAGCGGCTCTCTCCACTGGAGCTTTCTTGTTTTCAGATCCATTGACCATATGCTGGAGTCTCCAGTTTGTGCAAATATTTAGCATGGTTGATTGCTAACTGAAATCTGCCCAGAAGTGCTTTAGAATCTACCCAGAAATGCCTTGGAAGAAAAGCTGGAGCTCTACTTCTGAAAAGTCAGGCACTGGAACGGAGGAAGGGAAGGACAGTATGGAGCGGATGGGAGATCAGACATTGTCCGCAGTGTAATTAACGTCATAGAACAAAATAGGCATGAATTATTGACTGAAAACAACCAAACCTAAACGGACTTTACCAACTGTCACACAAATCACACACACTCACAGAAAAAGAAAACTGCATGGAAAATAGCTCCGTGCTTACACACATGTGCTGCCAGGACGCAGAATAAATGCAAAGCAATTGTTACTTGTTTGGTTTTGCTTTTTATTCCTACATTGGATGAACTGACCCACATTGCCACTTTGCCTGATACAATCCTGATTTAATCATGTTGCTTCAATTTTATTGTTAATGAAATAATTTTATTATTATTGATCCCCTTCTTAATTTCAAGAGTCCTTCTTCAGCGACTAACCTCATCTGGTCACCCTGCCTTGTGCCTCCATATCTTGGAACCCGTGAACTTCTATCTTCTAAGTTGTCTCTGCTCCACTAGACAGACCCTCCAGAAAGGGTTTAGAATAATACTTCTGACCTCTCTTTGTTGCATAACTCACAGCAGATCCTTGGGAAACACATATCGCTCTGGTCAAAACCAATTCTACAGAATAGCTGTCATTTCCCTGCCTCACTACAAGAGGACTCAGGCCATCTCTCCAGATCAGAATATTGGCAAACTCTAGCTTGGAGAGCCATGAATAGTTGCCATAATTTTTAAAGACTGTAAAATGGAATAAACAAAGATTATGTGACAGAGACATGATGCATTCTACAAAGCACAATTTATTGCCTGGTTCTTAAAAAGCAAGTTCATTCCTACTCGTGATTTTCCAGAGGGAAGGGGAGGCCAGAACCTAGTTCACTGAACTCCCAAACTACAGCATACAGAAGCAGAGCCATTCCCTCCAGGCTAGGTTTGGGAGAGAGAGATCTTTTACATCTTTCTAAACACAGTTTGAGGTTGTGCGCAGTAGTGGTTCAGTGGTACAGTTGTCACCTTCCAAGCAGGCAACCACGGTTCGATTCCTGGCCAGTACTCATTCTGTGCAGCTGTCAGCAGAGGCTTGTGTGCTATTATGATGTTGAATAGGTTTCAATGGGGTTTCTACACTCTGATTGTGCTTCTCAAAATGATCCATGCTTTGATAGATCACAACATTCCAATCTTGTGTGCAACAGATAGCCATGAGTTAGGGGCAACCTGATCAATAACAAAGCTTGACATGAGAGGGGAGATCACCACTCCCAGTCCTCTTCACTTGCAATCACTGAGGACTCTATAAGAATGTACTTAAACGAAATATCCTCGCTCATCTCTCTCTCTCTCTCTACTTTTCCAACCTTGGGTCATTTCTTCAAAACATCTAATATAATTTGGCTTTTCAATACTATTATATCTTAATACCTAGCCAAAGTTTCAATTTTAAGCTCCAGTTACTATATTACCATCATCATCATCATCACCATCCTACTGTAATCATCATGCATGATTTGTTTCCTTTAATAGCCTGTGAGTTTGTTGGGGGAAGAATCCCTTTTGCCCTGTTTCTGATTCCCTGACAGTATTTAATACAGTGCCTTATAAGACAAAGATCCACAGTAAACATTGTTTGAATGAAAAAAGAAATGAATTCAAGCACTCAGTATTTCAGCCTAATCAAACCACTCAAAATTCTCTAAAGGCAATGTCAACTTTAACTCTCAGCTTCATTTATATATATATATCATACCTTGTGCTTGGAATAACCTTTGGCCCTTTTCTGGTCATCTATCAGCCTCTGTGCCTCTAATCAAACAAAGTAATAACACTTCATAAAAAAAATTAAAATCAAAGTTCTCTGATACTCTCAGATAGAAAGTAATAATAGCTTTACAAGAATCTTCCAGAGTTTTCCTAACAGAATTTATCACCACATACGTTCACTCACTCATGCAGTGTTCTGAGTCAAGAACTGACTTACAGCTGAGCCACCGGTAGGTTTTCAGAGGCTATAAATCACACAGGAGGAGATTTCCCATTTTCATTCCTTGGAGCAGCTTTGAATCAGAACTGCTTGACTTTTTGTGCATCTCCTTATCCCCTAGACCACCCATCCCTTGACCAGTAACACATACCACTTCACTTGTATTTAACATAATACAGTGCATCTGGCTGTACAAGAGGTATGTTTGTACTTACTGTTATTATCAAGCAACATAATTTTAAGAGAGCTTTGAGATCAGTGTATCTGCTCTCCCAACAGATCAGTGGCTCTGTATGTCGAAATTATCTGGAAAGATTTTTTAAAATGCTAATGTCTGGGTTCCATCCCAGATGATCTCTGGATTCTGCACACTAGAGATTATTTTTAATGATTATTCATTCATTATTGCACATTTTCTACTTTTCAAATACTCTTCCATGACTTGATATGCAGCCAGAGTCAAGAACTTTAAAAAATTGTGAACTACTGGAGAGAGGACTAATTTGTCTCTGCACCTTTTGCTATTACCATGATAACCAGTAAATAAATAGATGTCAAATAGATAACATGGGAAGCACAACAGAGTGACAAAAGTAAGCTATAGAAAAACTATTGATAGAAGTTTATGAGAAAACATTATGGAATAAATACTTCTACGTTAATCTAACAACTCCTGGTTTCAAGGATAGGTTTGTTTAACCAGCTCCGACCCATAAATTGACTAGGATGCCATATCTAATGAACTAAGCAGGTTTTTCAATCGTGGTAAAGATGACTTTAAAAGAAATATACGTGGATTCTGTAAAAATATGAAGAGTTTGGCAGCTCATTAGTTTGATCTTTAAGTTCAAAAGACGGGCCTCCAAACCCCCCTTACATAATGCAGATATATTTTAAGGTTGTTATCCTAAAGCTGTCAGACTCAGGCTCATCTTGCTTTCTGTTGTGTAATTTACACTTGAGAGTGGCATGAGAGGCCTTTCTTATTATTATTAATTTGTTTGTCAAGCAACACTCTAAACTCTCTTATAATTATATTGCCTGTTAGTAGATTTAAATACAAACATATCTCTTGGTTTTCACTTGTTAATTTGTGCCTCTTCTATGTTTAGTTGTAACCAAAATGTAGTTATTATAGAAGAAAGATTTATGCAGTTAGGGAAGACAAGCCGAAGGCATGCCTGCCATTCCCAATAATTAATTTGCAACTAACTAAAGTCATAAGGTAAGAAGAACACAGGAAATGCTTTGGGTATATGTTGGCCCTTGTCACTTTCCCAGTGTCCTTGGACAAGTCAGCTCACCTATTGGTGTTTTGGACAAGGTATCTGAAAAGTCCCTGACAGTAGAATTGCCAGAAGAATATTGAATATACCACAGACTGCTAAGAGAATGAATGGGTTCATCCCGGAGAGCGTGAAACAAGGCTGTTCCTTGGAGGCAATGATTTTGAAGCTCCATCCGACATACTTTGGGTATGTTGTTAGGAGAGATCAGTCCTTGGAGAGTGACATCATGCTTGGAAGGGTGGAGGGACAGTACAAGAGAAGAAGACCCTTGATGAGATGGATTGTTTCAGTGACTGTAGTCATGGGGGTAGATGTGTCAGAGACAATAAAGTTGGCTCAGGATAGACCAGGATTCAGGCTGTTGTACATAGGGTTGCTATGAGTCACAAGTGGCACAAAGTCACACAATAATAATAACAACATCAAAAAAGAAGAAGATAATCAATGCTTCTTAAAAGGTAGTATAGTGATAGTTTGTCTCATTCTAATAGCTTCTGGCTTATATAATTTTATCATTATTTCTATCAGTTTCCTGAAAACAGAAGCCCCCAAGAGAGGCTTTTTATTGTATATA
>NW_006399755.1:17093507-17107996 GCF_000299155.1 Elephantulus edwardii
ATAGAGAGAGAGAATATATGTATGTGTGTGTGTACATATATATATAGAGAGAGAGAGACAGACAGACAGACAGGGAGGGAGAGGGAGACAGACAGAGAGAGAAAAAGACACAGAAAGAAATGTTCTGAGGAGAGGGCATCCCTAGGAGAGAGGCATCGTGATTGGAAAGTAGAGGGTCAGCAAAACAGAAGACTTTCAATGAATTGTGTTGTACAATTGTTGCCATGATGGACTTAAGAGAGCAGAATGTGAGTGTATGGTGTGGATCAAGCAAGCTTTAATTCTGTTAAATGCAGAGGGTCACTGCGAATGAGAGTTAACTACTTGGCACTTGTCAATAAAAATATTGAAATCTACTTCAAGTGTTATTCAAAATAGTGGTTATTTTACAAATAAAATAAAGCAGTATGTAAGAAAACCCTTAATAAGTTATTAAAAGTTACTATGCAAATGTGCTTGCTTCATTCAATTATGAACACTGGCTATACACCTATGTGCCAGCTATTACACAGATAAAAAAGAGAATGATCCTTATTTTCATTGTGACTTCAGGTCTCATCTGAGCAAAATAAAATCTTTTTGGTTTCTCGAACAATATAAATTCTCTCTCGGGAGCTTCAGAGATAATTTCCTTTGAAGAAAATTCCTCAAATTGGTAGAACAGTTTTCGGGCAACCATTAGAAATAATGATATAAGCCAACAGCTATTACAATCAGATGGTAAACTTTAAAAGCATCAATTCCTAGGAACTAGTACCCCATGGGAGAAAAGTCCAAAAATCTGTATTTTAACAGTCTTTCCAGTAATTCAGATAATTAGAAAAGTTTAAGAAGTGCTCATGAATGGTTTGGTTGTGAGGACCAAGATGTAATGATCTGCACTGGTATCTCAAATCCTGTCACTTCTGAGTCTTTGTATTTGTTTTTCTTTCCTGTATTAGGTTAAACATAGCTACACTAGACAATATAACTAATAACACACAATAGCAAAAGCCTGCTGAAGATTATTTAAAAAGATTTGAACAGTACATTGACAGAGAACTACCAGAAATAAAAACTGGGTTTAGAAGAGGTTTTGGCTCTAGGGATATTATTGCCAATGTCAGATGGATCTTGGCAGAGAGCAGAGAGTACCAGAAGAATGTCTATCTATGTATGTTTCATTGACTATGCAAAGGCATTTGACTGTGTGGATCACAACAAACTGTGGCTAACCTTGAGGAAAATGGGAATTTCAGAACACTTGATTGTGCTTATGCAAGACCTATACTTGGATCTGGACGCAGTTCTCAGAAACACTGCATAGTTTAAAATCAGGAAAGGAGTGCATCAGGGATGCATCCTGTCCACATACCTTTTTAATCTGTATGCAAAAGAGATCATTAAAGATGCAGGGCTTCTTAAGGAGGAGTTTGGCATCAAGATTCAAGGAAGACTCCAACCTACTATATGTAGATGACACAAACTTGCTTGCTGAAACTGAAGAAGACCTGAAGCATTTGCTGCAAAAGGTCAAAGACTGTCTCTACATCAAGAAGACAAAGATTCTCACCACTGAGCCAATTGGCAGCACCATAATAGATGGAGAAGAGATTGAGGTCAAGAATTACAGCTTTCTCAGATCCAAAATCAACACTCTTAACATCAGCAGTCAGTCAATAAGAGTGCATCTAAATTCCAAAATCAATCTCCATAATAGTCTATGCGTTTCCTACTGCCAAAGGGGCCCTTTAGAGTAGTGAGAGAAGATCTTCACCCTGAAACCCACAGCGTCCCTTTTCAGCAGGAAGTAGCTAAGAGAACACGCCATCCCCTTTTCCTTATGAACCAGGGTGAAGTCTCTCTCAGGGAGGAATGATAGGGAATGGCAAAGGACACACCGACAAAGGAGATTAATCAGAACTGACTTTGACAAGCACTGTGGCAATTGGACAATTAAAACAGACATTCGGATGGCGGGGAAGAAGAACAAACTGGGGAGGAGGGTAGAGAGAATGGTGCAGCAATGAAGGAATGAAAACCCAAAATCCCTGTAAATGTTCATTAAAACTAATAAAATTTAATAATAAAAAAAAATCAGCAGCCAGGAAATCAAAAGACAAATTACATTGGTAAAATATGCTGTCAGGGACCTCTCCAAAGTGCTGAAGAGCAAGGATGCCAGTCTAGAAACTAAGGTGCACCTAATCTAGGCCATGGTCTTCTCAATTACTTGGTATGCTTCAGAGAGTTGGACAATGACTAAGGATGACAGAAGAAGAATAGGTGCCTTCAAGCTGTGGTACTGGAGAAGAGTCTTGAACATACTATGGACTGCCAATAAGACAAACAGGTCTGTCTTGGAAAGGGTGAAACCAAGTCTCTCCTTGGAAGCTAGGATTTTGAAGTTCTGCTTCACTTACTTTGGGCACATGGCCAAGAGAGACCGGTCCTTGGAGAAGGACATCATGCTCAAAAGGGTAGATGGACAGTGCAGGAGAGGAAGGCCCAGATGAGATGGATTGATACAGTAACTGGTGCAATGGAGGTTGGTATGTCAGAATCAGTGAGATTTGTTCAGGACAGGGAAGGGTTCAGAGCTGCCATACATAGGGCAACATGTCCAAAGTATGTCAGACGAAGCCCCAGAATCCTTGCCTCCAAGGAGTAGCTTGGTTTAATCCTCTCCAAGATGAATCTGTTTGTCCTCCTGGCAGTCCATGGTATACTCAGTACCCTTCTCCAGCACCACAGCTCAAAAGTATCCACTCTCCTTCTGTCCTCCCTAGTCATTGTCCAACTCTCTGATATTAGTCTCTGTAATTTAAGGCTTGTGTAATGATTACAGACTGTCTTATGTCAGTCTTTTGTGTACATGGCCTAATAAAATGAAACTTCTCAAAAATAGTGTCTCCTATCATAGCTCTGAGTCCACCACACTGTAAGGCTGCTGTTGTTAGGTGCCATTGAGTAGTATCTGAAGCACAGTATAGTTTATATTATGTGTATTGTGCAGTGAAACAGAACATCGTCTGATCTGCACCATCCTTATGATTACTGCTGGGCTTGAATCCAGCCTCTGGGTCACTTCATCCTGCTGAGGTTGTTGCAGACTCTGAGTCAGTTCTTCTTGCCAAGACTGTTGTTGTTAGGTGTTATCAAGTTAACTACAAGGCCTAGTACTCTAAGAACAACTGACATGAACCTTGCTCTATCCTGCGCCATCCTCACAATCTCAAATATGCTATGCTTATTCTTACAGTCCCTACATCAATCCATCTTTCTTAGAGTACTTCTCTCTTTCTCTGACTCTCCTCCGTCTCCAGCATGAAGTTTTGTCCCCAAGGACTGACCTTTCTGAACAACATGCCCAAAGCATGTGAGACCAAGTTCTACCAGCCTGCCTCTAAGGAACACTTTGATTACACTTCCTCCAAGACAGACTTGTTTGTTGCTTTGGCAGTGTGTGAAATATTCACTATGCTTCTCGAACACCACAGTGCAAAGGCATTTATTGTTACTCTGTCATCCTTATTCATTGTCCAACTTACAAACGCATAGAAAGTCATTGAAAAGATCATGGCTTGGTCCATGTGTACCTAAGCTTCTAAGCTGGCAACCTTGCTCTTTAGCACTTTGGAGAGATCCTTGCAAACAGATTTTCCCAATGCAACGTATCTTTCGATTTCTTAAGCTTCCTCTTTTTCTCTGGATCTCTACTTTATTAAGCACGATGTCCTTCTCTGAGAGACCCTGGCTCCTCTTGTGAACACGACTCAGGATGTGAGACAAAAATTTCACCCTCTTTACTTCTCATGAACATTATTATTATACTTCTCTCTAGACAGACTTTTTAATTATTTTAATTGCCTAGGTTATTCTTCATCAATACCATAATTCAAAAATATCAATTTAAAAAAAATCCCAAAAATATCAATTGTTCTATTAACGTCCTTACTGATTGATTGTTCAGCTTTCACATTTATATGAGGTCACTGAAAGTAACATGGCTTGGGTCAGGCTCACCTTAGTCTTCAAAGTAGCATCCTTATTTAGCACTTAAAAGAGGTTCTCAGTATATTCCCCATTTTATTTGTTTATATTTTCCCCATTCTAATATGTTTTTTGAGTTCTTAACTGTGTGAATTACGACAAATTATGAATGTTGTTGCTTTGTTAAATGCTTTTGAGTCAAGTACCACTCATAGTGATCCTATGAACAACAGATCTGGACACTGTCCTATCTTGTGCCAGCCTCACAACCACTGACACATTGAAGCCTATTACTGCAGTTATTGTGTCAATCTGACTCTTTGAGAGTCTTCCTCTCTTTTGCTGACCCTCCCTATTCCAAGCATGATGCCCCTTTCCAAAGAATAACGTTTCCCAGCAACATGCCCAAAGGATGTGAGACTGAGCTTCACTTTCCTCACTTCAAAGAAGCAATGTGGCTGCACTCTTTCCAAGACATATCAGTTTGTTCTTCTGGAAGTCCATGGAGTAGCCAGTAGTCATATTCAACACCACAGTTCAAAGGCAACAATTTTTCTTCTATCATCCTTATTCACTGTCCAGCCCTCAGAGGCATAGCAAGTGATTGAAAAGAACATGGCCTGAATCTTTAAACTAATATCAGTTCTCCTCAGTATTTTGGAGAGATTTCTGACAGTGGAGTTACCCAAAGCAATATATCTCTTGATCATCAGATCAAGAGTACCAAAGGTGTGATTATATATCCAAGGAGGATGAAATTTTTTACAATTTCAATCTTTTCTCTATCTACCATGTTGTTTCTTATTGGTCCAGTGGTGAGGATTTTTGTCTCCTTGATGTTGACGTGTAATTCATATTGAAGGCTCTATAGTCTTTAAACTTTTGCAGCAAAAGTACTTCAATTCTTTCTCACATACAGCAAGCAAGGTTGTGTCATCTGCATAATGCAGGTTATAGATGAGTTTTCCTCCAATTCTAATTCCACATTCTTCTTCATAGAGTTCAGCTTCTTGAATGATTCCCCATGTAGTGTTCCCTTGTTCTTTTCAGACAGCAGCTTCCTGGTCTTTATATAGGCTCACATGAGCACAAGTAAGTGTTATCAGATACTTAACTCTCCTCAATGGGTATCAATTGCTTGTTTGATCCACAGTGAAATAAATGCTTTTGCATAATCAATGAAACACAAATGTTCTTCATGTATTCTCTGTTTTCAGACAGGATCCACTCTTCTAAATCCTGCTTGAACCTCTGGCAGTTCTCTGTTAATGTTATGTTCTGGCTATTTTTGGATGACCTTCAGCAATATTTTGCTTGCACGTGATATTAATGATATTTCATGTTAATTTTGACATTCTGTTGGATAACCTTTCTTGGGAATGGGAACAAATATGGATCTCTTCCAGTCAGTCAGCCAGACAGTTGTCCTCCAAATTTTCTAACTGGTGGGCATATACATAGCTCCATCTGTTAGTTGAAACATGTCAGTGGTTACTCCTAGGACCTAATTAGTCTATATGCTAAACAAATAGTCCATGAGCTGGGCTATATGAAAAAGAATGTCTCTTCAGGATTGGAGGAAAGCTCTTTAACATCTTGCATCATGTAGATGATACAAGCTTGTTTGCTGCCAAGTGCAGAGGACTTGAAGCACTTACTGAAAATATTAAAGACTACAGTCTTTTGTATAGATTATAATTCAACATAAACAAAACAAAAATCCTCACAACTGGACCAATAAGAAAATTAATGATAAATGGAGAAAATATTGATCTTTCAAAAACTTAATTTCACTTGGATCTACCATCAATGACCAGGACAGCAACAGTCAAGTCAAAAAAACCAATAAGGTTAGTATATATTAATTAATTTGATTCAGGCTGATAATTTCTAACATGTCTAGCTAGCAAAATGGAGAACTAAAAGCTTTGGACAATTCAAAATATGGAAATCATAGAAGGAAATTAGGAGGCATTAATCAGGTAGCTCACTTTATTTGTTAAAAGCAGGAGATCTGGAGAGACATTACACATCTAGGTCTACTTCACACATCCTCCACTTGTAAGAGACATATTGGTTAAGTTACGTTTCAGAGTCTTAGTTTCTACATGCATAGAGTGAGGGTGATAATAATATCAACCACACAAAGCTGTTAGATGGATTACATAAGAGGCACTAACCACTAGCCATGGTATCAGGATGTCATAGAAACTATTTATGAATGACAAATTTTATTTATGTTGTTTTAGGTTCCATTGAGCTCACTTTGGACTTGGGGCAACCTCATGCACAAAATAAGGAAATGCTACCTAGTTTCATGCCATCATCTATTGTGGATGAGGCCATTGTCATCCGAGTGATATGTATTGGCTAATTTTCACAAGTAGAGTGCCAGGCCTCTCTTCTTAGACCATTTTAATCCAGAATTTCCCTTTAACTCAATATTTCCATTTCATGTTATTTTATCATGATAGTAAATCAGCATTGACCTGGAGGATGAAAGATTCCAGATCTAATTTATGGATACAAAGCTAACTGAGGTCTTTCTCAACCTAACTTATCTCAGGAGCCAATTCTATTTCTGAAAGGTATCTATTTCAGCGGGATAAAAGAGCCAAAGAGTTCATCTTCATCTTCCATGGGTTGCTTCTCTTCCCTGATGAAATATAGATCCACAGGAGATTTATGTGTGTGCTCTGTTGTCCAATGTTGAGGCAACTTATGTGCCTCCACTAAACATTTATTCTTTTCCTTGAGGTCAATTCTTGAGTTGCCTGCACTTGTCAAAGGCAAGATTGAATGACGAGAGGTGACTGACTTGGCATCTAATGTGCCTGACTAGTCTCTGAGTAGTCTAAGGGTAGAAAGAGGTCAAATATTGATTCAAGCCTGGAAACCCTGAAATCATCCTCGGGATTGAAAAAGATCTTAGAGACCTTTGATACAATCCATTGTCCTAAACAGTGAAAAAACTTAGGGCTGTATGAGTTAGAATAATAAAATTCAGAGCCATGGTGGTCAAAGGTCCCCTTGTCAATGATAAAGACAGTTTGGAGTGAAATAAGCAAAGGAGAGTGTTGCAAAGTTTTCATAGCATTAATGGACAGGATTTTTAAAACATCTGAGATTAATATGTCTCTGTGAATATAAAAAAATCTGAGATTAATTTCTTCATAAGTCTGTAAAATGAAAAAAATCACTTTTCTTTATGAAACAAGGAAGGTAGTAAACAATTTTTCCCTTAGTAATGTCTTTTTTTTTTATTCTTAGTAATGCCTTTACTGGGATAAATATAGATTGGTAATACTATGTTCTTCTCCCCACTTTGAGGACGGATTTACTATTTCACTCATCTATAAAATTCTAAAAAATGTGGGAGCCTCCAAAGTTGGCTCCCAACATCAAATCAGAAATATGTGTGTTGTAAAGCCTTGCTCTTCTTTCCAAGTGTGTTACTGCAAGCTAGGTATATAACTTCTCTATGTCTCTAAAATGTAAATGATAATAATACTGCCTACCTTACAAGACCGCTGTGTAATGAAAACAGATAACAGATGGCATGTGCTTAGCACTGAGCCTGGCACAGAAATTTTGATGGTGGGTGGTTGAACAGGTTTTCAGAATTCAATCATGTAAATAAAGTGTGTAAATGAAGAGCAAATTCAGAAGTAAGTAAGAAGCATTTTAATTCTCCATGTGGCATTCTTCCTACATGTAACTTTCACATTTAGAGGATTGCTAGGTTTACTATCAGACAAATCCAGGTTTATATATGACTAATCCAGATTCTTATACATTCTAATGTCTTAAATAATGTAGCTAATTTGTCTGATCCTCAGTTTTCTCGTCTCTGGGATACAGTCCTCCTCTATGGAACAACTATACATATACTAAGCATTTTACACAAGGTGCATTTGATCCAAGCCACAGTATTTTCAACTGCTTCTTATGCATCTGAAAGTTGATCAATGAATAAGAGTGATGTAGAACAACCTATGCCTTTGAATTGTGCTGTTGGGAAAGAGAACCAAACAATACAAAGACTGCCAAAAGAATAAGCAAGCAAGACTGTCTTGGGAGAAGTGCAACCACAATGTTCCTGAGATGTAAGACTAGTAAATTTTTGTATCATGTACTTTGGACATGTTTTGAGGAAGGGTCAGTCCTTGGAATAAGATATCATGCTAGAGAGTTGTTGACTTAAGGAGCAGGGAGTCACATAGGCTCCTGGCTAACTGACTTGGTCTCATATGAGGGCTAGGACTGAGTAACGGTCCCACCAGTCTGGAATGCAGGAAGAAGTGTGAACTCCTGAACTTGCAGCTGATGCTCATTTGGACCTAGGGGATGAACTGACCAGGGTCTAACCAGAGGAGAGAAGATCCACGCTATGAGCTAGTGTTGATTGCTGTATTGGATGACTTGCTCTGGACTAAGCTTTGCTTCTGAGTGATATTAAAAGAGCAAAGACCAAGTGAGGATTGGCCATATCTAACCATTACTAACGTCACAAAAAGAAACTGCTCCTGACAACAACATTAGCAACACAAAACCAATTTCCATGAGGTTAGACCAATGCTTCTGTACCTCTTTCTACTCATCTCAACACCAATCCTACTGCTTTATGGGTCAAAAATCAAATGTGATAGCTCTCAGACTATTCAGAACCATGACTGGGAAAATAAAAGATTACAATCCAGATTAGTGTCAGAATATAGTCACGACAGCTTCTGAAATGTTCTTGCAGGCACCTCAGCCTTGAGCCTCAGAACTAAGACCAATGTTACAAAGACCTCAGTCCTGCCAACATTTGCTCTCCAACCCCCTCAATCCAAGTTGTACAATAAGCTTGGCCAAAAGCTCTGATTCTGTCTGGGGTGAGAGTGGGGGGACAGTAGTCCCAAGGTCGGCTTCATCTCATGTCATGTCTCTGGATCTTCACTGTGGTTGCTATGGCTGTTGTTCTGGTCGTGAAGGATAAGTTGCATTTCTTGCTTGATCTTCCTTTGCTGGTGATGAGGTTTCTTCTAATTCTGCTGTGGATCCACCCAATTTATTGATAAAACTAGCCAATCCCCTTATGGATTGGTGAGACTAGCCAATCCACTTGTGGATAGGCTCATATATATTATTTGCTTATTTTCACCCATCCACGTGACAAAGTCAAGCAGTGGATAGGAAAGCCACTTTGAACCCTTAACTCCACAGTGGCAGAGGTTCCAAGTTTCCAAAGTGAACTGAAGAGCCATCAACAAAAGTGACATGTGTATTCTAGCAGAATACTGGTTTGATAGGGATTGGTAAATCAGAAATTGGCTATCTAAAATGGGATATTAATGCACGAGGCATGAAATATGTCATTTATACAGTTTTCTGAAAATCGTTATTAGGAAGATGATTACAAGAACAAAAACCAAGATACATGAATGAAATATAATGTAAATGAAATATTTTATACAATGCAATGTGCATGCATGAAACACAATGTCTATGAAATGATGGAATGCAAAATATACAATACAAATTATGTCATGCTAGGTAGGGTGGATTGTCAGGGTAAGAGAGAAAGACCCTCAACAAAATTAATTGATACAGTGACTATAACAATAAGATCGAGTATGCTGAAAATCAACTGGATGGTGCAGGATAAGGAAAGGTTAGAATCTGTTGTTCATATCATTACTATGACTTGTACTTGAGTTGATGGCACCTAAAAGCAACCTCAACAACATTTAGTGGAGTAATCCATATGGAGTTATACTGCTTACCTAAAGATCATACCTCTCTAGCAGTTTAAATATAATACTAGCTGACCATGGAAGAAAGATAGGCAATCTCCTCCAATGAGATTTAGAGTCTCAGAAAACCTGCTGGAGGATCAGCCAAGAGTTAGTTTCAACTTAACTGCAAAGGAATATGACATCGTGTGAAATGTGTCAAACTGCTAAGCAAACCTATCAGCTGTTTGTCTGCAAGAAGATGAGTAGTCCCCTACGGTTAATGATTACAGTCTTGGAAATTTAATGGAAAGATGCTATTGGTTGGAATTGACTCAGTGGTGGGTTCTTGGTACATAATTCAAGCCCAAAAGAAGAATATTATTATGTTCACAGATGAAGAATCCAAGGCTCAGAAGGGGAATTTATGCCATAAAAAGATAAAAATAAATGTTAGAAGAAATACAACAAGAATATTCCAGAGTAACAAACACAACTTGCTTACTTGCATATACCATCAGGAAGAACCAATTGCTGGAGGTGGAGCAGGGAGAGAGGGGCGTAGTATCAATCTTAGTAAGTAGAACATTTGAGGAAAAGAAGAGAATTCCACAATGGATTGACACAATTGCCACAAAAATGGACTCAAACACATCAATGATCATGAAAGTGGCATAGGATGGGGGAATATTTTGCCCTGAAGGTATAATGGGTTGTGTGTTGGACTGTTAACCAAAAGGTCATTAGGTCAAACCTACCAGCTGATATACAGGATAAAGAGGCAGTTTGTTTCTATTAAAATGAATAGATACAGAAACCCACTTGAGAAAAAGAGTCACCAATGTTTTAAAGAAGGTAACTAATGGAGTAAAAAAGGATTTGGAATATTTGCTCTAAAAGATCAAAGATTAGAGCCTACTAAATGGATTATATCTCAACAAGAAGAAGGGTGGAGGGTGAATTCTCAACCCTGGATCAATATGCAATATCTTACCGATGGATAAAAGATTGACCTTGTCAACAATTTTACCCTTGGTACTATCAGTCAAGAAACCAAAATGTTTCCCTTCCCTAGTGAGGTGAGTGCCCCAGTCAGGCCAGCATTTTCACCAGCCACAGAGGACCAGAAAGGTGTTAGGATATAACATCTTGCTCTCTCTTTCCCTGGAGAGGTGGATGGTCCAACCAGGGTCCCTTCCTATGAGCTCCCCAGCTAAGTAAAACTTTTCTGCAACCACTTGACTAGAGAGAACTTCAGGCAGCAAGATTTACCCTCTTCTACCTTGGTTAGTGAGCTGCCCAACTTGGACAACTTTTGTCAGGAGCCCAGAGAAGAGAGAAGACCTCAGGCAGGGTGAGTTGTCCTCTCTGCTGAAGCAGTGAGTGCATCAGCCAAAGTCACCAGATCCAGGACCTGCAAGACTCCAAGCAAGAAAAACTACCACAGTAGTGATATGGAAAAAGCAGATAATCTCACACCTACACAAAATCAAAGCAAAGTATCACAAAAAAAGTGCTCAAAACATAGAATCAACAGATTTCTTGAAGGTGAAAAGTCTGATTGAATTTCCTGACACAGAATTCAACAGAACACTGATTAAGTATTTTTAGCTGATGAAAGAAAAATCAAAGAGGAACTTAAAAAAGCAATATGTCAAAACAGATAAGAACAAAGAGATAATAAAAAAACCTAGAAAACAAGAAACAACAATCTAGAATATTTCAGAAGCTGTCAACATGTTGGAAGGACAAATGAGACTTTACAATATAGAGCACAGAATCAGTGAAACAGAAGACAGAGCTCTCAGCACAGACTTGCTGAAGTAAAGCAGAAGAAAAACGAAGAAAGCCTAAGAATAATGTGGACACCATCAAGAAGAAAAATATGCACATAATTGGAATTCTGGAACTGGAATAAGCAAAAAGGTACTGAAAAAATTGTAGAAGAAAACTTTCCAAGTATCATGAAGAATGAGAGAATATATATCTAAGAAGCTGAGTGAGTATTGATACTAAAAGAAAAATACCAACACATAACATAGTTAAATTTGCCAGCATCAAAGAGAGGGAAGAAATTCTGAAAGAAGGAGAGAAAAATGGAGTAACATATAAAGGAGAGCAAACAAGATTTAGAGCCAATTTCTCAGCAGAAACTTTACAAACAGGAAGACAATGGAATGATAAATATCAAGCACTCAAAGAACACAACTGTCAACCAAGAATACTATATCCAACAAAACTGTCCATCAAATATGATGGAGAGATCAATACATTCATAGAAAGCAGAAACTAAAGGAGTTTGTGGAAACAAAACCAATGTTGCCAGAAATACTAAAAGATGTCCTTCCTTCAGAGATGGCATGGAAAACTGGTGGATCAAAGTAACCAGCAACAACACAAACAAGAACCCAACAAAATTATAGTAACAAAAATTTGCCTCTCACTAACCAATCTGGATGTGAACAGTTTAAATGCATCAGTGAAGAAAAAGAGTAGTGGATTGGATAAGAAGCAAAACTCATCAGTATGTTATCTACAAGAGACACATCTGAAAACCTAAGATCAAGACAAACTGAAAATCAAATGGTGGGGAAAATATACCAAGAAAATAACAACAACAACAACAACAAAGCAGAAATAACAATATTAACCTCTACTGAAATACACTTCAGGATACAAAACATTATAAAGGACAAGGTGGGACATTAAATAATGCTTAAAGGATCAGTAGAATAAGAGGACATAGCCATAATAAATATCTATGCACCAAATGACTGAGCTTCAAAATACAGAAAGCAAATGTTAACAGAACTGGAAAAAGAATTAGACAACACACCGAGAGTAGTAAGCGATTTCAATACACTACTCTGAAGGAAAGATAGGATGATAAGAAAGAAATTCAACAAAGATGTGGAAGAATTAAATTATATAATCAACAAACTTGATTTCATTGATATGTACAGGCTAATGCACCCTAAAAGATCTCAGTAAACATTTTTCTCCAGTGTACATGAACATAATCCAGAATAGATCATTTAAGTCATAAATTAAACTTCAGCAAATTAAAACAAACAAACAAAAAAAAACCCAACAACCCAACCCACATCGAAATAATACAAACTATATTCTCATACCACAATGCTATAAAATTAAAAATAAAAAAAAGGATGAAGGAGAAAAATTCATGGAGTTGGAAGCTAAAAAACACCCTTCTTGAACATGAGTGGGTAATAGAAATAGTAAAAAAATTAAGTTAAATTTTCTTGAAACAAATGAGAATGAAAACATAACTTACAAAAACATCTAGGATACAGCAAAAGTAGTAATTAGAGGTCAATTCATAGCAAAAAGAGAAAAGGACTGAAAATCAACTAGTTAATCCAACTCCTCCAATGGTTATGAAAAGAACAGTAAGAAAACCTGACAACTTCTAAAAGAAAGGAATTTTTTAAATGGCAGAAATAAATGGAATTAAAACATTAAAACAATTGAAACTATCAACAAGGTCAGAAATAAGTTCTTTGAAAGGGTCAATAAAATATACAAACCACTGGCAAAGTTAGCAAAGGAAAAAGAAAAGGCACAAACAATCCAAATAAGAAATGAACAAAAGATGATGTCACAAGTAAACCAACTGAAAGAAAAAGATTAGTCAAATAATTTTATTAAAAATAATACTCAGAAAAATATAAAAACAGAGGAAATGGAAAAATATTTAGAAACTTACAACTCACCCAAAGTGACACTGACCTAAATGAACACCTGAATAGATCTGGTCATAAAAAAAGACAAAAATCTTCCAACAAAAAGTACCCTGGACCAAATGGTTTTTCCACTGATTTTTACCAGACAGAAAAGAGCTGTCACCAATTCAACAGAGAATATTTCAGAAAATTGAAAAAGAATAAATACTCCCAGACTCATTCTGTGAAGCGAACATAGCTCTCATACAAAGTTCAGGTAAAGACAGCACGCAAATAGGAAATTATAGATCAACATAGATGCAAAAGTCCTCAACAAAATCCTGGCCAATAGAATCCAACAGTGTATAAAAATAATTAATCATGATCAAGTGGGACTCATAACAAGCCTGCAAGCATGGTACAATAAAAGGAAAAACAAATAATACAATTCATCACATTAACAAAGCAAAGAACAAGAACTGCATGATCTTATTAATTGATGTAAAAAAAAGGCTTTTGACAAAATCCAAAGCTCCTTCTTGACTGAAATGCTCAACAAAATAGGAATAGGGCGAATTTCCTCAACAAAGCTAAAAGTAAATATACTAAAGCAAGAGCCAACATTGCACTGAGCCACCATTCTCAATAGAAAGATTTAAAACATTCCCCTTGAGAACAGAAATTAGGCAAGGATGCCTATTATCACAGCTCCTATTCAATATTTTATTGGAAGCCTTAGTGAGAGCAATAAGGCAAGAGAAGGAAATAAGAGGCATCCAAATTGGAAAAGAGAGATTAAAATATCTCTACATGCAGATGATATGAGTATACTTACAAAACCCTAAAGATTTGGCAAGAAAACTTTTGGACATAGTCAACCAATTTAGAAAAGTGGCAGGATGGAAGATACACACACACACACACACACACACACACACACATACACACTCAGGTGGATATTTCTCTAGTAACAAGGAAGATGTAGAAAAGGAAATAGGAAAAACATTACCAATTCAATAGCTAACCACAAGGTGAAATACCTAAGAACTAAGAAATCTAAGCAGAGACACAAAAGACTTACATAAAGAAAATTAGAAAACAATACTACCAAAAAAAT
>NW_006399755.1:17108154-17169398 GCF_000299155.1 Elephantulus edwardii
AAGGAAAGGAAAGGAAAGGAAAGGAAAGGAAAGGAAAGGAAAGGAAAGGAAAGGAAAGGAAAGGAAAGGAAAGGAAAGGAAAGGAAGTGCTTGGATGTGGTTTTTGTTAGGCGCTATCAAGTCAAGTGCTATCTGTAAAGACTCTGTGAACAACAGAACTAAACCCTGTTTTATCCTGTGCCATTTTTACACTTCCTGACACATTAGAGCCCATTGTGACAGTCACCACATCAATCCACCTGGTTAAGGGTTTTCCTCTCTCATCAGCCTTCTACCTTTCAGAGCATGATGTTCCCCTCCAAGAATTAACTTGAAGTATGTGAGGTGAAGCCTCATCATCTTTGCCTCAAAACAGTACTCTGGCTGCACCCTTTCCAATGTATATTTGTTTGTTCTTTTGGCAGTCCATGAATGTCTGTGCTCTTCTCCAGCACCACAGCTCAAAGGCATCAGTTCTTCTTTGTCATCCTTATTCATTGTCCAGTGCTCAGACGCATAGCAAGTGACTGGAAAGATCATGGACTGAATCAGACTATGGTTTGAAACAGCTGGATTCTGGAAAGTAGATAATTTTTGTTTAATTAACAATCAGGTGTGAGCTATTTGGTCTTTTATTTTAATTCCACAATCAAGTGTGAACTATTTGGTCATTTTTATTTCAACAACCAATCGTGGGCTGGAAGCCTCTTATTTAACTTAATTACACTCCAGTAGGCAGGTCTTTGTGATTAAAAGTTGATTAAGTACACAAGGACAAACACTGTATAAAAACCATTATTGTAGAATGAATTTGAGGATTGGGGAGGGGATGGAAGCAGAGGGGTGAAGATGGGCTGAGGGGCTGTTAATCATAGGGTCACAATTTGCAGGGTAGGGGTTGAAGAAAATAGGATAAATCTAGAAAACAATGTATTCTAACTATATAAATAAGTGAGCACACACACATACACACACTCTCTCTCTCACTCTCTCTCTCTCTCTCTCTCACACACACACACACACACACACACAAACAAGTTGGTTAGGACCTGTCTGAGAGCCTCTTGTTTGTTGGATTCTGGAAGGTAGGCCATTTTAAGTTAATTAACAATTAAGTGTCAGCTGTTTTCTCATTTTTATTTAATTATCAATCAGGTGTGAGCTGTTTGATCATTTTAATTTAGTTAACAATCAGTTGTGGACTGGAAGACCCTTGTTTAAACCAATTAGACCCTGTAGGTAGTCCTTTGTGATTAAAAGTTGATTGGCCTGCTGCCCTCAAGCCTGTTGTAAAGACTGATTTGCTATTGTAGTTATAAATTGTCAGTTTATCGTCTTTGGGGGAAACATTTTTCTAATAGGTACAGCACTTGTCTGTCAGTTTGTTGTACTGAAGTAACTTATAGTTTTCTGTGATACTGAAAGCTATGCCACTGGCTTATCAAATGCCACAAGGGTTATCCATAGTGGGCAGATTTTAGTTCCCAGATTAAGACTGATTAGGAAACAGGATTAGCTGTACACGTCTTAAAAAACAGGCCTCTGAAAAATCTATGAACACTAGAGGAACACAGGTAGTAAAGTAGTAGTAATGGAACCCAAATTGGAAGTCAGTTAAAATGAGGTGAAATAATGGCAAGCATCATTTAATCACTGAGGCATGGAAAGCACATAGCTTGAATGTTGGGAAACTAAAAACTGTAGAAAATTAAATGGAACGCATGAACATCAACATACTATGCATTAGTGAGATGAGATGACTAGCTTTGGCCACTTTGAATCAGATAATCATATGGTATACTATGCTGGAAATGAAAGCCATAAAAGTAATGTTGAATTCATAGTCAAAAAGTCAATTCAAGTTTTATTTTGAAATACAATGTATTGAGGGATAGGAGATTATCCATACAACATACAAGGAAGACCTATTAAGACCACTATTATTCAAATATAAGTTCCTACATCTAGAGTCAAAGAGGAAGGAGTGGAAAATATTTACCAAATCTTGCAGTCTAAAATTAAGCAAACAGTACAGAGGAAAAGGCAGTTGGAAAATACGGGCTTGTTCATGGATAAGAAGACTCAATATCATGAAAAGGACAAGTTTAACAAAAGCAATCTACAAATTCATTGCAATCCTAACACAGACACTAATTCCATTCTTCAATGAGATGAAAAAACAATTTCTAATTTTTTCTGGAATGATAAGAGAGCCTGAATAAACAAAGCACTTTTGAAAAAGTAAAACCAAGTAGGAATCATCACATTTCCTGATCTCAAATCCTCCTACCAAGGCATAATAGTCAAGACAGCATGGTACTTATACAGCAACAGACACATAGATCAATAGGATAGAATTGAGATCTCATAAATCAACTCATCTACCTATGATCAATTAATCTTTGACAAGAAGATGAAATCAGTTAAGTGAGGAAATGCAGGATCTTTAACAAATGGTGCTGACAAATCTGGAAAACCATCTGTGAAAAACTGAAGGAAGGTTCTTATGCCATCCCATACACAAACTCCAACTCAAGGTAGATCAGGGACCTAGAAGTAAAACAGAAGACTATAAAGTTCATAAAAATTAGGAACAACTCTAGAAACCCTAATCTATGGCATGAGTAGACATTCAAGCAGAATAAAAGTCCTAAACCCAGAAGAGGATAAAATAGATGAATATAGATAAAAATCAAATCCCTTTGCTCATCAAAAAACTCCTCCAAAAGTATAAAAAGGAAGCCCACATACTGGGGGGGAAAGTGGCTGGCAAGTATGTATCAGAAAAGGGACTCCTGTAAAATTTATAGACTACTATAGCACTTCAACAAGAAAAGACAAACAATACAATAAAAAATGGGAAGAAGAAATGAATAGACACCTCACCAAAGAGGGAATTCAGATGACCAACAAACACATGAAGAAATGCCCAAAAATTCCTAGCTATCAGATGATGCAAATTGAAACAAGGGCTATCTTCTTGCTCCAGCAACAATAGCACAGTTCAGCAGGACAGTAAATAATAAATGCTGGTGAGAATGTAGAGATATTATATCTCTGATTCATTGCTGGTGGGAATGTAAAATGGTACAACTACTATGGAAGGCAAGCTGATATGTCCTCAAAATGTAAGAAATACGAATATAATTTGACTCAACTTTCTCACTACTGGGAATATACCCTAAGGAAACCAGAACCATGTATTCACACCCATGTTTATTGCAGCATTATTCACAAGACTGAAGAGATAGAAGTAGCTCAAGTGCCTGTCAACAAACAAACGGATAGAAAAAAAAAATGTGGTACAATGAGAGCCCAGGATGCAAATCTGTTTTCTTTGAAAATTCAGTTTGGACCTTCGAAAACTCACATGGCCTCAGAGGGGTGAGTTCACGGTTTTGTCCCTCTGTGTTGTCTAGGGGCTAGATCTAGAGCAATGGGTTGGCTGGAAGCCACTTCCTGGCCAATGAGAGCCCAGGATGCAAGTCTGATTTCTTTGAAAATTCAGCTGGGCCCTGGGCCTGCAGCCCTCAGGCCTGGTTTTAATATCTATTTTTTTTTGTCAAATATTCTTCTAAGTGGTATAGCACTAGTCTGGTGGTTGTACAGAGGTAATTCACAGTTTCTGTGATACTAAACACTGTGACACTGATGTGTCAAATGCAATAATGGTTACCCATGGTGGACAGCTCCGTGATTAAAACAAACTTGGAAGCAGGAGTGGCATCTACTTCCAAAATAGCTTGCCTCTGGAAACTACGAACTTGGAGAAACAATGAAAGTTATACAAGTGTTCAGGTCTTTGCTTCATCGGGTTGCTATGAGTCATCTATAACTCGATGGCACTTAACAATTACTACAACAACAACATATGTTTACATAATGGAATCTTGCACAGCACTGAAAAATAACAAACTTGTAAGACACTACAACATGAATAAATCTGAAAGATAATTGTTGTTGCTATGTGCCATAGAGTCTATCCTGTGCCAACATCCCTGTCTCAAACACATTCATTCCTACCACTCTACTCACAGAATCAATCCAACCCATTGAGGGTCTTCCTCTCCTGTGCCGTACATCTCCTCTCCCAAACATGATGTCCCTCTCCAAGGACCAGTCCCTCCTTGCAACTTGCCCAAAGTATGTCAGACGAAGCCTCAGAACCCTTGACTGCAGGGAACATTCTGGCTTCACCCTCTCCAGGAAAAACCTGTTTGTTCTCCTAGTAGTCCATGGTATATTCAACACTCTTATCCAGCACCACAACTCAAAGGCATCAATTCTCCTTCTATCATCCCTATTCACTGTCCAACTCTCTGATGCATAGCATGTAATTGCAAAGACTATAGCCCAGATCAGGCGCACCTTAGTCTCCAGCCTGACGTCATTGCACTTCAGTACGCTTGAGAGGTCCCTCACAGCTGGCTTTCCCAGTGCAATTCATCTCCTGATATCCTGGCTGCTGTTACCAAGAGTGTTGACTGTGGAGCCAAGTAAACTAAAACTGTTAACTTTCTCAATCTCTTCACCATCCATACTGATGCTGCTAATTGGCCCATTGGTGAGAATCTTTGTTTTCTTGATATTGAGCTTCAATCCATATTGAACACTGCAGGCCTTGACCTTTGGCAGCAAGCGTTTCAGGTCCTCCTCAGTTTCAGTGAGCAGGGTTGTGTCATCTGCATAAAGCAGGTTGTTGACGATTCTTCCACCAATCCTGATGCCACATTCCTCCTTGTATAGCCCAGTGTCTCGGATCTGTTCTGCATACAGATTGAAAAGGTATGGAGACAAAATACATCTCTGATGGACCCTTTTCTTGATTTTGAACCATCCAGTGTCTCCCTGCTCTGTTCTGACGACTGCCTCTTGGTCCAAGTACAGGTTTCGCACTAGCACAATCAAATGTTCTGGGATTCCCATTCTTCTCAGAGACAACCATAGCTTGTTGTGATCCACACAGTCAAAAGCCTTTGTATAGTCAATGAAGCACAGATATATAAAATATCTCAGTCACAAAAGGGCAAATACTGTATAAAACGACTATTATAAAAAGAGGATGGATATGGGGAGGGGTGAGCAGGGAAAGAATGGCTAGATAAAGAATACTACACTGAAATAGGAGAAGGGAAGGACTATTTGAAGGGAATGGGTGATTAGACATTGTGTATGGCAACTGACAATCTGGAACAAAACATGCATTACAAAGTGAATTTGGGAGGGAGGAGAGAAGAAAATATGTATCAGTGAATGAATGAAAATCTACTGTTTCTGTCAACTTTCACAAAAATAACAATAAAAAAACCAAAACATGTATCAAAAGACATTGATAAATGTGGCAATGGGAAAAATCTGCTGTTAAGGACTTCTTCAATGTGTTAAGGAGCCATGATGTTTGTTTAAAGACTAAGGTGTTCCTGATTTAGGCTAGGTATTTTGAATCACTTGTTATGCATCTGAGAGTTCGATAATAAATAAGAATGAAGGAAGACGAATCAATGCCTTTGAGCTGTGGTGTTAGTGAGAATACTGAATATCACACGGACTGCCAAAATAACAAATAGATATATCTTAGATAAAGTGCTCCTTAGAGGCAAGAATGGTGAAACTTTGTCTTACATGTTTAGGGCATATGTGTTGTTAGGGATGCTCACTTCTTAGAAAGGGACATCATGCCTGGCAAGGTGGAGGGTCAGCAAAAAAGACCTTCAACACGATGGACTAATAGAGTAACTTTAACAATTGGCTTCTGTTTCTTAGATGACGATGATACAGCACAGGGCAAGATTCAGATCCATTGTTTATAAGATTGCTGAGTCTTAATTGACTCAATTGGCACGTAAGAACAACAACAATGGAATCAATTCAATGGCAAAGAACTAAGTTATATATAAGGTTGCCAACATAATGCCAAAGCACAAGGTTTATTTTGACATTGGCTACATATTGCCCCAAGAGACTTATATTATTTCTATTAACAACTTTTAGGGAACACTGGTGTCCTAGTGGCAAGAAGCTGCACTGCAATCCAGAAGGCATGTGGTTTGAACCCACCAGCTGCTCTGAAGAAGCAGGATGGGCAATCTCTTCTTGTGTAATTAACTGCCGTTTAAAAACCACCAGAGGGTCAGCTTTGGGTTGATTGGGACTCAACAGTACACGATGACAACAACAACAACAGCAGTATTAACTTTGGCTTCCAGTACTGCCTGTATTTCACTTGTCCTGTACTTGAAACAAAGGGTAGTGGTATGAACAGCTGTCTCCCAAAAAGATTGTAAGGATCACATTAGTTGATCCCATTGAAGATGCTTTATAAACTATAGAGCATTATACAAATTTGAAGGTGCCTGTAGTTCAAGCGGGGTGTTAAGTAATAAGCTAGACTGCAATGCACACCTTGATTCTCCTACAATGTCGAAGATGAGAACCAGGGCTCAGAATGGTCCATGTATGCAGAGCTCTTCATCCCGGCCACAACGAGGAGCTGGTGAAACAAGCTAATTCATAGCTACCTCAGTGGGATTGCTCTTCTAGGGCATGGAAAACAAAGAAGTACTTAACAGTGTATTTTAGTTAGAAGATCAAAATTCAGGTTGGATGCACTTTACAAAAGTGTTTCTGATGTCAAGTCCACTTACTGATGCTATTAAAAACATTCACCACCTAGGGCCACAAAAAAAATCAACAGCAGTAGCATTAGCCTGGAGTGAAGATATTGATATTGATGAATGGAGGTGTTGTCACAAAAGCCATCCTGAAGCTGCTTGCTGTGGCTTAATGAGGGAGGGGACTTGGAGCCCACAGGCACCATGTTAATTACAAAAGGGTATTTAATAATTGAGGCTAGACTCATCCAACACGGGATCTGAAAAGATCTGAAAAATGAACCATCTCTGATAAAAGGAGCGAATAAAGAGGGAGAGATGGGACTCAGAAATATCTATACCCTTTAACTTGCTCATTCTACTTCAAGATTACTAATAAACAATCAGATGGCACAAATACTGATGCATAAAAATGATCACAGTTTCGTTTACCCTCTTAGAAACAAC
Organism: Elephantulus edwardii; assembly: GCF_000299155.1. Classification (NCBI taxonomy): domain Eukaryota; kingdom Metazoa; phylum Chordata; class Mammalia; order Macroscelidea; family Macroscelididae; genus Elephantulus; species Elephantulus edwardii. Next base: position 17,115,192 of record NW_006399755.1, read on the forward strand.
CTAAGTGCTCAGCAGTGAAGAAATGGTGTGAAATTATGATGTACCTGTATAATATATTACTATATAATTAAAAATTTATTTCATGACTTTTTAACAACATAGGGAAATTATTCAATATTTAGCAAGAAAATGAAAGCAGGATATAAAATACATGACTCAAAGAGTGTTCATGCCTTTGAATGTATTGTACATGTGTACATATTCCAAAAAACAAAGAAATGATAGAAAATATGTAAAACTAACAATTTTTTGTGAAATGTGGAATGGCTTGTGTGTGTGTGTGTATATATATATATGCACACATTTCATTTCTAAGGTTTCTGTATTAAACATCCACTATTCATATTTCAATAAATCAGCTAATTGCAAATTTGACATAGTGGTTCCCACTACTGAAATATGACAACGATTGTGAAGCTGACACTGGATCATCCTGGACACATGGTGTCAGAATCTCCTCAAAGACACCTGACAACAACATTACTGATTGTAAGATGGGTAGGCAAACAGAACAATAAAGTATAAGCCAATTTGCTAGCACACTCTACACCCAAAAGAGAGCTTTGATGAACAGAGGCTCAGATTAAACAAGATTTAGCCTGTTCATCTAACAGGTCACTGATCTGTAAAAATATCAGATGTTTTCAGATTTTTCAAATCATTTATTATTAAGCAACTACTTGGAGTGCAGCCAACTTAATTAAACTAAGAACATGAGATGGCGCCATCCCCAGAAAGGCCTCTGGGGGCCAGGGCCACTCCTCTGTGCACCTATGAGGGGAACCTGGTGCTTTTGACTAAGTAGGAGCTCAATACTTAAATAAGATCCCAAAGAGGGAATTTGCAGAAAACAGGTTGCCATAAAATCATGGATCAGAAGCCATCTGTCTTCTCTCTCATTCATTCAAAAATTTAGTAAACCCTTACAAAGCCCCAAAATTCGGTGTTGTCGACTTTATTCTTATACATGCTCACCTTCCAACAAGTTTCTCTAAGGCTTTACATCTTTAGGAGAAGAATCTGCCCATCCTGTAAAGTGGCTGGTGGATTCAAACTGATGACTTAGCATTAACATATACTACATCACACCAGGAGCTTACAACAATAAAAAGCTTGACATTAAAAGCTTAGTGGTAAGTTGTGCTTCTAACCCAAAGGCAGTGTTTCAAATTCAGCAGCTGCTCTGCTGAAGAAAGATGGACAATCTTTGTGATTTATAGTCTCTGAAAATCAGTTTGAGAGCAGGAAATGAGTCAGTTCCAACTTGGTGGTACATAAGAACAACATACTGCAGGGAGGGGGGAGGAGTGTAAATGAAACAGGTCCCCGGGTGGTTCAAGCACTGGACTACTAGCCAAACAGTTGGCAGTTCAAACTCACACAGAGGCATCTTGAAAGAAAAACCTGTTTATTTGCTTCCAGAAAATCACAGCCTTGAAAACCCTGTGATACACAATTGTTCTCTGCACACACGGAGTTGTCAAGAGTTGGAATCAACCTGGCAGCAACTGAGAAAAGCAGATCGATAGATGGATGACTAGGTGGATGGACTGCCTTAAAGGCATACAATGGCCGGTTATAATCCTATTAAGTACACAAATAAAGGACTTCATGTAATAGGTAAAATATCAATAAAATGCCAAGGAGCTCAGAAAAGGGAAGAATTTCTTCAGGAAAAAAAAAAAGTTTAGAAATGGCTTCACAAATACAGGGAGGAGAATATGAGCCAGGTCTTGAAGAGGCAACAACATTTGGAGAGAAGCAAAGGAAGTAAGAATGCATCTCACATTGGAGTCTCAACTTCCAATGTATTTGAATTACAATGAATCACATGTCTTTTATATATAAAAAAAGTTTATAATCAGTAATATATGTGAATATTGATGGCATAGTCCATCACTAAATTTGATTTTTTTTATTAGTTGATTATGTTCAACGTTGCAATATGCGATTTATTGATGTCAAAATATCTGGACATTAATATGTAATGCTTCCAACCTCCAAGACAAATATTGATCAGATTTCTAAAGATTATGATTTTAAAAAACCCCAAAACAATAACACTGAAAATTAAAATAAAAGAGGTATTCTATTTACATCAGAACCTGCTTTCCATGGAGTTGTGGAATGGCATCCTGCTGTAGGTTGGCAACTGGATGAAATGACATATGCAAAATCTTGTAGGTGGGAATTTCTAAGGCCTATTAAAAACAAGAAATAGTTGTGTCAGGCTAGAGTGTAGAGATCTAAGAAAGGTAGAGAAATTGGAGTTAAAGCACTGGGTTGGGACATGGCTATGGGTGGCTATGAGCCATGTTAAGATTTGCTTTAAAACAGAGGTGAAGAAAAATCACTAAATGTCGTTGAGAAGGAAACTATAATTGGCCTGTTTAGAGAAATACACTAAGAAAATGCATGAAGAGCAACAGAAAAAAGATGGCTGAAAAGGAAAGGAAAGAGACATTGAAATAGGAACAAATTCTCCAGGTCAAGAATTGCCAGGGAAGGGACTTAAACTAATGACCAGATAAGCAGCTGGAAGTGGCCTTTAGTTCTTTGAGTAACTAGAATTGTTCTAGCTCTAAACTTTAGGATCTACATTAAACCCAGATGCTAAAAATCAACTATTAGAAAATGTTACAATCCAGAGTTTAACTACCAGCTCCCTTCCACTCAAACAAGCAGCATTGATTTGCAAATGTATGCAGAAACATGTGAATAACAAAGTCATTAGCATGTGTCCTAAACCTCAAAGGCAAAGGTTTGCTTTGATCAAAGCTCATCATGGGATATCACCAAGGGGCAGAAAAACAATATCCTGTTTAGCCCAAACCAGGGCAAGCTTAGATTCTGGAGTAAAACAGCTTGCTTTATTAACAACAACAATGAACCCAACCCCCCAAACAAAACCCTAACCCAAGGCCTTTTGAGTAGACCTGCTCCATAGTTTTTGTAAATCATTATAGAAGCAGACAGCCACATTTTTCTCTCTTGAGTGTCTGATACGTTCAGCCCAACAATTAGCAGCTGAACACAGAACCTACGTATCGGGGCTCGTATTAATAGCATTAGTGAAAAGTTAAGGAGCCCTGGCTGCATAGTGGGTTCTGTATTGGGCTGCTAAAAAAGTTGTTCTTTTTGTTGTGAAGTGATATTGCATCGACTCTGAAGCACAGACCCATATCCAGTAGAACAAAACACTTGCTCAGCCCTGTGTCACCTCACAGTTTCTGCTACACTTGAACTTGTTAGGGCAATCACTGTGTCAATCCATTCTGCAGAGGGTCTTCCTCTCTTTTCCTGACCCTCTACTTTGTCAAGTGTGATGTTCTCTAGAAACTCGTCCCTCCTGAAAACTTAGTGTGTGAGATTCTCCCCATCCTGCCACATAAAGAGGATTCTGATAACACTTCTTCCAAGTCATGTTTGTTCTTTTAACAGTCCACAGTATACTTAATATTCTTCATCACTACCACAATTCAAAGGCTTCGAATAACTCTTCTTCAGTCTTCCTTATTCTATTTCTAACTTTCACGTGCATATGAAGCAGTTGAAAATACCCTGCCTTGAGTCAGGTATACTTTATTTTCAAAGTGACATCCTGATTCTTCGTCACTTTAAAGAGGTCCTTGATAACAGATTTGCCCAAAGCAAATGTCTTTTCTGCTGCTTCTAAGGGTGTTGATTGTGGATCCAAGTAAATCTTTGACAACGTCAGTTTTTCTCCATTTATCATTTTTTTTATTGGTCTAATGATAGTGATTTTTTTTTTCATTGATGTTGTGGTATAATCTGTAGTCTTTTAAATTCTTTAGTAAGTGCTGCAAGTCCTCTTCACTTTCACCAAGCAAGTTTGTGACATCTGAAAGTAGTAGGTTTTCAATGAGTCTTCCTACAATTACGATGCTACATTCCTCTTAACATAGTCCAGCTTTTGGAATTACTTGCTTAACAAGCAGACTGAATAGGTAAAGGAAAGGAACATAACCCTTTGCTTTATTTTCAATCAAGTAATATCACTACATCTCATAAGGACCTTATAAAAAATGGATTTGAACCTTGTCCCATTTTGTGCCTTCCGCATCATTTCTGGTTATCCCCTTGTTACAGTTACTGCCTCAATCCACCTCACTGAGGGTCTTCTTCTCTTTTACTGAACCTCCACCTTTCCAAGCATCATCATGCTTGATGATGACCTTTCCAAGGACTGGACCTTTCTAACAATTTACAAAATACATGAGATGAAGCTTCATCATCTTTGCTTTCACTCTGGCTGGACTTTCTTCAGGATTTATTTGTTCTTTTCAATAGCCCATGGGATATTCACTATTCTTCTCTAATACAATAATTCAAACACATAAATTCTGTCATCCTTAGTCATTGTCCAACTCTCAGATGCAAAGCAAATAATTGAAAATACGATGCCTTGAATCAGATATAGCTTAATCTTTAAAGTTGTTTTTGTTTTGTTTTCTTTTGCTTTTAAAGATTGTAGCTCAACATCAAGAAGACAAAGATTCTCACCACTGGACCAGTTGGCTCCATGATAGATGGAGAAGAGATTGAAGGTGTTAACAATTACAGTTTCTTCAGCTCCATAATCAACACTCTTGATACCAGCAGTCAGGAAATTAAAAAACGAACTGCACTGGGAAAATCTGCTGCTAGGAAATTCTCCAGATTACTGAGAAGCAATGATCTCAGTCTAGAGACTAAGTTGTACTTAATCCAGTCCATGGTCTTCACAATTACATGCCAAGCATCAGAGAGCTGGACAATGACTAAGGATGACAGAAAAAGAATTGATGCCTTTGAGTTGTGCTGGAGAAGAGTATGAACCATGAACTGCCAAGAACACAAATTAGGAATTTAAAGCTCTGTCTCACATACTTTGGGCACATGGCCAGGAGGAATTGATCCTTGAAGAAGGACATGCTCGGAAGAGTGGAAGGACAGTACAGGAATGGAGGACCCTGGATGAAACGAATTGATACACTAACTGGGGCAATGGGGGTAGGTGTGACAGAGTCAGTGAGAGTGGCTAAGGGCAGAGGAGGCTTCAGGGCTGTTGTCCAGAAGGTTGCTATGAGTTGCAGGGAACTTTATGGCATATAACAGCAACAACAACAACAAAAGTTTACAGAGCGTTTGGTTTTAATTCATTCATGCAAGCACATTTTCTACTCTCCCCTTCTTTCAATTCCTTTTGTAATACACATAGTGCATTCTTTTCAGATGATCTTTACCTTCACCCATTCCAGTGCAGTGTTCATTATCTATCCATTCTCTTTCTGTTCTTCCCCACCCTCACCTCATTTCAATTATATTATTATAATACTGAACTTATGGAGCACTTGGCCTTCTGTGACTAAGATATTTTACATAGCATAATATCTTCCAGACTCATGCATGCATGTTGTGTAGTGCTTTACTAGTTCATTGTTTTTCAATGCTCTGTAATATTCCATTGTATAAATAGTATTATACATTGTATATACAATTCTATTTTGATTTCTCTATCCATTCAATTGTTGATGACCACTTGAGCTGTTTTCATTTCTTTGCTATTATAAATAATGCTGTGATAAACACTGTGTGTTTGTATTTGCTTGTGTCACAGCTTTGATTTCTTTATGGTATATTTCTATTTGTAGGATACCTGAATCAAATGGTATTTCTATTTCCAGCTTTTTGAGGAAACACCAGCATGCCCTCTATAGTGGTTTTATCATTTTAGAGTCTCACTAGCAATATATGAAAGTTCCAATTTCTCCATATCTCACCAGCAGGAAGTTTGCTGTCCTGTTGAACATTGCTATTGTTGATAAGGTGAGATGATACCTTATTTTTGCTTTGATCTGAATCTTTTAATAGCTAGCAATTTTGCACATTTTTCATGTGTTTGCTCATCATCTGAACTTCTTCAGTGAAGTTTCTAATCATCTCTTCCGCCTATTTTATTATTATATTTTTTGTCTTATTCTTGTTGATGTGCTGAGTATTCTATCAATTTTACTTACCTCATGAGATATGTCACTGCCAAATACTTTTCTCAGTTTGTGGGTTTCCTTTTTACTCCATTCTATAAGTTTTTCTATTCACATAAGGATTTGATTTTTAGAAGGTCCCATTCACTTCTTTTATCCTCTCCTGGTTACAGGCTTTAATTATGCTTGAAATTCTATTCACACCATAGTTGGATTTCCAAATTTGTTTCAGCTTTTCCTCCGATGATCTTTATAGTTTTCGCTTTTCCTCCTACATCCCTGATCCACTTTGAGTTGGCCTTTTGTGTGTTTTTGTAGATGGTTGTCCAATTTTGCCAGTACCACTTGTTAAAGAAGCTGTAATTTATGCACACCCGTGTTTATCGTGGCTTTGTTCACAATAGCAAAGAGTTGGAAACAGCCTAAGTGCCTGTCTACAAATGAATGGATAGAGAAGCTGTGGTATGTTCCAGATTCCATTACATTGATCTTTGCATCTGTCACTGCACCAGCACCACACTGTATTGAAGACTATGGCTGTGTAGTAAGTTTAAAGATCAGGGAAAGTGATGCCTGTACTTTTTGTTTTTTTCAGTACTGTTTTTCTTATTTGAGCTATCTTTCCTTTCCAGATGAAACTAGAGATACACTTTCCATCTTGTTGAAGAACGTCATTGGGATCTGTACTGGTATTGAATTGAATATGTAGATTGCTCTTGGTAGAATTGTCATTTTCACAATATTATGGCTTCCTATTTATATATTCTTCTATTTACCTAGATATATTTTTGTTTCCTGTAGTAATATTTTGTAATTTTCTATATATAGGCGCCTTAGTCCTTTAACTGACAACATTGCCCTTTAACACCTTAGAGAGATCTTTGATAAGATATTTATCCAAAGCAATTTGTCTTTTGATTTCTTGATGGCTGGTGCTTGCCTTACTACTATTGATCCTTTAACACTTGGTTGAATCCTTTACTTGAAGAACTACCTCAGACTCCATGATACCCTGCAGTTCCATCTCTCACAACATTGTTTAATACAACTACTAATACTTACATTACATTACGTTATATTATATTACATCTGTCTTTTTCAAGGGTTATATAATATTTTTGTCCAATTTTTATTTCTACTTATAAAATAATTCTGATTTTTGAAAAAAATATGGAAAGTATTGTTGTTCTACACTTAAAGAAATTTTTAGTCTATTGTACTTTCTCTATACTGGCTATTTCCCAGACCAACTAGAGGAACTATACGTGTAGCTGAAACCTAAGGATGATGTGAAATTATTGTTGCTATTTGCCATTTAGTTACCTGCAACTCATAATGATCCTGTGCACAATAGCTTTGAACCCTAGTCTGACTCCATTTACTGTCTCTGACACACTTACCTTCATTACCCAAAGTTACTGCGTCAATCCATCACATAGGGTCCTCCTCTCCTGTGCTATCTCTCCACCTTTCCAAGCATGATGTCCTTCACCAAGAACTGATTCATTGTGGAAACATGGCCAAAGTATATGAGATGGAGCTTCAAAATCCTTGCCTCCAAAGAACAACATGGATTCACCCTCTGCAGGGCAGACTTGTTCTCTTGGAAGTTCATGCTATGATTAGTACTCTTCTCTAGCACCACAGAACAAAGGGTTCAATTCCTTTTCAGTCATCCTTAGTCATTGTCCAGCTCTCAGATTCTCAACAAGTAAATAAGAAGACCATGGCCCAGTCAGGAACATCTTAGTCAGTAGTCTGACATCATTGCTCTTCAGTACGCTGGAGACGTTCCTGACAATAGATTTCCCTAATGCAATTGATCTTTTGATTTCCTGACTGCTGATGCCAAGAGTGTTGACTGTGGAATCAAGCAAGCTGAAATTGTTAGCAATCCCAATCTCTTCTTCATTTATCATGATGCTGCCAATTGGCCCAGTGGTGAGAATCTTTGCCTTCTTGATGTTGAGCTTTAATGTGTATTAAAGACTGCAGTCCTTGACCTTATGCAGCAAATGTTTCAGGTCTTCTTCAATTTTGGCATGCAAGATTGTGTCATCTGCATGATGCAGGTTGTTGATGAGCCTTTCTCCAATCCTGATGCCACATTCCTCCTCATAAAGTCCAACCAATCCTTCTTGAACAATCTGTTCTGCATATAGATTGAAAAACTATGGAGACAGGACACATTCCAGTCCTGATTCACTCCTCTTCTTATTTTGAAACACTCAGTGTTTCCTTATTCTGTTCTGACCACTGTTTCCTGGTACAAGTATAGGTTTTGCATGAATACAATCAGGTGTCTTGGCATTCTGTTCTTCTCAAGGTCAGCCACAATTCAATTTGTTGTGATCTACACAGTCAAAATTCTTTGCATAGTCAATGAAACACACATAGACATTCCTCTGGTTCTCTCTGTTTTAGAAAGATCCAGTAGACACTGGCTATGATGTATCTAGTGCTACGACCTCTTCTAAACCCAGCCTGTATTTCTGGTGTGAAATTGTTAAAAGGAATTGTGAAATTCAGAATACTGGAATGCCCTCAACGGTCCCTACCTCCTAGTATTTATACCCGTGTGCTATTTACTAACTTAGTGACTTGAATCTTATAAATAAAGAGGGAGGGGTATAAACTCAAACAAAAATTGAACCTCAAACTCAATGCCTTTGACTTGATTCCAACAGCAACTCTCTGTCAGTTTTCCAAGGCTAAAATCTTATGAGAAGGAGATGGCCCATCTTTCTCCTGCAGAGTGGCTGGTGGATTCCAGCTGCCAGAGACATAGCCTTTTGGTTTGTAGCATAACACTCTATGGCAAAAGTAATCAGATGTCATTTCGGAGACCAACTTACAAAGGAATACAACTTCTGTCCTGGTACTCATTCTTGCTCCAGGTCTGATTTGATGTCTCTGATAAGGTCCTGTTGTGTTTCTACATTGTCAGTTTCTCTATTGAGATGTCCACATGACAAGGAACTGGGGGAGGTCTCTGGCCAAAAGCAAGAATAATTCAGACTCCAGCCTCAATTTCTTGCCAGGAGCTGGATGCCATCAATAACTGACATAAACAGCCAAAGCTTGCAAGCGGGTCCTGCTCCATTCATTTCTTTAGATGGCTAAAGTCCCATCCAACCTTGTTGTAGCCTAAACCAGAATCCAGCAAGCCTGGCTCAGATTCCTGGCTCACAGAAACAGTGGAAGGACAATTGTAGTTGTTTTAAGTTGCTAACTTGTGAGGTAATCTACTAAATAATAATTGATAATAAATACATAAGTATTTATCTAATTTATTCTCTAGTAACAGGATTCTAGTTCCAATCTGAAAGAGTGAGAGTGCCCAGCCAATCCCTGCCACCCTACCCTTCAAACTATCTCAGCCGCAATGTCAGTCATATGTGCAAAGGCTACATGGATCCTCCTGCCTTAACTAACAGCACATGGAGTAGACATGAGCTGCCCCCAAGAGTTCTATGTTAGTTACAGAAACAAGAGCAAATAAATGATCAATTCTGTGTTAAGGTGCTAAATTTTAGGGTAATTCGCTATACAGCAACTGATGGTAGAAATGGGGAGGAACTAAGATGTTGTCAGGTAGGAAATTTTTCACTCAGACTTCCTTTTAATTCTTACATCACAAATACTCTCAAGTTAATTACAAGGAACCCAAGAGCTAGAGAGGTTAGGGAACTTACCCAGAGACAGATAAATAACAATTGGGAGAATGAGAATTCACATCCAAAATCATTATGAATTTAATATTTATGATTAAACACTGACATAGCAAGTTAATGCATGATTGAAAACTGCCACAAGATTAAAAAGTTCAAACTAATTGCCATCAAGTCAGGACTTACTGACAGCCAACTCTCTGTGGCTGTAATTGCACTTATGGATGATATCTATCCTCTTCTATGGAGTCACTGGTGGATTTGAATCACCAGAGAGGTGTAGCTTTGTGGTAGCAGCAAACTTTTCTATAGATTAGACAAATGGTGCCTCATGTTGTTGTTGTTGTTGTGTACCGTCGAGTCAGAACAGACCCACAGCTGACCCTTCGGTGAGTTTTCAGAGGCATAGGAGGAGATGACCCATCATTCTCCCATGGAGCAGCTGGTGGAGTTGAACTATGTGCCTTCAGGATTGCAACTCAACATCTTGCCACTAGGCCACCGGAGCTCCCTCGGAACCAACTCATAGCTGACCCTTCAGAGAGTTTTCAAAGGCTATAAATCAATGAGAGGACATTACTCATGTTCCTCCCATAAAACAGCAAATGGATTTGAACTGCCTGCTTTTGGGTTGACAGGACAACTTCTTATCACTATAAATCATCAGAGTTCCCTAATGGTGCCCCACAGAGCTATGAGTTGATGTCTTTTGAATATGGTGTTGGTGAAGAATTTTGAATATACCACAGACTGCCAGAATAATAAACAAATCTGTCTTGAAAGAAATGCAGCCAGAATGCTACTTAAGAAGCTTAATATACTTTGGGCATTTTATAAGGAAGAGTTAGATAAAGCAGAGGTCAGGGGGGGGAAAAAGAGAATATCCTCAATGAGATGGGATGACATAATGTTTGCAATAACAAGCACATGACAATTGTGAGGTTGGCACAGACTAGGCAGAGATTTGTTCCGTTGTGCATAGGGTGGGTATGAGTTGTAATGATGGCAGTGAGAATGCCTAACAACAGCAAAAGGGTTGTGAAAACACAAACAAGCCCAGGATTGATGAGATAAAAACAAGGTAAATCGTGAACAATTCTTAGCTCAGAGGGACGCTGGGAAGCTTAGTCTCACAGAGTAATTTATCTAAGATAAAATGCAGCTTTGGAAAAAAGATGCAGGGGTTTAGATTGGGTATACTTTAGCTTAAAAAAAAGTTTTAGGTTCTTTGACTGTCAATTGCACCTAATGAGAAGGTAGGTGCATACACAGACAAGTTTTATGTGAAACAGCAGTTTGCTTTTATTTGCTGTCTCCAAACATCTCTTGGTCTGTAGCAATGGTGTGGGATTAGAGGAAATGAAATGGGGAGTGGGGTAAGAGAGAGAGAGAGAGAGAAAGCCCCCATGGAAGAGAGAGCGAGCTTGCCCTTCAGAATTTTATCCAATGAAGGGAGAAGGGGGGAAAGTTAAATCGGAGGTTCTTCATAATCTCCAGGTACTCTAATATAATAATAACATAGTCAACTGCTTTTGAGCTGACCCCTGACTCATAGTAGCTCAAGCACAATGGATTGAAATGCTGTCTGTTTCTACCATTCCATGACAGAATAAGAGCCGTGTGATCTATGAGATTTTTATTGGATGGATTTCAGAAACAGATTGCCAGATCTTTTCTCTATCCTTCATCTACAAAGTCTGCTAAAGGCTGTACAGCATCAGAGCAACATGAAAGCCTCCAATGACAGAGGGGTAGTAGCAGCACTTGAGGTGCATTGGCTGGGATTTGAACAGAAGGGGAAATTTTTACTACTGAAACATCAATATCCCCGTAATAGTAATAATAAGAACACCAAACAGCACTCGCTGTCATGGAGTCAGTTCTTATTGTAGCAATTCTACTGCCCAACTGAGTTTCCAGTTCTTTAAGTCTTTATAGAAAGAGACTGCCTCATCTTTTTTTCCAAAGATTTGTTGTTGTTATGTTCTTGTCAAGTCAGAACAGAGTACTTGGATTCGAACCACGTGTCCTTGGGTTAAAAGTGCAACTCTTTAACACTAAGCCACCAGAGGTTGGTGCTTATGGATGAGAAAACTAAAGTGCATATAGGCAATTAAGTTGTCCGAGGCCATGTTGTTAGTAACAGGAGGAGCTAAGTGTGATTCTTATAGTCTCCATTTAAAGGGCCCAGTTTCCTTATCTCTCTCTCTTTTTTTTTTTAAATCTATGAAATAACTTCTCTCAAAGGTCAAATTAACACTTTTATTATCATAGCAAAATTATTAGCAATTCTAGACCTAAGGGCTGCTACTAATATTCCGGACCAACTGTACTAGAGTTATTGCGGGCTGGAGTGTGGACATGGAGAACAGGACCTGCTGTAGCAGTTATCTGGCACACCTGAAATACGGTGAAGTGTACAAATAAGGTGCAGAAAATATCCGGTGCTAAGGCTGGCCAGGAAGCCTGAAATCAGGCATATGGTGATGTATAGGGAGATTAGATTTTTATTCACACTTGTAAAAGAAGGACATTTGTGGTGCAGACCTGTGTGGCCCTCTTCCCGAGTACACAGCTAGACTATGTTTCCCAGGATCCCTTGCTATTAGACCCAGCCAAGTGCTCAAGTTCTAGCCAATGGACGATAAGCAAGCAGGAGGGAGTCATTTCTCATGTTGCCCATAAAATCGTTCCATGTGTGCACCTTCCTACTGGAATAAAGACCCGAGGGTGCCTTTGTGTGCCAGAAACTGTCAATGCTCTACTTGTAACTCCTTGGATCCCTTTGTCATCTTCCTATTCACTGACTCCAACAGTGATTTCTCTCCCAAATGCCAGCATCTGTATCTCTTTATCAGGAGACCAGCTTGGTGGAGTCACAACCCTCTTTGCCTGTACAGGAGGAAAGGTAAACATGCCTTTCCTACAGGCAGTCCTCAAACAAGAAATGGTGGCCAAAGGGCAGAAATATTTCAGTTCCTTTTTTCTGAGGGGGAAAAAAAAGCTATGAGGTGTGAACTACACTATCTTCAGTGCAATTCTCTATGGATTAGTCCTATTAGTCTAGATGGATTAATCCCTGCGGGATTAAGCTAAAATTAACTTCCAAAGATTTATCTTAATTTCACTCCCTTGCTTGACTTCATTCCCCTTCCTATCCACATACCCACTTCCCTATTATTTATTCCTGAGGAAGGTTCCTAATAGGTCACTTCTATTTTAATCTTCATTGTAAGGTCTCTATCCAGGAAATCCAGCCTAGGACATTTTAGAAAACATGAGCTAAAGGTTCCACATACTATCTTAGAGGGAAGTCATCCTGATAATCTACCTTCTCATGTAACTCATAATTGTGTATTATGAATGTGTATGATTGTGTATGAGTTAAACATTTTGGGGATCTTTTGCTACTGTCAGTAAGGAGTTCTAGTGGTACAATGAATAAAGAACCACGTTTCTAACTGAAATGTCAGCAGTTGGAATCCACTGATTGTACTTAGAGAGAGAGATGAGGCCATCTTGAAAATCTTGAAGGATTTACAGCCTGAGAAACCCTTAGGAGCAAGTTTACTCTCTCTTGTGAGGTGTTAAGAGTTGAAATCTATTCATTGGCTGTGAGTTTAATTTACTCATTTTGGTTTAGCTGCTAAACAAAAATAAATTGGATGACTGTTGATTTCAACTCATGAAGACCTTCTACCAGTCTGTAAATCTTTTCAACAGAAGATTGTCTATCTTTCTTCCATAGAATATTTAGTGGATTCAAACCTCCCAACTGATAGATACCCTAATAAAAGGATATGTAGTACTTAGCACATATATTTGCTATCTGTTAACTTTTTAAAATAAACAGTCTTCACATAGAAAATGGATTGGAGAAGGTCAAGAGACGAAGTGAGGAGACAAGTCCAGGAAAGGTTTCTATATCTGCATAGGGCGCAATTGTGGCTTTTCGCACTTTGGTGGGGTAGTGAGTGGGATGTAGATTTTTCATGATATACTTGTAGATGGAAATAAGAGAATTTGTTTATATGGAAATGTGAGATGCAAGGATGAAAAGGTGGAAGGAATCCAAGTAATTCAACAACCTACAGATTGTGGTATCTGTGCATTTAATTGTAAAACAAACATGTATGTAAAGATAGATTGACACAATGACTGCAACAATGGGCTTGAATATATCAGAGGTCATGAGGATGGTGCAGGATGGGACAAGGTTCTGGTGTGTTGTTTACAAGGTCATTAGCTGTTAACTGACCTGACGGCAACAATAATCATGCTATAGTTGTTCACCTTGAAATACTTCTTGTTGTTTCCCCCCCCCAAGCAAATTTAAAAATAAACCAGTTGGAACCAGAAGGTCCCAATCATGAACTCAAGCTATTACCAGGATCCCTCACTAGGGATTCCTCTAATTTTAGGGCTCGCTCCTTGTTACCAGTGTCACAAGTACAGTTGAGGAGAAACTAAGCCTGTTGAGGTGTTATGGGGATTAGGCTTTTTAAACAGGTTGTGAAACAGCCCCTTCCATTCTATGAAGGCAAACAAAATCTGCTTATTTTGGAATCTGCAGGAGTATGTAAGAATAGGTTCTGGCTCCCAAAAAGACAATGTCTGTCCACTAAGTGGGGGGGTGGGGGAGGGAAGGAGGAGGAGGAGAGGAGGGTAGGGGAAGAGAAAAGGAGAAGAAGGGGAGAGAGAGAGAGGGAGAGAAAGAGCAAGAGGAAGAGGAAGAGGGAGAGCAAGAAGGAGAGAGAGAGGGTGAGGGAGAGGGAGAGCAAGAGCTAGAAAGCAAGAGAGTGAGAGCAAGAGGAGGAGAAGGGAGGGAGGGATGGGGACAGAGAGAGAGTTCTAGCACTCCTAAGCCCTTAGAAATGCTTAAACATTTACCTTATAAAGGTAATTTATCTTATAAAGGTAAATATGCATTGTAATTGTGTCACAAGAAAAAAGGTATTTTAAAACATAACAATCAATGCCTTAGAATACACAGTTTATTTTTTTTTCAACATTCATTTCTCTCTTTTTATTTTATACTGGGTTGCATACAAAATCCATATACACTCTATTTCAATCATGAACAATGTGAGAATACACACTTTAGTGTCTGAATTGCTGATTTGGAATCTTGACTTAACCACTTTCTAGTTGTGACCTAGAGAAGATTCCTTCACTTCTCCCTGCCTCTTCTTCCTCTTCCTATTGGGATGTTAAAAGTACCCAACTGAAAACTGGAATGAAGATTTAATGAGTCAATGAAGGTAAAATGGTTAGCACAGCACCTGGCACATTGGAAAAATTCAATCACTATTTGTTGACACTGCTATCGTCATTCCTAGGGAGCAAAGAGAAACAGTGCAGGCAAAATCAGCAAATGAATTGAAAACATTACCTTCAGCTTTGCCAGTGCTTTCCATGCACAGAGACTAAAGGGCCAGACTTCAGGAAGGAATGCTTGCATATTCATAAGTACCTCCAACCAAATTAATTGATAGGGTATGATAGTAATAAAGAGAATTAATTTCCATTTTAATAACTTCACATGCGACATGTTAAGTATAGGTCCACATTACCAGTGGTCACACAATTTCCCCTTTGCATCTGTTCCATATTGATTATGATGTCAGGAAAGCAAAAGTTAAATCCCCTTTTTTTTAAAGAGAGAGAGGGGGGGAAATCTAATTTAATAACATTGCAATCCTGTTGAAAACAGGATTAAATCTTAATAAGGGTGGAAGGATGTTGTGTTTCATGTCTGCTCCTCTTGAAGCCTTGGCAACTTGTTCAGGGATGGAAGATGCTGTCAGAGGACTTCGCAGCCCAGCCCTGGCCTCATCCACCAGCATCGGGCGCAGCAGAAATCTCTGATGGTGCTGACACTCCCATTTTCACTTTCCCCATCCTGGTGCTTTTTCTCATTAAAGCAGCTTGATTCTGTAATTCCCACCAGCACAGATGAAGAGAAAATGACTCTCAACTTTTATTTTGACCTTATAAAACTATGTAATTGGTGCAGAACCTGCAGGCTAAATGAGTTTCCTCTGGACTGAGAACAGAGGCATCAGAAAGTTAAAAATATCACATAGGTCCAAACAGAGCCAATATTCTATTCTAATGTAGAGAAACCTGGGTCTATTAAAAAAAATCTAATGAAAGTATAAGGCTCATATATTTATGTATTTATCTTTAAAAACTAACGGTAGAAATTTAAAAGTACAACCGAAAGCACCAATCTTAGTTATCCCTTCTTTTCACTGTGTCTCACAACTATCAGAGAGTTTCCATGATCATAAAATTGTGTCTGAACTCCTGCAGAGGCATCTGAGGCCAGTGAACTGATCCTTGCGTGATTGTTTAACTTCTGCTGTTTTTATTTCAGGTCATAATCTAGGTACCAGCCACCTAGTAAATTGTAATTCCCAAACACAAACACACTGGTTCCTAGATTTGAACATTTGCAAGTACAATGCTGCCTGTCTGAAACATTCTGTGATACTAATCCTTCAGCCAAAATTAAAAACTTAGCTCCAATGTTTAAGGATCCCAGACTTTGTGATCTTGGTGCATTTTACAGTATCTTGGTGCATCTTATGCAAGTTTGTAGTATCATACCATACGACAATAATTTGCTAGGCTCTTTTCCTTGTAAGAGATCACTAAGGATTAGAACTGCATCTTCACCTCTTCATTGCCTCCCAAAGCATCTAGAACAACCCTTGGTATATAGCAAGCATCTGTATGTGTTTGTGCAATCTCTAGGAATAGCCATACTTAGTCAAAAAAGTTGTGACTGAATCACGCCTAACTCATGTTGACCTCAGATGCATCAAGAGTAAAGCTCTGCACCACAGGTCTTTTAATGGCTCATTACTTTGAAGTACAACATCAAGGCTGGATTGGAGACACCAATGGTTCACTTGACAGTTAAGCACATTGACCAAAGACTTCAATGGCCAATGGGAGAACCAAACCCACTTGCATCAAGTCAATTCCAACTCATGACGCCCCTCCCTCCACTGCGTTTCTGTGGCTGTAAATCTTTTTGTGGAGATTGCCTCGTCTTTATTCCACACAGTGACTGACAGATTCACACCACCAAGGTTTCAGTTAGTACCTCAACACATAAATCGCCATGCCACCATGCACTGTTAATTACAAACCAGCTATAAATATGAACATTTGTATTTGCTCATTTAAAATCCTGCAATGACAAGCAATTTCTGTATTATGGGAAGCTGAACTTTATATCAAATATTATATGAAAACCCTTGTTCAGGAATTAAAGGAATTACAGATTTATAAGTTAGGATTTCTCTTGTGGCAGATCATAGAAAATTAGCTGTTTGTTCCCTGTAGACAGGAGACAGCTAGGAGCCCCCTACAGAGGAAGTGTTATTTCCTGAGTTAGAGTTCACCCTGAAGCACCAAGGAAATCCTTAAGGGTTTACCAGATTCTTCCATTTGCTAACTCCTCTGTCTTTTCAATAGAAAGAGCTTGGCTTCATTTGCATTGAATTCTCTTTGTGATTTACTTCCAGATAATTTTCAATAAAGATACAGAGAAGCTTGGCTTGGGGTCTTCAGTTGAGAACTGCTGACCTCCTGTTTTATGCTCTCTGCTCAATCTCATTCCTGGCTGTTTGTCTCATTATTAATAATTATACCCTCAGTCTGCAACCGACGGGTATTGCATTCCGTTTGTCTTATTAGCGACTGACTAATGCATTAAGTAACATAGCAACCCTATGTATAGCAGCTCTGAACCCTGCCCTGCCCTGAGCCAGTCTTACTAATTCCAACACACCTTCGCCCATTGCCCTAGTTACTGTATCAATCCATCTCATCCGAGATCTTCCTCTCCTGCACTGTCCCTCCACCCTTCTGAGCATGATGTCCTTCTCCAAGGACGGATCTCTTGTGGCCACGTGCCCGAAGTATGTGGGCTGGGGCTTCAAAATCCTAGCCTCCAAGGAGAATCTTGGTTTTACTTCTCCAAGACAGACTTACTTCTTTTCTTGGCAGTCCTTAGTATGTGAATTATAAATTAGACTGTTAACCAAAAGGTCATCAGTTTGAATCCTCTACTTGCTCCGCAAGGGAGAAAGATGAGTGTGTTTCTTCCTATTAGCATTTATTACCTAGGGAACATGTTGGAGGGTTGACATGAGTCAGAAAGTGACTAGGCTTCACTGGTTTTGGGTTTGGGTTTTAAACATGTCCCAGTTACAGGAAATGGGACATTGGGAAATGAAGTGCAGCTAACAGATATGAAAGGACTCCAGTTCAGGCAGTCTGACAGAGGGGCACATGTTCTTACCTCTACCCCACAGGTCAACGCCAGGTTGACAACTCATTCCTCAAGCTTCCTGCAACTGGTACTAATTTCCTGGCATGTTCTAGACGGAAGAATTAGAAGGATGCATCAGGACTGATGGGTAAAGAATCCTTTGGTCTATTAACCACTCTGGGGAGAAAAGGTAACAAAATGAACACTGAAGTCAGACTGCTAGGGGTCAGGAACACCTGCAGGGCTGGCTTCAAGCCAGCCTCATAGTCAATGCAAATACCTGCATGGCCCGGACCTCTGGTTGGATGGGTAAATAAATGGTAAAAGCCACAGGCCTTCTTCCTCTCTTTCACCAACCCTTCACTCTTCCCAGCATCATGTGCCTCAACGAGGAATAAACCCTCCTTGCAACATGCCCAAAGTATGTGAGGCGAAGCCTCATAATTCTTGCCTCCAAAGAGCACTCCAGCTGCATCCTTTCCAAGACATATCTGTTCATTCTCCTGGCTGTCTCTGTAATGTTCTCCAATACACAGCTCAAAGGTGTCAATTCTTTTTCTGTGATTCTTATTCATGATCCAGCTCTCAGATGCATAGCAAGTAAATGGAAAGATTATGGCCCGAATTAGATGCACCTTAATCCTCAAAGTGGCATCATTACTCCTCAATAATTTGGAGAGGTCCCTAACTGCAGATTTTCCCAGCGCAATGCCTCTCCTTACTTCTTGACTGCTGGTCCCAAGGGTGTTAATTGTGGATCTAAGCAAGATGAAGCTCTTGACAGTTTCAATCTCCTCTCCATCTATCATGATGTTGTTTATAAGTCCAGTGGTAAGAATCTTTGTTTTCCAGAATTGAGATACAATCCATACCTAAGACTTCATTCATTGATCTTCTGCAACAAGTGCTTCAAGTCTTCCTCAGTTCCAACAAGCTAGGAGTGTCTTCTATGTAATGAGGGTTGTGAACAAGCCTTCATCCAATCTTGATGCCATGCTCCTACTCATAGAGTCCAGCTTCTCAGATAGTTTGCTCAGCACACAGATTGAATAGATATGGAGAGACAATACAATCCTGGTGCACTGCCTTCCCAATTTCAAACCATGCAGTGTTCCCCTTCTCTATTCACACAGTAGCCTCCTGGTCCAGGTATAGGTTGTTCATGAGCACAATGGATACCACTTATTAATTTTAAGTGAGGAGGAAGGAGGCAGTATAATAATCAGATTTGCATTTCAGAAAAAGCATGTCAACCATCGTGTGAAGCAAGAGATTTGAGTCAGGAGAAACTAAAAGTAGAGATTACACTAGTGAAGATACTGGAAGCTAAGAACTGAAAGGGCAAATAACATTGATAACAAAGTATAATTCTCAAACTCAGCACAAAACACATACATAATAAAATGTGTGTAGATCAAATGTCAGCATCATATTCTAGAAAGAACGGAGAGCTGAAACATTAAAATATAGTTTCTGCATTGTTTCCAAAGTTTAACATTTCAGAAGAAGGCAGACAAAACCAAGACCACTTTTGTCAAATTGGTTTTAACTCATGGTGACTCTGAAGCTGTAAATCCTAACAAGAGACTGGATCCTCTTTCTCCCAAGGAATAAGGTGATGAGTTTTAACTACTAACTTTTCAATTAGCAACCTGACACATAACGTGCTAGCGTACTCTGGCTCCAAAATACTCTGTTCCTTTCAGGAAGATGAGTAATGTTGAGGTGCAGCATTTAAAACACATGACTGCTAACCAAAAGGCCAGAAGTTCAAGCCCACTAACCAGTCTTAGAGGAGAAAGAGGAGATAATCCACTATAGTAAAGATTTACAGCCTTGGATACCCAACGGGAAGATCTATTCTGTTCTACAGAATTACTATGTGTGGAAATTAACTAAATGGTAATAGATGTTTTTAGCATATTTGGGAAGATTTTTAATAGTGACGCTTCCCCCAAATACGTATTAACTTAAAGACAAAGGTGCACCTGATACAACCTGTGATATTTACCGTTGCTTCAAATGCATATATAAATTGGAAATGAATACCAATGCCTTTAAATTATGGTGTTGGCAAAGCATATTGAATGCTCTATGAACTGCCAACAGAACAAACAAATCTACCTTGGAAGAAGAGCAACCAGATTGTTTCTTTGAGACAAGGAGAATGAACTTTGTTTCACATGTTTTGGACATGTCATCAGGAAGGGCCAATCCTTGGAAAAGTTTATAAAGCTTAGAAAAGTAGAGGGTCAGCAAAGGAGACAAAGAATGGAGAAGAAATACATTGATACTGTGTCAGCAGAGACTATAATGATGGTAGAAGATTAGGCAAGGTGTCATCTTTTGTACTTGGGATCACTGTGAGTCAGAGGTGACACAGTGGCATCTACCAACAATGTATAGCAATTTCTCCATCATTGTGAAATGGATAAATACTATGGGTTCAATATAAAGAGAAGCCAAGGGATATATTTAAATTTTGGAAAGTAGATCTCTTAATATGAAAACAATGTGCATTGTTCAGTTCTTCAGAATCCAATAAAACTCAAAGGTTTTTCAAAAATACACTGGCAGAATATTCAGACTGTACCGCCTAGACCCTTCAATTTGTGGCTCTCTAACTTTAATTCTGTTACTACTACTTGGAATGCCTTCTAATCTGAGTCATATGACAAAGCTGTATTCAACCTTTTTATTCCCCAGCAGGTTAAAAGAGCAACCATTTTATTTATTTATTTATTTACTACCTATTTTTTTAAATTGTGATTCTAATGAATTTTTCAGAAAATTTGGATTTTCATTCACTCACTGTTGCATTTTCCTGCCTTCCCCTCATTTCCCCTCTCCCAGTTCATTTCTCTTTTTTTTAAATCACCCATTGCTGCACCTGTAGTTTCCTCCCTCCCACTCTCTTCTCTTCACGCTTAAACATCCACCTTGAGTTACTTCTACCTTGAAGCTTTCTGTGAATTTCAGAGGATCAAATAATTTCTTCTCTGAAACACTGCTAAGAGTTTATGTCTGGCCGTTACATTTCTCATCAGTAAAATGGGATCTGTACTGTGCCATGACTGGAGAGAGGATGAAAGGCACCCAAGGGTCGAGGACTCTCCTTCATAGGGTCGCTTTGAGTCGCCTGTGACTCGACGGCACTCAACAACAACTGTGCCATGAACAGGATAGTTGGCAAAGGCAAATGTAGAAGACAATCACAATCTTCCTATTCTAGAGAGCTGGTAGATGTGCCAGTCATGTGCCCATTTGATCTCATAGCTCTTCTCTCCGTGGCTTACAGCAAACAACATGTCTTAAACTCCCTCACCACGCAGTTGTGCCGGACCAGTCTCAAGGTCTGGAGGAAGAGGCCACTTCTACTCTCAACTCTCTCAACTTTGGGTCACATCTCCAACAGAGCAGTATCTCCTCAATGTCTCCACTATAGCTCCCACATCTGATGGAGACGTGACTAGGAGAGAAAGTGACTTTCTGCCACACTGACCTCTGGCATGCCTCCATTGTGTTTTCAGCTCTTCTTTTACCAATATAAACAATCCTTGTATCAAATTCCCTCTGTTTAAACACCTGGAGAAATACTATTTTTCTTATTAAATCCTAACCGATATTAGAGAGAATGGGAAAGGAGAAAAAGACTACTGACAATATGCTTCATGTTTAGGTCTTCTGGGCATGAAATTTGTAATTGCAATAGAGCAGAGTGATTTAGGTGCCAAAGTGTCTCAGAAAGACCAGGGTCAGCTACCAGGTTCACCCTGAAATGACTTCCTAATCCTTCACTTCAGTTCCCACTTCTGTAAATTAGTAAGAATAGCAATGTCTACATGTAGAAATTTGAGTATTAGCAACACTAATATTAAGAAAATAAGTCACTTAGCAGTATTTGTACATTGATTCCTACCCCCGCCCCCAACCTTCTTTAAGAAAAAAAAAAAGATATGTTGAGATTCTCACCCCTACCATCTAGTTGGGATCTCTGGCAGCCGAGTGAGTAAGAGGTGGTGCTGGTAACCCAAAGACAGGCAGTTTGAGTTCACTAGCTACTCCATGAAAAAAGATGGGCACCCTCCTCTGTATGATTTCCTGCTGCCAAAAACTGGCTAAAGGGTCAGCTATGAATTAGTTCAAATTTAATGGCACAAAACAGTAACAATTGTCATTGTGTTTGGATATGAGGTCTTTTCTTAAAGATATAGCCAGGTGACGCAATGAGGTAACATCAGAGTCGGGTGGATCTTAATGTCTTTTTAGTGGTAGTAAAAAAGAAACAACAGATACAGAAACAGGTCACACAGTAGGTAGACAAATGCCATATGAAGATGAACTGAATGTCAAGAAATGCCTAGACTACCAGAAGCTGAAAGAAACAAGGAATAAGAGTCTCCTAGAACTGACAGAGCAGGACCCTTCAGGAGTTCTACTCATAGACTCTAAGCCTCCAGAACTGTGAGGGAATAAATGTGTACCCTACAACGACACTCACATTGTGGTATTATTTCAACATCATCCCTGGGAAACTAGAACAGCACAGAAACCAGCATTGTGTACTCTGTTAGCTATTATTACTGAAAACAATAAAATAATAATATACCAAACGTGTCTGTAAAGTTACTGTTCCTTGATAGCATGTGAGAAAACCAAGACTCACAGAGTTGAGGTGACATGTCTAAAGTTGTAACACTGCCTGAGAGAGAGAGAGAGACGCTAGGAGCAGAACTGACTCAAGTGTGGCACATTTTCCACTATATATAGTATGCTCTGAGTGATAACCCACGCTTGGAAATGATAAAGGAGGATATATATACATAAAAAGCAGGAGATATGATTTCTGGCCTCTAATTATTGGTGTGCATTTTGGTGCGGAGCAGAATTTGAGAGCTGCTATCCTGACAAACCCTGTCTACCAAGCAGACCTAGGGACAGTTGGTGGGGTGGGGTCAGCACTGGAAGTGCTCATCATTCTGAGGTGGACTTACCACCCTCCTAACCATGATCTGCTCTGGGGACTGCAGGGGTGGGGGGAGTCTCACATTCTCATTAGTGCACTGCTGAGGGGTGAGGGCTAATGGACTGCAGGTCCAGGGGGACAGTCAGCAGCAACTGGCAACTCACTCCTCAGCATCCAGGCCTGAACCTGTGACCTCAGTGCCGTGTGCAGGGCCATTACCTACCCCTGAGACTGCCTGCATTAAGATCCCCTCATTACTGGCCATGCAGATTGTTCCTGCAATAATGAGGTGGTGAGAGCAGAAAGCGACCTGGGGGAACCTCACAGAGCCCAGCCTTCCACAGCACCAAGTTCCTAACCTGCCGTTTTAGAAAATTTCTCTCTAAATTGCCAGGAATAATTTCCTCCAGGGAAACTCTGACCTTTGGCTTTGTCTTTTTTTTCTTAGCTGGTATGTTGAAAGACCTATAATTCTATATGCATTCTCTTATTCTTCTAACTCTTTGTTTTTTTTCTCTCTATACCTCCCTTAATTTTTCTCTACTTTTTAGTCCGTCTGTCCTCCCTCCCTCCCATCTACCCCACACCTGCATGATCTTGCCCTCATTTCTCCTTTTATTTATGTTTTCACTTGTGTTAGAGACATAAGCTTTAGATTCAGACAAATATGATTTCAAATCATGGCTTTGCTTCCTTGTGGCCAGGAATTTAGGCAAGTTTCTTGATCTTTTGAAGTCTTTTTCTTCATCTGAAAAAGGAAGATCAAAATCTCTAGGATTTCATTATTAAATGAGCTCACTTATGTGAAGTTCTTTTCTTTCACTTATAAAAGGGTCACCCAGG
Source organism: Elephantulus edwardii (assembly GCF_000299155.1). Classification (NCBI taxonomy): domain Eukaryota; kingdom Metazoa; phylum Chordata; class Mammalia; order Macroscelidea; family Macroscelididae; genus Elephantulus; species Elephantulus edwardii. The sequence continues at coordinate 17,138,946 of NW_006399755.1, forward strand.
ATGAATACGTTTTAATGGGGCTTCCAGACGAAGACAGAGTAATAAAGACAGAAACACAATGTGAATGAAGGATAGTGGCAAACACAATGTATATAAGTTTTATATATGCACACCAATATAAAATAAAGATAAAAAACAAATAAAGACCTAGTCATCTACTTTCAGGACTAAGCTGAAGATATCTCTTTGGCTCACAGTAAAATACTGGGCTCTCTAGGTAGGAAGGCACAGAAGCACTGTGACTGCACCAATGAACTCAAGCAGATCTGTGATCCTTAAGATGGTGCAATGCTGAGCAACATTCTGTTCTGTTGCACATGGGATTGTCATGTTGGTGCCCACACCATAGCAATTAGCAACACCAACAATACCTATGTAAGGATGTTTTTGACAGTTTCTGGATAACAGAGCTCTTTGTTGCTGGTGTGCCATCCAGTCAAGTACAAGATAAGTTTTTTGATTCCTAATTATTGCTGTACATTTTGGTAGGGAGCAGAATTTGAGAGCCAATGTCCTGACAAACTCTGTCTTGCAAGCAGATCTAAGGGCTGTGGGGACAGTTGGAGGAGTGGGGTCAACACTGGAAGTGCTCATAGAGACCCTACGAGTAACAGATCTAAACCCTGTCCTATCCTGTGCCATTCTCACAATCTCTGACATACTCTGACAGCTATTGCTGTAGTCAGTGTTAATCCATCTGGTTGAAGGTCTTCTTTTCTTTCACCAACCCTCCACCTTTCCAAATTGATAGGCCTGCAGGTCTGACTCACTCCCAGAAGCAACCTACCTAGTTTACAATAGCTGCAGCCAATCAGCAAGCTCCATAATCACCTCCTCTACCAAGAGACTGCCCGCTTAACAGTGTCATCAATCGTCACCAGCAGTGTCAGTAGCTGCAATCAATCAGCGAGCACAACCACTTCTTCTACCAAGAGACGGCCCCTTCCCACAGAGCAGTTAAAAACCTGTTCATTTCCACTCCATATGTGAATTCTCTGACCCATACTGCCTATCTTTGACCTCAGGCAGTGAACCTTACCCAAGAGCCCCAATAAAAGCTTCTTTGCTTACTTTTGGTTTCTGTGCCTGTTTTACATAACACAAATATGATGTCCTTTTCTAAGGAACAGCCTTTCTTAACAATATGCCCAAAGTATGTAAGATGAAACTTCATTAACTTTGCCTCCAAGGAGCACTCTGGCTGTATCTTGTCCAAGATATATCTGCTTGTTCTTTTGACATTACATGGTATATTCCACACTCTTCTCCAACACCACACGCAGCTAGCATAGAATACATGAAAGTAGTTTCTGGTAGCCAGCAAAGCATTATGAAATTGGATCCGAATTATGTGTGAACATGTATGGTAAATATGGGATGTGGGATAACACATAGTCCCTTCTCCCAAGGAAATTTTTTGAGAACAAAGGCAGAAAATACTGATTTTTTTTTTAAAAAAAAACTACATGAAGATAAATATTTGATGAGTTATAATAAAACAAATCAAACGGAGGCAAAAGAACTCAGGATAATAGAAACTTTCATATAAGAACCAAAAAATTACTACTTTGGAATAGATTACAAGGCAAAGCAAGCCTTCATTGGGGTGTCCAAGGCTGTAAGAAGAACCGCCTCACTTTCTCCCTTAGATCTGCTGGTGGATTTGAACCACCAGAGAAGGGCAGCCCTTTGGGTTGGCAGTGTAACCTCCTTGGGACTATGCCACCAGGTATCCCTAAACCATTCACCTGAGCTGATCTTGAGAGTTTCATCCTCCAATGCCGTCCCCACTGAATATGTTTACAGAAATAACAACTTCTCTTTTTTACTGTTGTGTGTTGTGTACCATCGAGTCAGAACCGACCCATAGCAGACCATCTGGCAGGTTTTCAGAGGCAGTTAATCACATGGGTGGAGATTTCCATCCTCATAGCTTGGAACAGCTGGTAGCTGTGTGTCTTTTAGATTGCAATGAAGCTAGGGAGGATATGAGGAGTATCACAAAGAAAGATAAACTATTATCTTTGATTGCATTTATGTTCATTACCAGTGAATTTGAACACATTTCCATAATAGCTTTTGACTCTACTTTGCTGGAACCTCTCCATTATATTTTAACAGGCCACTAACCCTCTGATGTTTTTTCCACTCCACTGTGAGTTTCTCAGGAACAGAGATTGAGTATTGCTTATCTTTGTACCTTTTGTGCCCCATAGTAGAGCCTAGTGGGCACTGAGTAAAAGTGTTCAGCTGTGTTCCAGGCACTAGTACTGGGGTAAAGTGCCGAGACACCGGTATGTCACTCACAGAGCTGGGGGAAATGCAGCAGGCACTGGGTACTGTGCATCAAAGCCTAGTTCTGACACTTACTGTGTGTTAAAATAATCTCTCAGGTTCCTCATAATTCTTAACAGAAACTGATAGCTGCATAACATACTTTGTGCCTGATAAAATTATTTAAAATGTTGGTAATGCTAAAAATTCTTACTCTTATTTTCTTATTCTCTAGATTTCATAGAACATCATTGTCCATCATAGAACATCATAGCCTCTTAAATTGGTAGCCACAGAAGAATTTCATGAAACAATGTATGAGCAAGAGCCTGTGGTGATGAAGGAAGAAGTTCAAGCTACTTTGAAAGATTTGGCAAAAAACAAGGCCCAGGAATTGATGGTATACCAATTGACATATTTCAACAAACAGATGCTGCACTGGATGTGCTTGCCAAGTTGTGCCAAGAAATCTGGACAACAACCACCCAGCCTACTGACTGGAAGAGATCTATATTTGTTCTCATTCCAAAGAAAGGTGACCCTACAGAGTGTGAAAATTATTGAACAATATCATTAATATCACATGCAAGCAAGATTCTGCTGAAGATTATCCATAACCGACTGGAACAGCACATCAACAAAGAACTCCCTGGAGTGTGGGCTGGGTTTAAAAGAGGAAATGGTTCTGGAGATATTATAGCTAATGTTAGATGGATCTTGGCTGAAAGCAGAGAGTACCAGAGGAATGCCTATATGTGTTTCATTGACTATGCAAAGACATTTGACTGTGTGGATCACAACGAACTGTGGCTGATTCTGAGAAAAATGGGAATTGCAGAACACTTGATTGTGCTTATGTGAAACTTACACTTGGACCAGGAAGCAGTCACCAGACAAAGCAAGGGAACACGGCATAGTTCAAAACAGGGAAGGGTGTACACCATGGATGCATCCTATCTCCATATCTTTTCAATCTATATACAGAACAGATCATCTGGGAGGCTGGGCTCTATGAGGAGAAATGTGGCGTCAGGTTTGGAGGAAGACTCATCAATAATCTGTGTTATGTAAATGACACAACTCTGCTTGCTGAAACTGAGGAAGATCTGAAGTGTTGTTGCAGAAGGTCAAGGACTAAAGCCTTCAATATGGATTGAAGCTCAACATCAAGAAAACAAAGATTCTCACTGCTGGGACAAATGGCAGCATAATGATAGATAATGAAGAGATTGAGACTATTAACACTCCACAATCAACACTCTGGGTACCAGCAGCCAGGAAATGTAAAGATTAATTGCACTGGGAATATCTGCTGTCAGAGACCCCTCCAAAGCAACATTCCAGTCTGTAAACTAAGATGCCCCTGATCCAGGCAATAGTCTTTGCAATTACTTACTAGGCACCAGAAAGTTGGACAATGTCTAGGGGAGAACTGATGCCTCTGAGCTATCGTTCTGGAGAAGAGTATTGAATATACCATGGACTTCTAGGAGAATAAACAGGTTTGACCTAGAGAGGGTGAGACCAGGCTGCTCCTTGGAGGCAAGGATTCTGAAGTTTCATCTGATCTGACATACTTTGGCATGTTGCAAGGAGGGACTGGTGCTTGGAGAGGGATATCATGTTTAGCAGGGGGGAAGGACAGTGCAAGAGAGGAAGATCCTCGATGAGATGGATTGACTCAGTCACTGGGGTAATAGGGGTAGGTGTGTCAGAGACAATAAGATTGGCACAGGATAGAGCAGGGTTTAGGGCTGTTGTACATAGGGTTGCTATGAGTCACAGGGGACTTGACAGCACATAACAACAACAACACATAAATACATAACTTTAAAGCTTCTAATAGCTGCATTTAAGAAAATAAAAACAAGTATTTTCTTTAACTCAATAGATCCAAAATCATTAATTCAACATTTGATAGTAGCCACATTTCAAGCGGCCCCGTATCCATCTACGACTGGGCTGGCCTGAAGTGTAGACATGGCTTAAGAGACGCTGGCCTTTTCTATCACTAGTGCCCTCTAGTGGATGTACAGATGGACATCATCTTACCACCCGCCTAGGGGTCCTATTAATCATGATCACTTGTTCTTTTCTCTAATTCTTCAAATATTAAATATAAATAAGATGCTTTGTCTCCAAAAAAGAGAAAAGAATCACTTATTCATAATCAAAGGGCTGCCTTTGAATCTCCAGTCAAAGTAATAAAAATATTGGCGCAAGCCCTACTAGATTGGGTGAAAGAATTTCATGCCATTTCACCCATGAAAGGCAGTGGGCTTATTTATTGATATTGTCCCAGTATAAAAGTAAACTAGGTCATGTCTCTGCCTGAATTATAAGTCCAGTCAGTAACTGCCCAAAATCTAGGAAAAAAGAAAATGTAAATAACCTGGATAATTTCTCCAGTTCTTTCTCATGATGGTAGTGTTAGAGCCACACTGGGAGGTTCTGCAAGACCTTGTGAGTCATCAAGAGAGACCAGACTGTGTCTTGTGTCTTCTAATTCTTCGTAAATTGGTACCATGATATGAAGTGTAACCTTTAAGTAAGCTGAATACTTGATTTGCCACAACAATTCGTTTTGGAACAGCAGGAAGAGCATGGATTTTTAATTCAAACAAACTAAGATTTGCCTCTTAAATAATGTCATTTGCTATACAACCTTGAATCTTAACGTCATTGGCCTCTGATTTCTAATCTGAAAAGTGGGGATGATTATTCTTAATCTATAGGATATTCTTAGAAATAACAAATGATCTTTTCGTTATCATACAACTATTACTTGGGCATATATTATACACCAGACAGTGTGTATCACATGTCACATATATAGCAATAAAGAAGATAGAATCTGTCTCCTCTTCACGGGGCTTACAGTCTAATGTTGATGTTGTTGTTAGGTGCTGTCAAGTACGACTCATAGCAACCCTATGAACAAAAGATCTGAACTCTGTTGTATAACTATCGTCATTTCTCTAATGTTCATAGAGTTCCCAAAGGCATGTTGTTTAGGAAGTGGATGCCAATTCTGCTTCCAAACCTGTCTTAATCTGGGAGGTCTTCCAAACACTATCCACCATAGGTAACCATTATGGCATCTGACACACCAGTGGCACAGCAATCAGTGTCTAATAAGAAAAGCAAATATTAAAAAAAATAATTATTAATGACAAATTGAAGCGGAATGGTATGACATTTATCATGAAAAAGAACATTTCAAGGTCTATCCTGGAGTCCAATGTTGTGAGTGATAGACTATTATCCACACATACAAGGAAGTTCTGTTAACACAACCATTATTCAAATATACATAGCCATCATGAAAGCCAAAGATGAAGAAATTGAGGATTTCTACAAACCTTAGCAGTCTGGAATTGATCAAGCATGCAAATAATATGCATTAATAATAATGATGACTAGAATGCAAATGTTGAAAACAAAGAAGAACTAGTTGTTTAAAAAAATACTACCTTGGTGACAGAAAAGAGGCTGGGGATCACATGATAAAATTTTGCACAACGAAATATTTATTCATCACAAATACTTTTTAAAGAAACATAAAAGGTGACTATATACATGGCCTTCGGTTGATGGACTCCAAAGAAATCAGATTGACTACACTTGTGAAAAGAGATGTTGGACAAGTCCAGTATCAAGAGTCAAAACCAGGCCTAGGACTGACTGAGAAACAGACCATCAACTATCCAAATGCAAGTTCAAATTGAGTTTGAAGAAAATTGAAACAATTCTCTAGGAACCCAAATACAATGCTGAGTGCACCTCCATGGAATTTACAAATATTCTTTTTTTTTGGTCTTAAAGTATATTTTTCCTTTTTTAAAAAACTTTTCTTATTTTAAGAATTTTAATGAACATTTACAAAGATTTTTATTTCTATTCATTCATTGCTGCTCTTCTCTCCCGGCCCAGCCCTCCCCGGCCCCAGTTCGCTTCTCTCTTTGAAAAGTAAAAGAAACACTCCCTCCCTGGTACGCAATACCCCCCAAACCCCTCCCATTGCCCCAAGTACATTCCAACTTGATATATCAAGAACTAACGATGACAGAAGACTAGACAAGTTGTGAGATTATATCAAGGTATCATCCATGAGGAAAGAAAACATCCATTACGAAGGCAAAGTAGAAATAAAAGACCAAAATGGATATCAGAATAGATTCTGAAACTTGCATTGGAGTAACAAGAAACCCAAACAAGAAGGAATGATCCTGATATGAGAGAAGTGAACAGAAGATTTCAAAAGAAATTGTTATAATAAAATGTGCAAAGAGTTGGAGTCAGAAAACCAAAAGCAAATGGCAATCTATTTAAAAAATTAACATACTGACTGGGATAAAAATTTGGAAATACTACCTCAGACAAGGGTCTCATAAAAAAAAGTTTATAAAATAATACAAGGCCACCACAAAATAGTACACAAAATGCTGTAAGGCCACAACAAATTGTGGCTAACCTTGAGAAAAATGGAAATCCTGAAACACCTGATTATGCTCGTACAAAATCTATACTTGCACCAACGGGCAATCATCAGAACAGAGCAAGGAAACACTGCATGGTTCAATAACAGAAAAGGTTCATGTCAGGGATTCATCGTCTCTTGATATCTTCCAATCTGTGTGTAAATCTGATCATTCAAGAGGATGGTTTTCATGAGGAGGAATGTGGCATCAAGATTGGAGGAAGACCCATAAACAACCTGTGTTATGCAGATGACAACAGTATAGAATGGCAGATATTTGTTACTTGCTGAAACAGAGGAGGGTCTGAGGCATTTGTTGCAGAAGATGAAGGACTGTAGTTTTCAATATGGATTGAAGCCCAACATCAAGAAAACAAAGAGTCTTACCTCTTGGCCAAAGAGCAGCATCATGATAGATGGTGAAGAGCTTGAGATTGTTAAAAGTTTCAGCTTTCTCAGTTCCACAATCAACACTCTTGGCACCAGCAGTCAGGAAATCAAAAGACATATTGCATTAGGAAAATCTGCCATCAGGAACCTTTCCAGAGAACTGAGAAATAATGCACAGAAACTAAGCAAAATCTAAAGACTAAGGTGTACCTGATCAGGTCATGGTCTTTGCTATTACTTGCTATGCATCAGAGAGCTGGACAATGACTGAGGATGAGAGAAAAAGAATTAATGCTTTTGAATTGTGGTGCTGCAGAAGAGTATTGAACATAGCACATACTGCCAAGAAAATGAATAGGTCTATCCTCAGGAGGGTGAAACCAAGTTGCTCCTTAGAGGCAAGGACTTAGAGACTCTGTCTCAAATACTTTGGGCATGTATACAGGAGGGACTAGTCTTTGGAGAAGGATATTATTCTGGGAAGGATTGAGAATGGACAGCGTAAGAAAGGAAGACCCTGGAGGAGATGGATTGACACAATAATGAGGTAATGAGGGTATGTGTGTCAGAGATAGAGAGACTGGCTCAGGATAGAGCAGGCTTCAGAGATATTGTGCATAGGGTCACTATGAGTAATAAACAACTTGACAATACATAATAACAGTGACAAAATTTAACAGGACAGCAAACACCAAATGTTGGGGAGGATGACCCACTTATTCCACTGCTAGGAAAATACTCTGAGGAAATTAGAACTGAGACACAAAGGGAGATTTGTACACAAATGTTTATAGTAAAATTATTCACCATCCCAAGACTATGGAAACAGCCCAAATGTACAAACAAAATCAAATGAATTGAGACATTGTAGTACATTCACATGATGGAATACTACACAGCACTCAGGAACAATGATTTAGAAAAATATTACATTACTTGAGAGACACTGGAGAGCATTATGCTTAGTGAATTGACTCAATCTCATAAGGACAAATGCTATAAAAGACCATTTGTAAAAATAAAATTATAACTAGTAAAACATGTATGTAGGATTCAAGGCGGGAAAGGGGTGGGAACAGAGGATTGAGGATGGGCAGGGTGGAAATCATACGGTCATACAATTTGGTGGGAGAAAGAAGGGGGTAAAGGAAATGGGAATGATCCCATGGGGACCTGAAAAGATGGAGTAATGGTGGGCACAGTTCAGTGGTAATTGATTTTATAAAATGTAACATATGGGAACTATTGTGTGGAACACACACAAAGTGAGTGAAGGAAAATATAAAATACAATTGATATGAATTTTGTATATAAACAAATATAAAAGAAAAATTTGTAAAAATTTGCCAGTGAAAACTCTATTGGCCACAACAGATCCAGTATGTGTCTAACATAGTGCTAGAAGATGGCTTACATAGATGTCAAGGTTCTCAGAATACACAGTGGCTGAAACAATCCTTGGAAGCATATCAACAACCACAAAGATGGTCATGATCATGTGGATAGGATCAAAGTTCCATTGATTGAAAGGTTTCCATGGATTGACGTTGACTAGATGATAACTAGGGCTAGATGACAAGGAGCTCTGATGGCCTGTTGTTTGTTGTTGTTTGATGCCGTCGAGTCAGAGATAACTCATAGCGACCCTATGAATGAACGGCCTGAGCACTGTTCGTATGTAGAGTTTCCAGAGGCAAGCCATTTCGGAAGTGGATGCCGCTCCTGCTTCCAGGCTTGGTTTAGTCGGGAAGCTCCAGCCAACACTGTCCACCATGGGTACCCATTACCATGACTGGCACATCACTGTCACAGTCTTCAGCATCACAACAACCATGAGTTACCTCTGTATAGCGACGCACAGACCAGTGCTATACCACCTAGAAGAATGTTTGACAGGAAGACAATTTGAACCTGGCCGAGGGCCACAGATGAAAATCACCCACCTTTGGCTTGGTAGCATAGCTTCCTTTCCTTAGTGGTAAGAAATTGTACTTCAGTCTCACAGACACATGATTCTAATCCACTAGTTGCTTCACAGAAGAAAGATGGGCAATCTCCTCCTTGGTGATTTAAAGAGTCTGAAAACCCACTGGAGGGTCCACTACATATTGGTGCTAAATCAACAGTACACCACAACAACAACACAGATGACAACTAATATAAATAACAATTGTTGCTGTTGTTATGTGTCGCTGAGTCGCTTGCAACTCAGAGCAACATATACAAAACTCCTGAATCCTGCTCTATCCTAAGCAAACCTTATCATCTCTGACACACCTCCTCCCACTACCCCAGTCATTGAGTCAATCCATCTCATCGAGGGTCTTCCTTTCTTGCACTGACCCTCCATCATCCCAAGCATGATGTCCCTCTCTAAGGACTTCTTTCTCCTTGCAACATGTCCAAAGTATGACCTTGCCTCCACGGAGCAGCCTGGTTTCACCCTCTTCAGGACAAACCTGTTCATTCTCCTAACAGCCCATGTCATATTCTATACTCTTTTCCAGTATCATAGCTCAAAGGCATCAAGTCTCTATCATCTCTAGATATTGTTCAGCTTTCTGATGCATACCAACTAATTGCAAAGATCATGGCCTGGATCAGACACACCTGTCGAAGATCTTCAGTTCTCTGGAGAGGTCTCTGACAGATTTTCCCAATGCAATTTGTCTTTTGATTTCCAGGCTGCTGGTACCCAAACTGTTGATTGTGAAGCCAAGCAAGCTGAAGCTGTTAATAATCTCAATCTCTTCACCATCTATCACAATGCTGCCAATTGGCCTGATGTTGAACTCCAATCCATATCAAAAGCTGTAGTCCTTGACCTTACGCAACAAGCACTTCAGGTCCTCCTCAATTTCAGCAAGCAGAGTTGTGTCATTTGCATCTCAATTCCTGATACTACATTCCAAATCCTCAAAGAGCCCAGCCTCCTGGATGATCTGTTCTGCATGTTGATTGAGAAAATATAGAGATAGGATGCGTCTCTGGCGTACACCCTTCCTGATTTTAAACCATGCAGTGTTTTCTTGCTCTGTTCTGATGACTGTCTCTTGGTCCAAGTATAGGTTTCACAAAAGCATGATCAAGTGTTCTAGGATTCTCATTCTTCTCTCAGTCAGCCACAGCTTGTTGTAATCCACACAGTCAAACGCCTTTACATAGTCAATGAAACCCTCAAGTACTCTCTGCTTTCAGCCAAGATTCATCTAACATTAGCTATAATATCCCTGGTAGCCTCTTTTAAACCCAGCCTGCACATCTAGAAGTTCTCTGTTGATTTGCTGTGCAAGTCAGGAATTTCTCTCCACTGAACATCTACCACATGTCATGTATTGTGTTGGCTTTTCTATATCACAAATCTACAATTTTTCTGTTAACATCCTTGTTTTACAAATAAAGATGCTAAATCTTAACTAGTTTCCTGGGATTAGAGCTGGTTCTGTCTATTTTAAGTGTCTAAACCAGGCTTTCAATTCTCATTATTTTGTATCAAGTATGTTTTTGTTGTTATGCATCATCTAATCAGGACCTATTCATAATTTTCCAGAGGGTTTTCAGAGACTGTAAATTGCATTCAAGGAGATCAGCCATTTTCCTCCCATGAAGCAGCTGGTGAGTTTGAACTGTTTGCCTTTGAATTAGGGAGCTCTGGCAGCCTCGTGACAAGAAACTGTGCTCCAATCCTCAAGGCAGATGGTTCAAGGCCATCAGCCACTCCATGGTAGATGGCAATCTCCTCCCATGCAATTAACTGCCTCTGAAAACTCCCCAGAGGGTCAGCCATGAGTTGGTTCTGATCCAACAGTATACAACAACAACACCATGTCTTCAGATTGGCGACACAACTCCTTTCCCACAAGGCAACCAGAGCTCCCAATGTATCAAGTATAAATCTTTTCCATTTCTCAACTCTCCTTTCTCATTGAGGGTAAAGCCTCAATTTTGTCAATGTCTTCTAGAGATAAAAAAGAATCATGTATGTAAAGTGCTTGATGCAGAGTATAATTATGAAAGCATTTTAGGTCTTTTGTGTCCCTTTGCAAACCAGTTAGCAGAGTAGTTCCTGTTGTCTTTTACCATCTAGCCCTGTATCTACAGTAAACAGCAACCAGTAGACTCTGAATCAGTTCTGACTCTTTCTGACCCTACATGTGTCGGGGTAGAACTGTGCTCCATAGAGTTTTAATGGCTGATTTTTCAGAACTAGATCACCCACCAGAATTTTCTAGAGTGACATAGACCTAAAGCAACAGCTTGGTTAGCAATTGGAGTTGTTAACTGTTTGTACCACCTAAAGATTGTATAAATAAAATTCTTAGACTCAAACCTCATTTCTGTAGAGTTGGTATCAGCTCATAGTTGACCCTCTATTAGGCAGGAACTGACAAGAGAGAAGACAACTCATATCCCTGTCCTTGCTCCATTATAGATCCAAACAACTAGAGAGGCATAGTTACTAGGTTAGCAGTGCAACTCTCTATGGACTAGGAAACCAAATCTTCCTATTTAAAAACAGTTATGCTGATTTAACTGTTGTTGTTACGTGCCAATGAGTCACTTGCTTCTTATAGTGACCCTATGTACATTAGCTCTGAACCCTGTCCTATCCTGAACCAAACTCATCATCTCCAGCAGACCTTATACCATGTCTGCAGTTACTGGGTCAATCCATCTCATCCTGGGTCTTCCTCTTCTACACTGTCCCGCTACCCTTCTGAGCATGATGTCCTTCTCCAAGGACTGGTCCCTGCTTGCCACGTGCCCGAAGTATGTGAGACAGAGCTTCAAAACACTTGCCTCCAAGGAGCAGCCTGATTTCACCCTTTCCAGGACAGACCTGTTTGTTTCCCTGGCAGTCCATGGCACATTCAACACTATTCTCCAGCACCACAACTCAAAGGCATCAATCTTTCTATCATCCTTAGTTATTGTCCAGCTTGCTTATGCATAGTGAGTAACTGAGAAGACCATGGCTTGGATCAGGTGTACCTTAGTCTCCAGACTGTTATTGTTGCTCTTCAGTACTCTGGAGAGGTCCCTAACAGCAGACTTTCCTAATGCAATTTGTCTTTTGATTTCTTAACTGCTAGAGTCAAGAGTGGTGATGGTGGAACCAAGTAAGCTGAAGTTGTTAGCAGTATCAACCTCTTTACCATCTATCTTGATGTTACCATGACTCTATCAAAATGCAAAGTGTTTTATATACTCCATCTTTATTTCATAGTCTCATACCATTCACTCCTGGTTCAAGTTTCTTTTTTCCTGTGCACAAGATCTCTCTGTTTTCATGTTTCTCTCAACAGATATGCTTGGGGACACCAGCTTCTCTCTTTACAAGCATTGACCATAGCACTAAATAGATGTATTTACATTCTGTGGGTTGAAAAACCCACACTTCCTGACTGCAATGAATGAAGGGCCACCTGCAATGCTGCTGGTTACAGCCAGACATAAAAGCAATTATCAGTTCATTGGCCATTTGGACATAAAACTGCTTGGTCCCGCAAAGATATTTCCCCATGGTGGGGATCAGTTTAATAACAGCCTCACATGACAGTGAAAAGCACATTTATTTCCTATAACCTACAAAAGTCTTTATTGCATATAGGATAAATAACAGGCCTCTGTGAATTACTGGTCTGTAATGCCACTGAACTGACTTGGGGCACAAATCACAGTGGGAGAATCTGCGGTTTTAAAAATCAAGCCCAGGAGTTGGAAACAGAAAGGAGGAAGATGGACTTCGGTGGGAGAGTGAGGACAGCCTGCTGTCACCCAATGGTCCAGCGCGGCCGCGTCTGCCTGGCACAGGCCGTGCTTCTGCTCAGCAGTAGGTGGTTCGAGGCATGATTACAAAGCAGTAAAAACAAGACCTCGCCTAATCCTTAATGATTTTCAAAGCAACAGCATAGCCCATGTTTTTATATACTGGAATTTTAATATCACCCCAGGGGATAAACAAAGCGGGAATTAACACTCCCATTTTGCAGATGGAGCAATTAATTTAAAGTGAGTTTCCTAGGACTGTTAAGTGTAGAATTGAAAACCATTTGGATCTATTCTGACTCATGCCGACCCTAGATAATTCCGATTAAAACTGTGCTCCATAGACTTTTCAGTGGCTCATTTTTTTGTCTGAAGTAGAATGGCATATATTTCTTCCAGGGCATTTCTGTGTGGATTTGAAAGTCTGTCTTTTGGTTAACGGCCAACTGCATTGAACATTTGTACCACCCAGGAATTCCTCACAAAGAGCATTTTCCTTTAAAGATCATGAGCTCCAGAGATCTAGTTTCCTGCTGCCTCTCTGACGGTATCACATTCAGTTCCAAAGGGGCTCACATCCTTGCTGCTTCTCAAATACCCACAGTGTGTTCCTGACTCAGTACCTTTGCACTTCTCCCTCTCTCTACCTGGAACCCACATCCCGCAGATACCAGGGTGGCTTCTTACCTCAACCCCATTCAGATTATTGATCAAATATTACCTTCTCAGTGACTCTTCCTGGCTGCTGTACCTGAAACCTTATTATCCTCAGTACTCTCTCGCTCTCTTTTCCTGTTTCTTTCCCTAGTATTTAGCATCTTCTGACAGTCTATAAAATGTCCTTAGCTATTTGTTTATTGTCAATCTTCCCTACCATTTTCTTTATTCACCACTTTAAACTAGAGTAGTGATAGGAACATACTACACGTTCAAAAAAAGATTTGTTCAATGGATCTGTGGACTAAATAAAGACATTCATGATGTATTCATAAAGTCAGGTGGGCATGGTCCTTCAGGAGAGGTCCAGAGTTCATTGCTCCTACCAACAACAACAGTAGTTAGTGTTACAATAGTACAAAATGGCTCAGGATAGGGCAGGGTACAGAGCACATAGGGTTGCTATGAGTCACAGGTGAGTTGATGACACATAACAACAGTGCAATACAAAATTTTTTAAAAAACTGTGTTAACTATATGTGCCATGCACTGTGTTAAACACTGTAGTTATATGAATGTATTCCCAAAGTGACCTAGCTAGTTGGAGATGGAGTCAGTTAGTGATTTGCATGCAGGCCAATTCCACTCCAGATGTCATACTCAGACTTAATGTGAAGTTATATTGTTTTTCTCATCGCAACTTAATTTCACCATTTTTTGACTCCTGGGCTCTCCAATTTCCTCAATGTCCTAGTGTAGGATGTCTTGGGCCTGCCTATCCAGATCAACTCAATCAACAGGAGGCTGACATTCATCGATTATAATAATGGACTTCCAATTGGGTCAACAACAGTCTTGGCAAGAGTCTCACAAGAGCTTAGAAGAGAAAAGAAATCAAGTCATAGTATTTGTTTCACTCGTTCCTTCGCTGTCATCCTCTCTGGCTCTTTGCCTCCATTAACATTCTATTCAATGTGGACCTGTTCGCATAACCTTTTGTTTCTGGGTTCCAGTTCCTGCTCTTTTGTCTACAGCCATCAGATTCATAGGTAATAGCCCAGGGTACTATCTTTTGTGGATTTCTGCCTAAACCCTAGTAGACAGACCCTTAATTAAATCCTCCTTGAAATGAAACCCTCCATGATCTGAGTTTGTCTTCTGCTTTCTGTTACCTTTTGTGAACTCAGAGTTCTAATGCTTCCCTCTGGCCTCATCTCTGCCATTCAGATGGAATTTGTATACATATATATGTGTAATGGATTTAGCACAATTCTTGATGGCATGTACATGTCGCATGTCATTATTTACTGTTATTATTAATTATTAATGCCTTTAAAAATATTTCTATTTTTCTCTTAATTACAATCAATATTTACTTCCCTTACCATCCCTAGCGACTTCACACTTTACCTAGCCTGAACTTTGAGTTTCTCGCATGGATACACTCTTTACTGCCAGGTCTTTGTACATTCCAAGAAAAGATTAAAAAAAAAAAAGAAGAGCATCCTGTCCCCGTTCTCCACTGGAACAACTCCTACTTCTCCCATGGCATCATTTCTTCTCTGATGCCTTCTCTGATTCTTCAAGGCCATTTCTGGGGACTCTTCCCTCTGAGATGTGCGTATCTTCTATTTTTTCCATGATGACAGTCATCATATTGCACAAATATTATCTGACTTATTATTCATACTATACTGTGATGTTTACATGGCAGTAAGATCCAGACTGTCTTATTCTTACTTGCATTCATGTTGCTCATTACATGAATATACATGGATCCATGAATGTATGTGTTACATAATCAAAACATGTATTACATATTAATGCTAATGTTCTTGGAGTGTTTACTATATGCCCTGCACTGTTCTAAACCCTATAATCCTATTATCTCATATATTCCCCTTATTGTCCTCTGAGAGGGTGTTGTTGTTAAGGGTCCTTGAGTTGACTACAACTCATAGCAACCCTAAGAATCACAGATCTGCACCGTGTCCTGCCCTGTACCATCTCCACCACCTCTAACATGCTTGAGTCCAATGTTATAGTCACTGTGTCAATTCATGTTGTTGAAGGTCTCCCTCTCTTTTACTAACCCTCTACTCTTCCCAGGAGGATGTCTTTTTCCCAGGGCTGACGCCTCCTGACAACTCACCCAAAGTATATGAGATGAAGCTTCACCATCCTTGCCTACGACACAGGTACTGTTAAATTTCTCCTTTTACAGTTGGCCACAATGGGAGGCACAGGCTGAGACAGGTGGTCGCCCAACTGCATTAGTCTTGGCATTCTTCCAGGTGTGCTTTGCAATTCTACCAGCAAATCCCACTGATTTCAGTTTCCCAGTGAAAAATCCATCTTGGCCTTAAACTCATTTATGCCTCCTGCTCCCACTTTATCACCCACGCTCAAGTGCAGCATGGTGTGATAGCTCTTTGCCAGCCTCCGAACCATTTCCCCAGTAATCAGGGAGGTGCAATTGATTCAAAGTGTTAATATTTGCTCACCACTGAGACCATCCAGGGGCCTCATCACTCATAGAAAGGCTACCCATTGGAGTATCACAAGTGTAGGGCTCCTGAAAGCTGCAATAGGAGCCAACGGTGAGAGCTACAGGATTCCTGAAGATGTAAAACCTCATCATGGGAAGTTGCATATCTTCCTACCCAACGTGGGCTTCCTGGCAGACAGATGAAAATTAGGTTAAAGGAGATTGGAGTGGGAATTGGATACCAGTGCATGTTTCTGAATCTTGGAGTTTTTGAATCCTCATTTATTCACTCATTCATTCAGCTGTCATGTACTGACTGTGCACTGTGTGTGAGGCACATCACAATATGACAGCAACTCCAAAGGAAGAAGTCATCTTATCCATTCTCTCATCTTCAGGCGGGAGCTCTGGTGGTGTAGTTCTTAGGGACTGGCTCTGTCCATCCAAAGGCAGCGCTTCTCCGGCAGTTTGAGTGTACCAGCAGCTCTGTGGGAGAAAGCTGGGCTGGCCCCTACTGTGTGCTTTACTGCCTCTGACACTTGTTGAGGGATCAGTTACAAGTTACAAAAGATCAGTTATGACTTGACAGCAATATGTTTTGAGTTTGATCTTCATATAAGACGATACCAAAGGTATCCATTTGGTTTTCTCCTCTGTTTCAGATCCTCTAGGACAGGTGGAATGATTCAGAAAGAAACAGGAAAAATACACAAAGTCATGGACAGTGAAAGTCATAACTGGTCCCCTTCTGCTCCAAGCACACCCGTATCCCAGCCCTAACACCATCCAGATCCTTAAACTTCTTGTTGTTTTAGAAACCTCCTCACTTTCCCAGTCTATTCACAGCAATCACATCTCCTTTGGAAGTAGTACAAGGGATAGAAGCTACGAGAATGGACAGCAGAGCTGTACAGTGCAGGCCTACATCCTGGTTCTTAATTTTCTAGCTGGATAGTCGTGAAGAAGTCACTCAAACCCCATGTACCACAAATTTTTCCACCCACCAAGTGGCAAAAGAGATCACAGTAATAATGACTAAATAAGTTAATGGACGAACCGTTAAAGTCAGTGCCTGACACCTGTTACCTGCTGTTAGCTCTCAGGGTCACGGCCCCTGCCTTACGGCAACCCACATAAAATGGGATCAAATGTGTGATCCATGAAACCTTACTTTGTAGATTTCCAGTAGCTTGCCAAGTTTTTTTTCCTAGTTCCTCTTAGTCTGGAGGCTCCATTAAGATCTGTCCAAGATGAGTGATCTTGCTGGTATTTTAACACTGACAGCTTAACTTTCAGCATTTTTGCATCATAAGAGACACTACAGAACAGAAAGTATTGTTATTTTTATGTACTGTCAAGTCTGAACTAAGTCACTAAGTGCCTACTCTCCCATTGGGTTTTCAGAGGCAATAAATCACACGAGAAATTGTCCATCCTTCTCTTGTGCTGCTGGTGGAAGATTCAAATCACATGTCTTTGCATTGACAGTACAGCTCCTTCCCATAAGGCCACCAGAGCTCCCTGGAGATAGCTAATTTTATCAGTATTGTTGTTATTATTACACTTGATTGGTGTTTGCTACACCCACACTTCTGCAAATCTAGTAATCGCTTTTTTATGTATGTCTGAATGACTGGAGCTCTGGTGGCCTAGTGGAAAAGGAACTGTGCCACCAATCCAATCCACCAGTGGCTCCACAGTATAAGCATGGACAATCACCTCCCAAGCGATTTACAGTCTCTGAAAACCCACTGTATGGTTAGGCATGAGTCAATTCCTACTGCACGGCAATGGAGAGAGACATGAACACATATACCAATCAGGTTATCCCTCGGTGATACAAAGAGTTAAAAGTTAATGTGCTCAAATTCCTAACTGAAATGTCAACCAGTTCAAGTCTATCCAGTGGCACCTCAGAAGAAAGGCCTGGCAATCTTCTTTCAAAACCAGTCATCAAAAACCCTGTGGAGGACTGTTCTACTGTGACACACATGGGATTACCATGATTTGAAGGCAACTCAAGAGCAATTTTTTGCTTCTTTTTTTTAAGATCTAGAGTTCAGGGAAGCAAAGAAAAACAAAATTCAGAGGAGAAGCCATCTCCCACCCCAAGTGGAGTTCTTTCTCCATCCTCAGGTGGCCTCTAAGCTTGGGAGCTAGTAGGGAAAACAACCACAATTATGTCCATTGCTTCCCTGTGTTCTGGTCTGTGCTGCAGAGCAAAGAGCTCAGACTTCTGCAGACAGATCAGCTTGACTTTGCTCTCTTTGTGAAGAACCATCTACACCTAGTCTCCATCTAACCATTTTTATAAGGACAATTTCGTGAAAAGAGTTACACATTCACCATACTGGACAACCATCATTACTACCCACTACCAAAGTTCTTCATCACCTTGAAAAAGAAACTCACAACCCCAAGAGCAATAACTTCCCCATTTCCCTTTCACCACAGGCCCTCCTAAATATTGCTACCCTTTATCTCTCTACATTTGCCTATTCTATGTATTTCATCTTGGAAGGAGGAGTGGCATCCGCTTCCATAACAGCTTGCCTCCGGAAACCCTATGAACCTGGAGAGAGGATGAAAGGCACCCAAGCATCGAGGACTCTCCCTCATAGGGTTGCTATGAGCTGCCTGCGAATCGATGGCACTTAACAACAACAACAATGTATTTCATAGACCTAAAATCAGACAATATTTGTCTTTCTTCATCTAATGTGCCACTCATCGTAGTTTCAAGGTTCCTTCATGACACAGTATGCACCATAACTTCATTTATCTTTATGGCTGAATGATATATTTTTTTATCCAGTCATCCTCTGGTGAACACTGGCATTGCTCTCCAGTTTTTAATGTATGCAAATCAAGGGATATTTCATCCCCCTTGTTTTTTTCTCCATCTTTACTTTGGAACATTTGTTTTATGTCTCTGTGACTTTCTCATCGATGTAGATAAGAATAGGTAAAAGAAGAGAGCTGAGTGAGAAAATGCAGGTGTGTGGAAAGGAAAATTTCCTCTGATAGTCTTTCCTCTTCCCCACTCTCTGAAGGCGTGCACAGGTCCTATGCCGAAGTATCCATTAACTTCACCACTGACAGAAAAGCCCGCACTGCAGCCTGGAAGACAGTGCCAGTTCTCAGCTTCCATGTCCAGGAGCAGTCCGGCTGTTAGACAAAAGGCGACATTAGCCCGAGCAGCGTCTCCCTGACTGTCTGTTCTCATGCCTCCCCCTCCTGCCATGACATCACATTCTGATGTGAAGCATCTGGTTCC
Organism: Elephantulus edwardii; assembly: GCF_000299155.1. Lineage (NCBI taxonomy): Eukaryota > Metazoa > Chordata > Mammalia > Macroscelidea > Macroscelididae > Elephantulus > Elephantulus edwardii. The sequence goes on from NW_006399755.1 coordinate 17,158,281, forward strand.
TCGGCAGGGGGATGCCACATTTCCACTGCAGGAGGCCACTGTTTGGGGAAGCCAGCCAAGCCAAGGGCTGTCTGCCTTCCTGCCGCTTTCTCCAGTGCTGCCAGGAAGAGGGAAAAGGGGAAAAAAGAGAAGTATCTGTAATCCTCACTAACTCTATCCTCTTCCTCGGCTGCAGAGAGGCCCTGTAGTGACAAAAAGATGGTAGGGAGCCCTTCTGAGAGGGGCTTCATGACGTCGTCCCCTTTCCTCTTCCCATACAAACACACGCTTTATGCATCAAGGTGGCCAAGGGTGTGTCAACTGACATGATCGTGCTTTGGCATGAAGTGAACCTGTATTTGAGTCCTGACTGTGCAGCCTTGAGCAAGTTGCTGTGCCCTTACTGTTTCCTTCTCTGTGTGACAGGGCTGAGTGACATTTAAATGAGATAGAGGAGTAAGTGTATGACCAAAAAGCAGGCATCAGTAAAAGAAATTACCTTTCTCAAAGATGGGAAGGCATTTCTCTTCTTTGTAGCTAATCCATGACTCATAAATTAACCCAGTTTCTTGCCATGTCCACTTGTTGAATCTTGCCATGTCCACTTGTTGAATCTTGCCGTGTCCACTTGTTGAATCTTGCCGTGTCCACTTGTCCTTGTTGCTGTTGAGTGCTGTTGGGGGGGATTCCTCTTCACAACATCTCCATATAACAAAGTAGAAATTTCCCACAAAATACTCCATTGTTGTAATTTCTGTAGGAGAAGAGATCTATCTCTTCCCATGAGGCCACTGGATAGAATCAAACAATCAACTGATCAGTTACTATTGAACTATCAAGACTTCTTGACATGTCACTAGTAGGAATTTAAATACTACTTAATCTAACCTCTCTCTTGAATAGTAAGACAAATAATTTCAAAAAGAGAAAACTATTTTGATGATCTAATGATGTACCTTGGGCTGAAGCTAATTTTCTTCATACAATAAGAAACATCAAGGAAAACGTTCTCTCTATGAGAATATCATATATCTATCTCTATCTCTGTCTCTATCTATCTATATGCAAATAATTTCTTCAATGTCCTACAGTAACACTAACAGGATGTCTCATGTAGTATAAGTTGTCTCCCTTAAATCTCTCCCACAGCTACCACCTTATTCAAGCCTTACTTTCTATAAAAATAAAAAAGTAAGTAACCCAGTGCAGGGAAAATATGTCCTATTGTACAGATGAGGAATATGAGGCTCAGAGAGCTGTGGGGACTGAGCAAAGGCACAGGCCTAGTAAATGTAAGACAGGGATCAGAACGAAAGTCTTCCTCTTGTCCGGAGTGTTCGATGTAGTTGTTAATCGCTTTCAAATGAGGGAATCCTGTGCAAAGTTCAGAGAAGACTCAGAAATGGCCTGACCAGGAACCTCTACTTCTCCAGCAGACTTTGGCTGCCATTCTTCCATACTGCTTTCCCAGACTCTTTGAAACATCCATTTTCATCATACCACTCTTCTGTTGAGCAACACTGAAAGACACACACTGTCCTCCGATGGGGAAAAACACAGTACTTCAGCTTTCATTTTTGCTGTAGGATGGAAACACTCCTTATGCTACCAGGAATCCTAGCTCCAATACTCAAGTCAAATGGGTATATGACAGAGCACTTACTTGAGGCTTCACATTTTGAGATGGTCACTTGGCACTTCACAATGTACAGCCTCATGATGAACAGATCTTACTGTCCAATCTTCAGATGCATAGAAAACAACCACAAATACCATGGCTCGGGTCAGCTGCACCTTAGTCTTTAAAGTGACATCCTTACTCATCGGCACGTTAAAGAGGTCCTTGACACCTAATATGCCCTAAACAAAACATCAATATATGTTTTGCACTGTCAAGAAACAGTAAGTCTGTATTGGAGAGGATGAAACCAAGTTTCTCCTTAGAGAGTAGGATTTTGCAACTCCATCTCACATACTTTGGGCATGTGACCAGGAAAGATCGGTCCTTGGAGAAGGACATCATTCTTGGAAGGTTCAGTGACAGCACAGGAGAGGAACGTCCCAGATGAGATGAAGTGATACAGTAACTGGGGCAATGGGCCTCGGTGTATCTGGGTCAATGGGACTTGCTCCGGACAGGGCAGGCTTCACAGCTGTTGTACATAGGGTCATTATGAGTTGCAGGAAACTTGATGGTACTTAACAACAACAACAAATTGTTTCAGTGCTTGTTGATTGTGAATTCAACCTGATTTAGATCCACTGCCATTGTAAGCTCAATAAAATGGCAAGTGAAGGGGGAACATGCAGCAGCCAAACCATATCCACTTTCAACCAAAATATATCCACTGTCATCAAGTAGATTTTAACTCATAACAACCTTGTAGGACAGAGTAAAACTACCCTATAAGGTTTCCAAGGCTATGACTCTTTTAGAAGCAGAGTACCTTTCTCCCACTGATCAGCTGGTGAGTTTTAATTGCCAATTTCTGGGTTCTTAGTGTAATGCTTTAACCACCAAACCACTAGGACTTCTTGGACAAAAATTAAAGGTGGATAAATAAAAACCCTCATTATCATTGAGTTGATGCTGACTCATAAAAACCCTAGAGGACAGAGGGGAACCACACTGAGGCTGTATGTAAATCTTAATGGAAACAAATTTATCACATCTTTCTCCTATGAAGTGGTTTATGGGTTTGAACCACCAACCTTTCATTTAGGACCCAAATTAACTGCTGTACCACCAGGTTATAAGTCATTTCTTTGTGTAAGTCAAGAAAAAAACATCTCTCCAATGACAGCATTTTAGCTCCACCACAGGAAAACCATCATGAGAAGTGTATCATGGGAATATGGCTTCCGGAAAATAGTAAATAAACTCTTTAGGAGTGTTCTATTGATCAAAATTGTTATACTTTAAAGTCCAGAGTGAAACATACAATCCACTTTTCATACCTTCTCAGTCCAGACTAGGTAAAATAATGTAATAAAGTTGAAAGAATGAGAATGTCTACTTAGGAACCAGACAACAGAGAATCTAATCTTTCGTCAAGTTCCTTATAAACTAGAGATCTTTGGCAAGTAACTAGGTATCTTTGAGCCCTGAGAATCTGTGTTACTCTCTGACCACTGCTGTAACACAAATAATTCAAGTGGGTGGGTTTAAAGAATGTTGTTGTTATGAGCCGTTGAGTCGCTTGCGACTCATAGCGACCCTATGTACAACAGCCCTAAAACGTGCTCTATCCTGTGTCAATTGCATGGCTTCTGACACACCCATCCCGATTACCCCAGTCACTGAATCAATCCACCTCATAGAGGGTTTTCCCCTCCTGTGCTGTCCGTCCACCCTCCCAAGCATGATGTCCCTCTCCAAGGACTGGTCCCTCTTTACAACATGTCCACAGTATGTCAGACAAAGCCCCAGAATCCTTGCCTCCAAGGAGCTGCCCAATTTAACCCTCTCCAGGATGAGTCTGTTTGTTTTCCTAGTTTAAAGGATAGAAATTTATTTTCTCAGAATTTGGAGCTACAAGTCCAAATTCATGGCATTGGCATTAGGGGAGGCTGCTGGCTTCCCAGTGGAAGAACTTTTTTTCTTTCCATTTCTATATTAAAAAAAAAATCATTGTCATCAAGTCAAAATCAGTTCATAAATGACCTACCAGTGGGTTTTCTAAAGCTGTAAATTACCCAAGGGGAAACTCTTCATTGCTCTAGGCTACTGGTGGATTTGAACTCTCAGAGAGACACCACACTGCCTTTTAGCAGAATACCTTCTTTATGGACTATACTCTTTGAACATCCTACAGTCTTAACATTTCTCAGTTCGCTCAAGGTAATGTGACCTCTCTCTGTCCACCTCTATGCCGTTCTACGCCTCATTCACTCACTATCATCGAGCTGGTTTCACCTTATAGCAGCTTGGCTTCGTAAATAGGAGGAGACCGTTCACCTTTTCTTCATGGAGTTGTTAGTGGGTTCAAACCACACAGGGAGCCTTTTGGTTGGCAGTGCAAGTTAGTATGGCCTACATCCCCAGAGTTCCCATATCAGTGCAGGATATGTCCTATATCTAATTAGTTCTGAATTATAAAAAGTGCTTCCTTGTCTAATGTGCTCTTTTTATAAATCAGAGGTAATTAGGTTTAGGAAACACTAGTACACTGATAGGGCCTCATTAACATAACAAAGAAAAATGAAAACTCTGTTCTGAAAAAGGATCATTTCCAGAGTCAGTCGTTGCAGGTTAGGATTCCACCCATATTTTGAGGGGTCACAACTCAATCCAGAGCAATATTGATCTATAAAATGGGTATCCTAACAGTGGAATTGTTCACAGGGTTTCCAGAGGCCTGCCTTTTCAGAAATGATAAGCAAAAGAATAAATATATGTCTTGGAGAAAGGACAGTTAAAGTGTCCTTGGAGGCAAAGAGAATGATGCTTCACATACATACTTTGGGCATGTTGTTGGGAAAGTCTATTCCTTGAAGAAGGACATCATGCTTGGAAAGGTGGAGGGTCAGTGAGAGGAAGACCCTCAACCAGATGGAGTGACACAGTAACTGCTGCAATTGGCTCAAGTGTGTTAGAAATGATCAGAATGGCATAGGACTCATTCATAGGGTTGCTATGAATGTACTCAACTTGAGGTCTCCTAACAAAAACAATAATTAAAAGAAACTTCTGGTGGACTAGTGGTTAAGGAGCTGCACTACAACCCAAAGGTGGGCAGTTCAAATCCATCAGCTGTTCTGAGGGAGAAAGATGGGAAATCTCTTATGCAATTTGCAGCTTCTGAAAATCCAGTGGAGGGTCAGCTCTGCATAGGCAACAATGAATTTGAGCCGGTTTAGGTTTTTGAATTGTGTTTTGTGTGTGTGGTTATTTTTTGTAAGGATTTTTATTACCAATGAAAACACTGAGTGCTGATTACATTAGCTCTGCAACTTCTTTGCATCACCTTGTTTCAGCCTCTATGTCATCCTTATAAGGTAGAAACTAAGTTATCATAATATTTCACTTTAGCAAAGCAAATTGCCTGTCTTCCAGAGCTACCAAACAGGAAGAGACAAGAATTCGGCTTCAGTTCCAAGTTCTTAAGAACTTTAAATGTAATAATAATAGCACTTTCTCAGTGATGAATTGAGGACTAAACAGGATTGCATATTTGAAACATTATTTTTAAATCACAAAAGTGTTGCATACACATGTAGGGGTTTATTAGACCTTCCCTCCTTCTGCATGAATAGACTTAGAATAAGCCAAGGAAATTCCATTTTACATCCTACTCTCTCTTTATTCTTAACTGCTATTGTGAAATGGGGGCTTGGGGACTTAGGGAAGCAGTTAGGAGCCAAGGAATCAGCTATAGAGGTGCAAGGAGGGAGCTAAAGAACCACAGGGCCTCACCAGGCACACAATTTGCAAGCTGATCTGCAAACTGTTTGCAGGGACCAATTACTCTCATTTTAATTAATGAACACCCAACTACAGTCCATCTGAGAAATGCATAAAAATATGGTCACAAGTGAAGGTTACAATGTGTCAGTCACCAGACCTGGAAGCACCTTTCTCAAACTGTTGTGCTGGGTGTCACTATGGAGACCACATTTCAGCATTTATGAAGACATAAATATTTCTGTTAAAGCGCCTAAGTGAAGTGCTGGTGTTGAGTGCCTGCTTTATGGTTGGCATTGAGCTGGGTACTGCAGGATTCTCGAAGCACAGACCAGTCAGTCCAGGACCAAGTGGGCTGGGGATGGAGAGGTAATAACTGCCGGGCACCTGGAAGCTTTTATGCCATACTATCAGTAAGCTCCGAGGTCCTGGTGACTCAGTATCAGAATTCCTGCCTTCGGCCCAGGAGAGTCAGGTTTGATTTCAAGCCCATCCACCTCAAGCACAGCCACTATTAACCTACCAGTGTAGGTTTGCATATTGTCATAATCCTAAACAAGTTTCAGTGGAGACTGCAGACTCCGAGCAGGAAGAAAAAGCTGGCAATCTACTTCCAAAATCAGTCATTGTAAACTGTATGGATCATAACAGCCTGATCAGCAAATGATTCAGGGGCTGGCAGCAGGACCAAGGAGTATTTTGTTCTGCTGTGCATGAGATTGTCCTAAGTAGGGGCCAATTGGCCAGTCTCCAAGAACAACATCCTGGACAGTGCCTGATGCTGTACAGGACCCTGCAGCGGAGCACACCGACTGGCCTCCGTGGAATTTAGCACAGATTATTGATAATGGCAGTCGGTAAACTATATGCTGTGATTCCTCTGAGCTAGGCGCTCTTGTGCAAGTCCTTTACATTGCTGTGTTGTCTGCTTGTCAAGTAAATTACGATTCATAGCTACCCAAAAGGACAGTGTGGAACTCCCTCACAAGGCTTCCTAGGCTATAAATCTTTACAGAAGCAGAGTGCCACATATTTCTCCCATGGAGTGACTAGTGGGTTTGAACAGCGACCTTTTGGAGAGCAGCAAAGCATTTAACCACTGCATCACAAGGACTCATTTGTACAAAGAATAGAAAGATATATACAGAAAAATATTTTTAAAGTGTGATAGAATATTGATGCTATGATTTTTTTGCTTGTGTCTTTTTCCCCCATGACTTTTGTAATGCCTTCAACAAAACATGAGACTGAAGCAGAATTATCTTTTAGTATTAAAGAATCTCACAGAAATAAATTTGTTCTTGTGTTTCTATCAGTCTTGTGAGTGTAAAACCTTTACGTACATTTCCTCATTGAATCTCCTCTGTAACTCAATGAATGTGCTGACTGGTACTTATTAAGATTTTATGAACACTCTCTTGTTCTATGTACATCCAGAGCCAAGTACGGGGAGGTGTCAGACTGAAAAGATCATGCAAGACAGGCCAGACAGCATCAGAGCCAGAACTTGAATGCAGAAAGTTTAGTATCAAATGATAGGTGTGCTTAATGATGATATTATAGTGTATTCCTTTGACTGGCATCTGTTTCGAGACAGATAAGGTGCTCATCCTAAAGAAATCTATATCTTTTTTAAGACATCTTGAAGTTACAGGAGTCAAGCAATAAACAAATCCAGTTCATGACAGACTGAGAATAGCAACATGAAGGAAGTACTCATGAGGAACAGAAATGAAAGGTGTATGTGGACTAAGTGGGTCTCTTACCAGCTCAGGGAAGGCAGTGGGCACCACTGAGGGTTGAAGTGGACCTTGAAGTAGCCGAGTGTGTGGAATATTTGTTAGGTAATGCACAGGTCTTGGGACCAACAAAGTAGAGGAGATCCAGGAAGGCCTTTGTCCATAATACAAAGGGTTTGGCTTTATCGTAACAAATATTTGAATTATCTTCACAAACAGTAATATGTCATTGTTGTTAGGTGTTACCAAGCTGACCATGATTTATATCAGCCCTGTGAATAACAGATCCAAACCTTGTCCTATCTTGCACTAATCCTCATTATCTACCACATTCAGTAACTTAGGAAGAAGAAATGGTAACACAGGGAGAAGGCCTTAAAGATAAACCTTAGCCTGGAAAAAAAGAAATAGATGAGGAGGCAAGAATATGATACTAGAAGTTCTAGAAGAGGAACAAGGTTTCTGAAAGATGCCAAATGGTAGGAAAAGGTAGTTTTATGAGGTAAAACTCAAGGAAATCAGATAATGCTCAGTGCCAAGCTCCTCATAAAACAGAGGAGGTGCTGAAAATGGCATTGAGCATTGTTTCACATAATGTGTCTAATGAAGGCTGGACAAGGAGGAAAATAAAAAAAAAAAAAGAAAGGTTATACAGAGCTCTCTTTTTTTAATTTTTATTCATTCATTGCTGCACATTCTCCTCCATACTACCCAGTACACTTTAAAAAAAAATTCATTCATTGTTGCATAATTTCTTCCTTTCCCCTTCTCCCTAGTCCACCTTGCTATGTACCTCTTATTCTGGACTGTTATCATACAAATACTGCCTAATAATATATTTCTTTCAAACAGTTCTTTTTTTAGATCTTTTTATTATTAATTTTTATGAAAATTTACAGAGACTTTGGAATTCCATCATTCATTGTTGCACTTTTCTCCCTGCCCACTCATCCCCACCAGCTCATTCTTCTTTTTGAAAAGTGAAAGAAAAATTCTTTCATTGTTATACCATCTCTTCCCCCATTTCCAGTCCACTATGCAACCTTTGTTCTGGACTCCTATCATGACAATATTATCTAATAACCCTTTTAAACAGTTCTCTGCCTCATCTATTTCAATGCAGTATACATAATTTATCCTATTTTTCTCAGTCTCCCCCAAACCCTGATGTCAGTTCCGTTTTACAACTGTGGAATTGTGCAGTATTTTTCCTTTTGTGACTGAGATATTTCACTCAGCATGATGTCCTCCAGGGTCACCCATTTTGTATAATATTTCACAAGTTCCTTGTTTTTCAATGCAGTGTAGTATTCCATTGTGTGAATATACCACAGCTTCTCTATCCATTCATTTGTTGATGGGCACTTAGGTTGTTTTCAACTCTTTGCTGTTGTGCACAAAGCTGCAATAAACATGGGTGTGCACATATCTGCTTGGGTGGGAGCTATATTTCTCTGGATATTTTCCCAGTAGTGGAATTGCTGGATCAAATGGTATTTCTATTTGCAACTTTTTGAGCTATTCAGAGCTCTCTTAAGGTCCTTGTATTTCTAAATTTCTGAAACAGTAAGACTTAATCATGCTTTAAAATTCCAAGCACAACTTTCCACCCCCTTTGTATCTTTAACTTTTATCTAGGATGAGGGGAAAAGTGGCAAACTCATTCAGTATTTGTCTGAGATGTAAACAAATTTTAAAAATATGCCTGCACAGAATTCTGGAATATTCTAGAACATCAAACGGACCAAAAATTTTTAACTCTTGAGTGCACTGTGCTTCCAAACAGGAGGTTATAAGAACAAGTGGGAATGGAATAAGGCAAAAGGCACTATCAATAAGGTTATAACTGTCATTTCTGCTTTGTATTTACACAGAGAACTACAGTCTCTCAGGCTTGACACTCATTCTTGACTCACTTCAGGGAGCTGAGTGGGAGGAGCCAATCTTTTCTGGATTCCAATTGCACGCAAAGACATGATGAAGGTGGTTGTTCTGGCAGGAGAAAGCTAAGACATGAAAATTCGGACTACTGTGTAGTCATCATCATAATAATAGTTATATGGGGTCCCGGGTGGTAAAAACTATTAACGTTGAAAGCATTGGGTGCATAAATCCAACCAGAGGTGCCTGGAAAGAAAGGTCTGGCAATTCATTTTATAAAGTCAGGCACTGAATACCCCAAAGAGAACAGTGTACTCTCAGGGATCACCATAAGTCAGAATTCAATTAAGAACAACTTGTTTGTTTATAGGTTTATTTGTTTACAATTACATAGCCGAAGCACATTAGCTCTATGTTTTTGCTGGGGAGCTCTGGCGGCATCATACATACAGAGTTGCACTGTTAACTCAAAGGCTCTTCCTCTCTGACAGTTCAAATCCACCCAAGGCTCCATGGAAAAAAAATAAGCCATCTCCTCCTAAGCCATATATAACCTCAGAAACCCAAAGAAGGGTCAACTATGTGTAGTCTGAATTTGATGGCAATGACAGAGATTTTACACATCCTATGTACTGACACTCTACTTTATGTACCACCCAAACTCAGTCTTGACTTTATGTAGGAGAAAGCACACACAGTATGCTTTGCCTTCAAAGACTCTACCCTCTAAAAATTGCCTTACTCACTGTCCTTATTTAAAAAAGATGAGTAATTGTATTTCTTATTAGTATGATTGACAATAATTAGTAGTAGTACATTACAATTTACAAAGAACACATACACAACCAATCTTATGAAGTTGTAGAGCAATTATCTGGTTTACAATAAATTTACCAAGTATTAGACCTTAATTAAAAAGCTCTCAGTGCAACCAGACAGCAAGTGGAAAGAGAATCTGCTCTAAGATTATCACCTCTTATTCTTGAATGTCTTTCCCGCATAGCATATGTAATATCAATAATTAGTATCTCTATTTTCAGAAATCAAGACGTGTTGCATTGAGCTGTTAAGGACCTCTTTAAGATGCTAAGGAGCAAGGGTGTCAGTTTAAAGACTAAGGTGCACCTGAACCTAGCTCTGTTATTTTTCTGTTGCTTCATATCCATAAAGAAGTTGGGAAGAAACAATACCTTGAACTTTGTTGCTGGCAGAGAGTATTGAAAATACCTGATCTACCAAAGAATAAACAAAGCATTCTTGGAGGAAGTACAACTGAAAGTGTTCCTTAAAGGCAAGGAAGGTAAAACTGTCTCACTTACTTTGGCATACTGCCAAGAGATGCCAGTCTTTGGAAAAGGATATCATGTTTGGGAACATAAAAGATCAATGAAAGAAAGGAAGACCCTCAATAAAATACACAGTCATTGTAACAATGAGCTTGAGGATGACAAAAATTGTGATGGCACGAGATAAGGAAAGGTTCTGATCAGCTGTTCGTAGGGCCCCTGTGAGTCATAATTGACTTAGTGGTAATATATACATTATTTAATTTGAAGCATAGTAAAAGATATTATTCTCATTTTAGAGCTGATGAATCTGAGGCTGAGAAAAATTAAGTAGCTTGTACAGATACACAGTAAAGGGCTTATAGTTAAGCCTTCAACTACTAGTTGAAAGGTTTGCAATCTGAAATTATAAACTCCAAAGCTACGGAGTTCTTTGTAACTCTGTAACTCTGTCCCTTCTTTTTCTTAACATAATAATGGAACCTTCCCGTTCCAAAAAAAGGATGACCCAACAAAGTGTGAAAATTATTGAATAATACCATTAATATCACATGCAAGCAATATCCTGCTGAAAATGATTCAAAAACAACTGGAACAGCACATCAACAGAGAACTTTCAGATGTGCAGGTTGAGTTTAGAAGAAGTCATGCTATTAGAGATATTTTAGACAAGGTTAGAGGGATCTTAACTGAAAGCAGAGAGTACCAGAGGAAAATTTATCTGTGTTTCATTGACTTTGCAAAGGGAGTTGATTGTGTGTAGTCAACAAACTTTGGCTAACTCTGAGAAGAATGAAAGTCCCAGAACACTTGATTGTGCTTATGCAAG
>NW_006399755.1:17169893-17219697 GCF_000299155.1 Elephantulus edwardii
GCTGTCAGGGACCTCTCCAGAGTACTGAAGAGCATTGAGGTCTGTCGGGAGACTAAGGTGTGCCTTTTGCAAGCCATGGTCTTCACAATTACTTGCTATGCATTAGAAAGATGGACAAAGACTAAGGATGATATGGGAGAAAACAATATCTTTGAGTGTGTTATTGGAGAAGAGTATTGAATAGACTATCAACTGCTAGGAGAACAAACAGGTTCGTCCTGGATAGGGTAAAACCAGGCTGGTTCTTGGAGGCAAGGATTTTGAAGCTCTGTCTGACATACTTTGGGCATGTTGCAAGGAGGGACCAGCCCTCGGAGAGGGACATCATGCTTGAAAGGATGGAAGGACAGCACAGGAGAGGAAGACCCGTGATGAGATGGATTGATTCAGTTACTGGAGTATAGAGGGTAGGTGTGTCAGAGATGATGAGGTTGGCTCAGGATAGAGCAGGTTGAAAGCTGTTGTACATAGGGTCGCTATGAGTCACAAATGACGTGGAGGCACTTAACAACAACAGGATCTTTTATCAAGGCCAGCCTTTTCAAGGAATAAAATGGAAAATTTTAACGGTTTTAAACTTTAACAAGGTTGTTTCTAGAATTATTCTGAATAACAGACTTACTTATTTTCCTATTTCTTTTCCCTCTTTACATGTGCTAAATTCTTTTTCTTTGAGATGGTTCAGATCAGGAAAGCTGACACGTGGCAGGTGTAGGGCTTACAAGAACAGAGGACACTTCTTAAATGAGTAGCCCAGGCAACTCCAGGAGTTTTCTCTTAACAACCTTGAACTCTGCTAAGAGATGTCCGGTGCCATGCAAGGGATTCTTGTTTGACCTAGAAACCAGCCAACTTGAAAGGTCATGTTCTGTGATGATCCTATGACTGATCTAGAAGGGGCCATTGCAAAAGTCACATGCTTTACCTTTAAAGCAAAATGTTGCTGAATCATGCATACTCACCGTCATCTTGTTCTATGCATGAGCCCCAGAAAGCACTAAGGGAGCCTTCTTATCAGAACAACTGTGCTTAATTATACCCATTCCACTCACATAAGCCAATTCCAGATTCTCCTTCCTCTCCATAGTGAATAAACATGCTATCCCTCTCACTACAGAACCTATAAAATCTCTTAGGCAAGGTGTGGGCCACCAATGCTTTGCTACTCTATTTGTTTGTGTAGAAAAGCTTGGATTCCTGTTTTGCTCTTCTTACTTAACAGGAAGAACTCCAATTCAAGGAGTGAGCGGGAGACATTCTCTTAGTGATCACATTTGGGAAGTTTTCTAGCTCCAGTGCTTTGTTAAGTAGCTATGGTTTCTTGATCTTGGTTGAATGTAACCTGCATCTTCGTTTCCCTGAAGTCATGCTCACAGCACATGGCATGTTCTTTTGACTTGACCAGCACCCACTCATCACATTGCTAACCTGTTGAGTTAGGTGTGGTCTAGAGCTATCCCTGAAGACATTTAAGATTACTGAGGAAATTGCAAGGTTTTAGAGATTATCTCGTGAGGTAAGTACAAAGATTAATTTACATAAAATTAATTATAAACCACATAGATACCTATTGCATGTGTTAGTTTATCTGATCTTCACAGCAACCCGTAAGAGGTGGATTAAGATTTTCAAGTTTTAGATGACAAAGCAAAAGATGAGCAAACTAGAAGTAATTTGGGTAACTAGGTAAGTGACAGCTTTAAGAAACTGGGATTTATTCCTGCAGGTGGTCAGAAGGTTTGAGATATCTTTAAACAGGAGGAGTAACATCTGCTTCTGTGAATTTAATGCATTTGAGAAGACAAAAACTAGAGTCAAAGGAATTTTTAAAAAATCTATTTTAAATATGATCACAAGCTGAGTAGTCTTATAAGGGCAAGTAGTCCTAATTAAGATCAGTTGCTTTATTCATCAAGTTGAATAAAATAGGCCATATATAAAGCAAACTTCATGTCACGTACTTTAAGCATGTGTTAAGAGGGATTGGTTCCCAGAGGAGGACACCAGGCTTATTAACGCAGAGGGTCATTGAAAAAAAAAAGAGGAAGCCCTTTGGTGAGACAGATTGGCACAGTGGTTGGAACCATTGCTGGGTTCAAGTTCAGCAAAGACTGTGAGGATGGCACAGGCTCAAGTAACTGTTCATTTTATTGCATGTACAAAGAGTCTCTACAAATCAGAGCCAATTCAATCACCTCCCAGCCACAAAGATCTTAAGAGTTGCTGTAAAGGGTAAAGGATATACAATAGACACAATGATTCATTTGGTGAGTATTAAAAACAAAATAATTCCTTTACTAAGTTTTAATTTAAACCTCAAATCCTTAAGTGGTTCTCAAAGGATCACACACAAGGATTCCTTTTGTCTCTACTGGAGAAACACTCAGCAGCTGTGTTTGGTTTTTCCCCCCAGACCCCATACTTTCCAATCTCACTCCCTAAAGAAGAGTAAGAGAAAACATCTTCTGGGTGGAAGAAAGATTTAAATATCTAATAAAGACTACCTGCTTTGGTATTTAATAATAATAATAATTATTGTTATTAATAATTATTAATTATTCTTCTTAACTCCATAGCACAAAAGAACATCTTGCCAGGCCAAGTCTTATTTAGAATCTTTTCATTTTTCTAGACTATTTCAATCCCAGCATCAGGGGAAGCTTTTCAAGGACTCCAGAATTTAAAATTCTAATTCTAGTCAGACAATGACCTAACTGGTCATGAATGTGTAGGCCTTCAGAAGAACTGTGTGGAGATGGGACCTTTCCGTGCAGGAGTTGTTACTCCACTGAGAGACACATCTGGAGATAAGGTGGGAATGGGGAATATGCTCTGGTCAAGTCCCTGGAGAAAAGGCTTAGAGCAGTGGGAAAGAAAGTTGTTGAGCAGCGGCAAAAGCACTGCAACCATATAATTGTGGATACTGAGGCTGACGGTTATTTGGATGGAAGGGTTTGGGTCAAATCATAGTGGATCTTGGTTCCAGGCAGAAGAGTTCAGTGCTTATCCTTCAAGAGTCTTTAAAACCTTATGCAAATGGGCACAGGATATGCACAGACACTTCACCAAAGAAGATATTCAGATGGCGAACAAACACAAGAAGAAATGTTTAAAATCCCTAGCTCTCAGAGCGATGCAAATTAAAACAACTATGAGATGTCATCTCACTACAGCAACAATACCAAAGTCCAACAGGGCAGCAAACATCAAATGCTCGCGAGGTTGTGGAAAGATTGGAACTCTTATTCACTGCTGGTGGGAATGTACAATGGTACAGTCACTGTGGAAGGTGGTCAGGCACTCTCTCAAAAAGTTGAAAATAAAAAGAAATATCATTTGAGTCAGCAATTCTGCTACTGGGCAGAATTTGCTTCTGTTAAAGAAACAAAAGTTTCAACTCAAACACATGTGTGTATTCATACCCATACAATTTACTGCATTTTTCACAATAGCAAAGAGCAAGCCAAGTGCCCATCAGCAAACAAATAGAAAAACTATGATACCTTCACACAATGGAATACTATGCAGCACTGAGAAACAATGAGCAAATAAAACAAAACATGAGTGAGCCTGGAGGACAATATGCTGAGTGAAAAACTCAAGTCACAAAAGGACAAATACTATATAACACCACCACTGTTATAAAATAGGACTAACATGAGAGTCGTGGGAAGCATAGAAGAGTGCACAGATAATGAACACTGCATTGGAACAAATGAGGGGAAGGTCTGTCTGAAAGGAATATTTGATTCAGCATTATATATATGACAACAACCTGGAATAAGAGGTGCATTGCAAAGTGGCCTGGGGGAAGGGGAAGGGAAGAAGAAGAACAAAAAAAAGCCATAAAAAAAAAAAAACAACCTCAAACTTATGCAGACAGCAAAATAATCATGATATAAACAGCTCTTTTTCCCAATAGGCATTTTCTCTTTTAGCATCAGAAAATGTCTTTATTTTCCAACATCCCTTGATAAAATAACTGAGTTCTTAACAACATTATTTAGGCAGAAGGAATGAATGCCATGAATAGGCAGCAGTAGAACATGATGGATGGAGAGGAGGGTTCTCTTACAGATGTGTATAAATGTCAATGAGAAGGATTGAGACAGTGACTGTAGCAATGGATTAGAGCGTGTCAGAGATGATTGGGATGGCACAGACTAGGGCAGAACTCACATCTGTTATTTATAGGGTCATTATGAATTGTACTCCACTCAATGGCATCTAACAATGACAACGAAACAAAACAACAACCAAAAAACCATAGCTGGTCAGAATTAGGTCCAAATTGTGGCTCTTCCTTTTACTCTTATTGACTTTCAGTGTGATTATTTGTGGCAATCTAATTCATTTCCCTAGTTCTCTACCTCCCTCACCAGTAATATTGTGAGATGCTGCTGAATTGGCTGTGACGCATAGCAATCCTATGAACCATAGATCTGACTTTGTCCTATCCTACGCCATTCTCTGGGTCTCTGAAATGCTCAAGCCCATATTTAAAATCATTGTGTTAATTTATCATCCTGAAGGTCTTCCTCACTTTCTCTTATCCTCTACTTTTCATAGCATAATGCTTATTTCCAAGGACTGGCCCTGCTAACAACATGCTCAAAGTGAGACAACATTTCTTCATCATTGCCTCTAAGGGGCACTCGGGTTGAAGTTCCTCCAGTGTAGATGGCTCGTTCTTTTGGCAGTTCATTCAGTACTCTTTGCCAACACAATACAAAGGCATTTCTATTCAGTATTCCTTATTCATTGTTCAACTTTCAGATGCATAAGAAGCAGTGGAAATAGCATGGCCTGCATCTGACACACCTTAGTCTTTAAACAAACATCCTTTATCTTTTGAGCTTCCAAGAGATCCTTGAAAGCAGATTTTGCCAGTGCAACATTTCCTTTTGATTTTTTTGATTGCTCCAACCTTGGCAGCACATAATAACTACAACAATATGCTATTATGGATGTTGATTGTAGATCCAAGTAAAGTGAAATCATTGACAACATCCAAGTTTCCTTCATCAATCATAGTATAGCCTATCAGTCAGTCTATTGGTGATTATTTGTGTTTCCTTAATATTGAGATGTAACCCATATTGATGAGGCTAATAATTCCTGACTCAGATTTTTTTTTTTGGGGGGTGTTTTTGTGTGTTAAAATGTAATAATATAGAGGCTAAGGTGCACCTGATCCATGATCTTCACAATCACTTGCTATGCATCAAAGAGCTGGACAATGACTAAAGATGACAGAAAAAGAACTGAAACTTTGAATTGTGGTACTGGAGAGAGTATTGAACATACCATGGACCATCAAGAAAACAAATAGGTCTGTCTTGGAGAGGGTGAAATCAAGTTAGAAGCTAGGATTTTTAAGCTCGGTCTCACACTTTGGGCAAGTAGCCAGGAGGGATCAGTTGGTTCTTGGAGAAAGACATCACGCTCAGAAGGGTGGAGAAGCAGCACAAGAGAAGATGACCCCAGATGAGATGGATTGATACAGTAACTGGAGCAATAAAAGTAAGTGTATTAGAGTCAGTGAGACAGGTTCAGGATAGGGTAGGCTTCAGAGTTACCATACTCAGGGTTGTTATGAAAGCACATAACAACAACAATTTAGCCTGAAAAATAAACACATACATAAGCATCTGCTATAGCAGTGGATATGCAGAAAAAGTTCACTAAAAGTATTTCCATCCTTCCCCTTTGCATATGTGGTTGCTCATGGACCATTTTGAGAGTATATTGAAAGCTATTGGGTTCTAAGTGATGGCAGTATCTATGGCCTTTATGGCATAATAACTAAGCAAGATGCCTTTCCATTAACCTATTTTTTAGGCAACTCTGGTAGTGTCATCTACAGAACATCACACTGCTAACAAAGACTGTGTCCCCAGGTGTTCCAGTCTTACGCTTTAGAAATATGAAAGCTGAGAAATTCCTGGAAACTAACAGAAGCGTAGGATCTCAGAACTGGAAGAATCTTGAAATATCAATTTTCTAACTTTTTTTTGGCGCATTAATACATCCACATCCTAAACAACATGCCTCCCTCCGGAAACTCTATGAACTTTGATAAGTGTTGGTAGTTGTAGAGGGGCTTCAGGCCTTTTGTTCAGGGTCACTATGAGTCATGCTTGACTCGAAAGGCAATCAACAACAACAACAATAACTTTCATTTATCCAAAAAGTATTTACTGAATGCTTAACTTTCTCCTGGGAGTACTGCCCTAGCCCTGAAGAAGTAACCAAGAACAAAGTAGACAGCATTCCTGCCCTCCTGTAGCCTGTACTTTGAAGTGATGGATGTGTGAATAAACAAGATAAATATGTAGGGCAGACAATGCCTTAGAAATGTTCTGGTGAAAAAGAAAGCAGGAGGAGGGAGTGAGTGCTCTTGCCACTGTCAGGCCCTGCAGAGTGGATTTTCAACACACAGAGTGCTAAAACTCAACTCATGGAGCTCAAAAACTCGACTCATCACAGACAGGTTGGAGTCAACTTTGAGCTGATACAAAAACTCGACTCATCACAGACAGGTTGGAGCCAACTTCAAGCTGACCCTCCAAGACGGTTTTTTTTTTAAGTTTGTAAATTAAATGGGAGGAAGTTTTCCGTCTTTCTTCCCTGCAGCAGCTGGTGAATTCCATCCAGCAGAGAGGTGCCTTTGGGTTAGCTGCACAATTCCCTAGGCCACCAGAGATGCCCTCAGAGGGCTGATTTTTAAAAGACGAATCATAATATATTCTTTTTAAAGTAGTCTGGATAAATAGTTCCTGCTCTGTATTTGTTTTCATACCCATTAGTTAATCCAATACTCATTAAAATATGAAAAAAGCAAATAGCATACTTAGAAAGAATTCACTAAAGACTTAACGTTGGGCCAGAAAAGTACTGATTGACATTCTGGCACTGTCTCGTCTTATCTTCATATCAACATGGTGGTAGTTACTATTATTATCATATTTTAGTGATTTTTTTAAACACAAGTGAAAACCAGAGCTCCCACAGTCCAGGGCTTCAAGTGCAAACTGCGGTAGCAGACAAGTTTCTTAACTTCCCTTATCTTCTGTGTCCTCCCGTCCTGTACAGAATGGGAGGAACAAGACCTAGTTCACAGAACTGCTGTGAGAAATGAAAAGGCACACAAGTATGACAGCCAAGGGAGGCAGAGCAGATAGATCTGTCTGATTCCAAAGCACAAACTCATTTTTTTGAGATGAGAAAACTGCTAGGCGGTAGAGATTATAGGAATGATAAGATTTTAACATTGGTATAATCATGTGACATATTTCTAACTCATCAGCCCAGGCCATCAATTTAGAAATGCTTTCCATATCTTGAATTTCTTCCAGGGATGAAACCAAAGGGAAAGGAAGATTATGTTAAGTGTAACAGCAATTCTCAGGTTACCTAGCTACTTTCCAGGTTGGATTTCTTCCACACAGACAAGTACACATGGCTACACACATACAAAGCCCTGAGGAGACACTGCAGAGTGCTGGTGCCATAGTCCATAGAGATTTATACTACTAACCAAAAGGCCCTGCTTCTCTGTGAGCCCACAGTACTCCAGGATGCACTTTACAGCCTTGAAACACCACTACAGGTTCAGCTATTAGTTGGAACAAAGTAAATGGCAGGAAATGGGGCAAGGAGGAGGGAAAGAGCAAGAAAAGGAGGAAGAATGAGAGAGTGAGAGAGAGAGAGAAAGAGGGAGAGAGGGAGGGAGGGAGAGAGAGATAGTACATAATGTAGCACATAATGGTAGCTCTGGTGGCCTAGTGGTAAGGAGCTGCACTGCCTACTTGAAAGTACGTGGTTGGAATTCACCAGCTGCTTCGACAGGGAAAATATTGGCAAACTCCTCCCATGCTATTTAATATCTCTGAAAACCCACTGCAGGGTCAGCTAGGTGAATTCTAACTCGAGGGTACATAACAACAACATCATACCTGTTAGATAATAGGGAAGTTAGAGCCCAGAGAAGCCCAGTAACACAGCTGTAAGTGGTAGAGCTGGCATATGACCCTAACATCAGGGTGCCTGCTCCTGACCCCTTCTGCTTGTCCTCAGTTAGCTGCATTACCCACAACACCATGCCTCCTCCCACTGCTCTCCTTTCACGTATAAGTTCCATGCTCTCTGCATGGAATGCTTTCCACATCCTCACCTTACCAAATCAGATTTTATTTTCCCTACAAAACATCTAGAAAGCCCCTGTGTCTCTGCCAAACACCGATGGGCTCCTGTCTTTAATTCTGGCCTCATATAGCGGCTGGTGTGCTTTCTTATCCTAAAAGCTAAACATGGTCAAAGCTGTTCTGCACGTGTCCTTTTCTCCATTGGAGTTCTGGAAACATTTTTTTTAAATAAATGGACAAAGTGAAGTTCTGACCATTTGGGACATATTGACGACTGTAGGCCCAGTATTTGTGCTTTTGGGGGTCCTTTCCAAGCAATCTGTGAATTTTTATTGGTTAGTGTGTAGGTATCATCAAAACAGAACTGACTCATAGCTGACCCTGCAGTGGGTTTCCAGAGGCAGTAGATGACATTAGAGGAGATTGCCTTTCTCCCATAGAACTGTGTGTTTCAGGGTTGATAATGCAACTTCTTACCACTAGGCCACCAGAGCTCCCTGAATTTTATTAGTGAACTGCAAAATAGCAAATTCGGATGGAACTGGAAGAGAACTGATAGCTAACATGCCTACAGAAGTGAATTTAATTCTATCAACCTTATTGTGATTTGCTCAGGAATGCACATGCAACACAAGTCTAAACCATTTCATGCAGCCCATTATCCTGACCAGAGTAATTCAGGGTGGGGCAGGCAACCAACGTACCAAACTACCATCAAGAGAAGCTAGTGAAAAAGTTGAGTGGATGGAAAAGGTACTCTTCTTTTCAAGGGGAGCAAAAGGCTTGCCACTGTAGTAATAGTTATAGCTAACTTAGAACCTCAAGGTGAAGACACTGACCTCAGCTAAAGGCAGGAGAAAGAGAAAGGAAAACCCATTTGTATTATCGGTGAGTACTGGTTCAAACCTCCCCACCTCCACCTCTACTCCAAGTTCTTTCTCTTGTAGTTATGTGACTCAATAAATTATACTGTTTGAAGTCTAAAAGAATAGACTATCACTTTCAGGAAATATGTCTTTTTTTTTAAGAGATTAGAGATAATAAGAAAGGTATCACAAGCAGATGAAATGGTAAGGGCAAGGAAAAAAATAGAGAAGTAAAAAATATCATGAGAGACGTTCCTGGAATTGTATGTGGACTTTACTCTCTGGTCATTAAGTAACTATTCATTAGTGGAAGAGAAACAATTAGAAACACATCTCTAAATAGATATTAACCTCTGTCTCTACCCAGATCTCTTTGTCTGTGAATTTTATAGGTTAATATTCTTAAGGGTGAAATAATAATAATATATTTTCCAAAATTTCCTTTAACGGGTTAAAAGAAAAAAAATAGTAACTCTAAAGTTAAGTGGAAAATGATATTCTCTAAGAAAATTCAGGGGGGGGAAATGTATTTGAGAAACAGATGGCATCTTAGAGCTTCCAGTCTGTTGGCTTGTAACACCCAGGCAACGGATTTTATGCCAACAATTAAACTAGTCTTCCTAGTAAAATGGCAAACCCCTCAATCACATGGTTCCCGATGATACTGCCAATATGAAGTGTTTGGATTCCCCCGGGTAAAATAAGAAAAAAAACTTTGCAGCACCAGTAATGAAAAAGAGAGGATGGTCATGTAAGCAGACGAGGGAACGTTGCTAACATTTCCTCAACATCTAGCAAGTGCCATGCACCATGCTAAGTGCTTACCATTCATCATCTTACTGTGCCCTTAAAGAATAGGGATCAGACTCCCTGATTCCAAAGTTCACAACAACATACAATGCTTCAGATAGCGTAATTGTTAATTATAAACACAGAATTTCTCCAATCAGACTCTGGGTGCCTTCAGAGTAGAAATCTATGCTGAATGCCTCACCTGTCCTCTGGCAGAGGCTTGTATAACTTTTCTAGATGCTACTGCCTTGAACCAAGCATTGTCCAACTGCATCTTCATTAAACAAAAGCTGACATTTAATAGTAGAAGATGTCCTTGGAGAAGTTAAGTGACATACACACCCAAGGTTATGTAATTAGTTAATGACAGAGTCACGATTCACACTCAAATCTTCTGGTTCCAAATTGAATTCTCTTTTTACTATATAAGGATATTTATGCCTATGGCAAGGTTTCCCCTCCCTCTCTCTGTCTTTAAATGATGCTAACATTGGCATGCTCTTTGGAGGCAAGAATGATGAGACATACTTTGGGCATATTGCTAAGAGGAACTATTCCTTGGAGAGAAACATGAAGCTGAGAAGGGTTGAGGGTCAGAGAATGACCTCAACTAGGCGAATTGAGACAGTGACTGCTGCAATGGGCTCTTGTGTGTCAGAAGTGTGAGGATAGCACAAGATAGAATAGGTTTCAGATCTTTTGTTCATAGGGTCGCTATGAGCTGGACTCAACTTGATGGCACCTAACAACAAAAACAACAACAACAATAATCATCAATGGCTTAGAAGGCAGTAACAGAGAGGTACATTTCCTGAAGCCACTTAGTGAGGCTGAGAAGTCAATATCCCATGCCCAAATCACCCCACTCCCAGCACCAGCCTTTTGTACTGTCATTTGCATCCCACACCAAAATTGAAAAGGCCCCGGGCTCTGGAATTCAGAGCTGGCAAATAGAAGATTGCACCGGGCCAGGGGTTCTGGGCTAGACTCCAATCCCAGCAGGAAACTGGAGAGGGAACCTGGGATTTGGGGGCAGGCCAGTTGGCCAGAGTGGACACACATGGTCAGGTCAGATGGGGAAGCTGTAGCCACATGCTTCTCATTAGGTGATGGGGTGGGTTCTCCCTGAGCCACTTTTTCTCTCATTCTGACTTTTCTAGACCCTTCTCTGAGTGAAGAAGGACCTCCTAATATTGCATTAGGCTCAAGTGCAGAGACGGTGGAACTTTAAAGAGTAATGATTGTTGCTGAGGTCTGGTGAGGTTAGGACAGACAGAAACTGATCTTACACACGCCTTAAAAGAATACTGGTGGAGAGTTTCTCATGAAAACCTAAACAGAGGAATAAGCCATACCTCACTAGAACTTCAGACACACTTAACTGGATTAAAACATGAACATTGTTTGAGCTCTTACATTTGCTATAATTTATTATACATCAACAGAAAATAGCACGTATACTGCTAAAAGTCATACATGAGTTTGCGCCTTGGAACATAAAGATATTTGTCCCATTATGCCTTGCTAATAAAATAAATAAGATTGTCTTCTGGAATTAGCAGTATGAATTTAATAAGGATGTGACTAACTTACCTTAAAATAATGGATCATAAACTGTTGGGTATAATGAAATAAAGCTACAAATTTGCTGATAATAATAATATGATAATAATTCCCAATATGGGTCAATAGATATCGGTCAGTTACTGATTCAATTAGCATATAAAGAGAAAGAGACAAAAGTGAAAGGGTTTGGTAAGGCCATATAGTACAAAAGCAAAAAACTCAGGATTTGAATTCATATCTATCTGTTTCCTAATACTTTACATTTCACAACGCTGTCAGCCCAGTGGACAGATGACGGACAGCAAGCCAGAGAATGGCCTTCAAATTGATCAAATGGGCTCATTACTCCCTGGATGAAGAGAAAAGAGACGGAAAGAAAAGTCAGGAAAATAATGAGGATGAAGATAACAGTGAGCAATGGATGGGATGAGAGAAACAGCAGGCAGAAGAGAGACGACAGAAGAGTAAAGCTTGCATTAACAATCTTGTCTAATTCCACCAGGTCTAGAGGAAAGAAAAAGTGGAGAAGGATTACAGGCTAGGAAATTGTTCTTCTGACCTTAGCTTCCCAAAGATCAATGGGTGCACCAGCAGCCTAATTGACTGAGCACCCCTGCTATTCCTCAAAGCCAGACACTTATCCAGGAGCAGAAAGGGGAAAAGAAAGATCAGCAATTTCCAAAGATAGAGAACCAAGGCCCCTTTGCTGCTTCTGTGCCTGGGAACCCACACTTTGACTTCTCAGTGTCCAGGGCCTCCTCAGTTCTCAAAGAACAGGGTACAGGGAGTTGGCAATTATTGATTGTGGTGTCTTGAGCAATGGCTATGCACAAGAGGCTGAGAGTTCAAACACAAACAGCTCCATTTATTTCTCTTTGATGGCTGACTCTTTCTTTCTGCTTTTCTCTGCAACCAGCAATTTATAACTGTCCATGAACAATATTGTCAGCCCCACAGAAGGATGGAGAATGATAAGAGAGAATATAGAGAATTGATGGGATAGGGGCACCTCCTACCATGTCTTCAACACAGGGTGCCTTCTCCTCAGGGGGTCAGGTTTTCCTAGAGGCTTAGCATGGAGAAATTGTTCATGTCTTTTACATCTTAACTCTTTAAAGAATTAAATCAAAATCAAATTCATTGCAGACTCAGTCAATTGCAGATCACAGTGACCCTCCATCAGGCTTCCGAGGTTGTAAGTCTTTATAGGACTAGATTACCTATCTTTTCTCCTACAGTGTAAATGGCATACTCAAACTGCAGCCTTCCATACTTCAACACCAGAGCTCCTTCCTTTAAGGACAGCAACTTCCCTCAATGCTCAAATTCTCCCATGTTCTGGAATCCTGGAGAACTCTGGTGGCCTAGTGGTCAGGAGTTATCCTGGCAACCCAAAGATATGCCGTTCGAAACCACCATCTGCTGTACCAGAGAAAGATGGGCAATCTTTTCTTGTGTGATTGTCTCTGAAAACTCGCTGGAGGGATGGTTAGCTACAATAAGACCAACAACTGAGACCCTGAGTGAGAGAGCTCCTGACTGATGATTTCAGAGGCCCTGGAGAAAATAAACCCCAATTAAAGCCATTGCTGTGAAGTGATTCTGATCTTGTAGGAACCCTGTGTGTTACAGAGCAGACAGAACTTAGTTTGGTAAGGCTTTTCTGAGCTGTGACATTTTGGTCAATTGCCAAACATTTCTTCCATGGCAGAAGATAGTGGTTTTAAACACCAACCTTTTAGTCAGCAACCACCAAGTGCAAACTCTGTGTACCACCCAGCAACCTGGGCGTGGGAGAAGATACTTAGTACTCTTGTACCCCATTTCCTATATCTGTAAAATGGGAATAATCAACCTGCATACCTCGGAGTGCTAATATGAAGTTTAATTAGGCTAATATGTGTTATTAGAACAGTCCCTGGCATACAGTAAACATTGTGCATTAAATACTTCCAAGAAGGAAGTTCGAGTTTCTTTACCTTGTTCTTTCCCTAGAACTGAAATTTATTCTAAGAAGTCGGCTCCCTATGACCTCTGAACCATCCCTATGAACAATAGACCTAAATAAACCCTGTCATATCCTGTGCCTTCCTCATCATCCTTCATACATTTGAGCCCACGGCTGCAGGCACCATGTCAATTCATCTCATTGGAGGTATTAGTGTCTTTTGTTGGCCCTCTACTCTTCCAAGCATAATGTCCCTTTCCAAGAAATAGTCTCTCCTGCCTAAATATGAGAGATGAAGCTTCACCCTCTTTGCCTCCAAGGAGCACTCTGGCTCCATTTTTTCCAACACATATCTGGTACTAGAAAATTCACTGAAGAGGGTGAGGTTGGGGGCAGGTGTGAGAAATAAGGACAAACCCATGGGCAGGAGAAGAGAGATGTGTACTGAAATACACATTAAAAATGTAGGATCCAGATGTTAAAGGATTGCCCACTACCCACAGTGACTGAGAAGAGATTCTAAATGCTTCTCCAAGAACTCTGACATCCTGGAAATGAAGGACTCTGGGACACAGGTGATACACTCACCTTTTCAATAAAACTTTATGACTCAATCAAGTTTCCTAGTGGTACTCCCCCCCCCCCCCACAAATGGTCTGTGACTTCAGAGGGTGTGAAAACTCTTCCTCATATCTTGACAGCAAATTTCCTTACCCAAGGGAGGAAAATGAAGCCCAGTCAGGTAAGCACCCGGAATAGCAGATGTGTGTTCCCAAGACTATGCCCAAGGGACAGAAAATAAAGGTTTTGCTGAATGCAGATGTCCTAAAAGCAGCAGGCTTATCCTGTAACCTTGCCAAGGAAATGCCTGCTGTTTTCAGCGCTAAGCTGGAGTAAGAGGTAGGAGAGGGAGAGTTTTTTTAAAAGGAAGTAAATATGAAGCAATCAAATTGAAGACAAACAAGGACAGAAAATGATACCTAAGTTTTCCACGATTAAAACTGGGCTGTGCTGTTTCTTCGTCACTGATGAAGGATTTTAGCAGAACTAAAGAAACTTGCTGGCATTGTTGTTGTTGTTTAATGCCGTCGAGTCGTAGACGACTCATAGCAACACTATGAACAAACAGCCTGAGCACCTTGCTGGCATTACAGATTAAAAAAAAATTAGCTACTAATGAAAAGGTTAGCTGTTTGAGTCCATCAGACACCCTATGGTAGAAAAGATGAGGCAGTCTACTTCTGAAAATATTTACAGCCTTGTAAACCCTATGGGCAGCTCTACTCTATCCTACAGGGTTGCTATGAGTTGACACAGTAACACTGGGTGAGTTTTATTGATGAAGCACTGCGATGTGCTGCAAAGAAAGAGGACAGTGTTGGAGTGACTGTGACTTCATACAGAGTTTTAGACAAGTCATTTTGATTTGAAAAATGCTAAAAACAAAGACTCCACCTAAAAATTTGGCTAAGTCTATTATTGACATACCATTGTTGTTAAATGCTATAAAGTCTATTACAACCCATTGTAACTCTCTGAATGACAGATTAGAAACTTGCCCACCCCTGTGCCATCCTCATGCTATCTTGTTACATCTTCCTTGTTACAGTCACTGTGTCAGTCCATCTGGTTGAAGGTCTTCTTCTCTCTCACTACTCCCAGAGTGCCTCTGGATGGCACGCCCAAAGGATGTGAGAGGAAGTTTTACCATTCTTCCCGCTAAGAAGCACCCTGGGCATGTTGGCAATATTGTCATTGCTGTTAAGTGCTGTCGAGTACTCTATGACACATCACAACTCTACAAACAGTGAATCTGAACCCGCCCTACCTTGTGCGGTCCTCATCGGCTTTGACACACTCGAGTCCAGCATTCCAGTCATTGTGTTAATCCAGATCATTGATGGTCTTTTCTCCATTGCTGAGCCTCCACCTTTCCAGGCACGATGTCCTTTTCCAAGAACTGGCCTCTCCTAACAAAATGCCCTGTATGTCAGGTGAAGTTTCTCTATTCATGACTCGAAGGAGCCTCCAGGCTACACCTTTCCCAAGTCATATTTATTTGTATATTTGGCAGTCCATGAGCTGTTCATTTCTTATTTTTCTCCAACACCACAACTCAAAAGCCTCAATTCTCCTTCTGTCTTCCTTATTTATTGTTCAAAAGATTACTTGAAGCTCACTGATAGAATTTTTACCTTCATATGTGAGACCCAGGTAGAGTCTTGATCAATATGAAATCATCATGTATCTGGCAATGGACTTCAGCAGGGCTTCCAGACTAAGACAGCCTAAGAAGACATGTCTAACAACTTCCAAAAATTGCCTAATGAAGAAACCATGATTGATAATGAGGACAACTTGCAAAGGTTTAGTCCATGATTGATCATGGAAATGGCTCACAATCAGACAGTGTCATTGTCATGGTGTTACCATGAGAATAGGACAGCTCTGTGGCAGGCAACAATAATAAAACATCAACTAGTCTGTTGGTGGTGGTGGTGATTGCCTTCAAGTCGAGCACAACTCATAGCGACCCTGTGAACAAAAGGGCTGAAGCCCCTCTACAACTATCAACATTTATCAGAATGGTTTAATTCAATGAGTATTACATTGATTAATGATTACATGGGTAATCAATGTGTACTTGCATGACACCAGGGAAAGACTGAAGGAGACAAGAGAAGAAAACAATAGAAATATAATACCTCCTCCCAAGTAATATCTAAGGAGGGGGGAAGATACAAGGATAAGTTTTAGAATAAAGATCTCTAAATAAAGTGCAAGGCAGCTCTGGTGGCCTACTGGTAAGAGGCTGTACAGCAACCTCACAGGCATGTGGTTCGAATCCACTAGCTGTTTTTCGGAAGAAGAATAGGCAGTCTCCTCCCATGTGATTAACTGCTTTGGGCTGGTTCTCATTCAAGGGCACACAACAATAACAACAAATAAAGTGCACGGAGATCTTATGGTATTGTGTATAACACAATATAATTGGATAGCTAACCAAAAAGTCAGAAGTTTGAATCCACCAAGAGCAACTTGGGAGAAAGATAAACTGTCTCTTCCCATTAAGATTTACGTCATTGACAACCTGATGGACGGTCACTATTAGTCAGGTCACCTCGCTGGCAGCACATGAGTAAAATGCATGCGTAGGATGTTGTAAGGTCTCCAGAGAACGTTAGCTAGTCTAGAGTGGGAATCAGGTGAGAAAAGGGACAGTATGGGGAACATCAGGGAAAACTTCCATGAGGAGGTGATGCCTAGACCAAATCTTGGGAGAGGTGACAGTTATGAGAAATACCACAAGGTGGTGTTGGGGAGAGTGTGGAATATAATGAAAGAAAAAATAAAGGAGGGGTGTTTCAGTCCTGGTTGGGTAGGCAAAGAAGTGGAAATGGAAACAGAAAAGCTCACTCAAAGAAATGAGAATGGACAGAATAGATGAGAAGCTTGCCAGGGACCAATCCCTCAGGCCTTTGTGAGCGCAGGAAAGATACTTGGGCACCATTATGAAAGCTCTGAAGAGTAGGTATGGGTGTTATTGTTGTAGCTAGTCTGATTGTAGGAAGACTGGCTTTCAAGAGGCTTGAAATTTACTCATCTCTGGTGAAAACGAGTCAAGTGATTTAAAAGAGAAAATGAATCCACTTCAACTAAGCTCTACACTGGCTACACCGTGGTTTTTGATAAGTGGTGTTCTCAAGCATCAATAAAACAGCACAAGACCATGTTTTCATCTCTCCTGCTCCCTGAGAGGTGGTGCAGGTATTTCTTTACATCTCTTATTCCTTCTAACCTGTGCGTGAAGAATGTTTTTGGCTAAAGTGTAAAGATATATCAGCGTATCCTTCCACCACTCCTCTTATTTTCCTGATCACGGAGAATGCACGCTCACTCTAAAAGACAAGCAATAAAATTCACTTACTTAATATGAAGTCAAAGTGTCCCCTTCCGAAGTCTCACAATGGAGTCCCTAGCTAGCACAAATAGTTAAGAATTTAGCCACTAACCAAAATGCTGGCAGTTCAAGTCTACCCAGAAACCAGAAACATCTCAGAAGATAAACCAAATACCTATGTCTGCAAGGACACAATCACTGACGCCCCCATGTATTGTGGTTGTATTCTGACACAGAATTGTTGTTCTTAGAGTGGCTTAAGGGCACTGGTTTTGATTTGTGCTGCACTGCACCAAAGTATGTCTACCTTTTTACTAGATCTCCTTTTCCAATGCACTCAGGGGACTTGGTGACAGTGGTGGTGTTGTAAAATGCCATCAATTCAAGTTTGACCTACAGAGACCCTATGAACAACTAGTCTAAACCCTGTCTTATCCTGAGCCATCTTCATCAACCCTGACCTACAAGAGCCCATTGCTGCAGTCATTGTTTCAATTCAGCTACTAGAGGGGCTGAAATAGCGGTAGAGCAAGTCACAGTTTGCAGCCCTCAAGGACACCAGAGTTAATAATCTGAAGGAATTAAAAAAAAATTATATCATGGAAGTAACCAGTGCTGACCAGGGTCTTTCTCTGTGAGGAGGGTACATTTGAGTAGAGATGCCTAATAAGTGAGGGGGCAAGCTTTACGAGTGTGTGATGGCAGTGTGTTCCAGGAAAAGCAAACAGCAAATGCAAAGGCCTTGGAGAAGGAGGCCAGAACAGCCAAAAGTGCACGGTAGACAGAGAAAGTGAGACAAAGGATATTCAGGAACCACAGGGGTAAGGCTCCAGAATCACCTATTAAACACACACACACACACACACACACACACACACACACACACACACACACTTAAATTGGGTAAGCATAATACTGTTATTGGATGTATGGAAAATTACTTTCTTTGGGGAAAATACGTTTGAAAAAGCATATACAAATAAAGGCCAGTATCAACTCAGTGATTTAATACCACAGATACGTTTTTCTCCATGACTGTAAGATTGTCTTTGCAAGCAGATGGGTAGAATACGTTTGGGATTTGACACAAGGCATTTAACGAGGGCCAGTGAAAATGGAAGAATGGTATTTGAGCATGGGAAGGGGGGAAAAAAGGAATCTTTTTTATGGGGGATGGTGGCTTGTGGAAATTCTTAGGGAGGAGTGCTGGGCGTGATCTGGTGCAGACAGATCTACGGGTCAGTTCTAAACTCTCCTGTGAGCTCTTGTTCTAGAACCTTTTGGGTTAGCAGTTTCTTTCTGGGAAATAAGGAAATGTCATTAAACGGCTGCCTTCGATGCAGGAACAAGAGCCAGTGGCTTCAGATAATCTCGACAATGCTATCTTTCTTTATAGGAAACTTCATATTTTAAATTAAGTCTAAAAAAGTGCTCAACTCCTCAGAAATAAAATTAAGTTATTTTGTCCTAAAGGCTTCAGCCTTCCCCTACTATTCCTGTTGGGATGTCATTACCTATTTCTACCAAAGATTTTGTTGTTGTTGTTGTTAGGTGCCATCAACCACCTTATCCTGCACCCTCTTCCTGATCTCGGTCATAGACAAGCTCACTGTCATAGTCATGGTGTCAGGCCACCTTGTTGAGGATCTTCCTCTCCTTCTCTGATCCTCTGCCTTTCCCCGCTTGCTATCTCTCTTAAGAAATAATTCCTACAGAAAATAGCCAAAGAACGTGAAGCTCAGTTTCACCATCCTTGCTTCTGGATGCACTTTGTTCAAGCCAGGATTGTTTGCACTTTAGCAACTCATGTCATACTCAGTCAGTACTCTACCAACACCACAATTCAAAGGCATTCATTCTTCTTTCATCCTTTTTGTTGTCCAGCTTTCAGATGCACAGAAAAAAACTGAAAATGGTTTCGATAAGGTACACTAAAGAGTATCGTAAGTGTTTTAAACTGACATCCTTGCTCTTTAGAACTTTGTACTAGAACTTTTGTACTTCACAGCAGGTTTTCTCAATAGAACAAATTTTGACTGCTGATACCATGGTCGTTGCTTATGGATGCAAATAAAATTGAATTATTGACAATTTCAGTCTTTTTTTCCCCTATCATGCCATTATCTATTGGTACAATATTGAAAATGTTTGGTTTTTGATGTTAAGATATCCCATAGTGAAGGCTGTAGTCATTAATCTTCTTCCGTAAGTTCATCATGTATTCTTCACTTTCTGTAAGCAAAGGCATATCTTCTACATAAAGCAGGTATTGATGAGTCTTCCTCCAATCCTGATGCCAATTTTTTTTTCATACAGTGCAACTTCTTGAATTATTCCCTCAGCACACAGATTGAGCAGCAATGGGGAAAGAATGCAACCCTGATGCACACCTTTCCTGATTTTAAAGCATGCAGTAGTCCCTTGTTCTGTTTATACAACTGTTTATTGGTCTGTGTTCAGGCTTCACAAGAATTCAATTACGCGTCCTGGAATTTATCTCAATACTATCCATAATTTGTTATGACCCACACAGTCAAATGCTTTTATAAAATTAATGAAGAAATGTAAACATCATTCTAGAATTTTCTGCTTTAAGTCAAGATCTACTTGACAATGATATCCTTTCTCGTGGCCTCTTCTGAATCCAACTTGGATTTCTGGAAGTTCTCCAACTGATATTCTGTGCCAGATTATTTTAAATACTCTTCAACAAGATTTTACTTGAATACGATATGTTTTTATATGGTTTGTTAATTCTGCCTCTGAAAACCTGCTGGAGAGTAGGCTGTGGGTCAGTTCTGACTTAATGGTACATAACATCAACACACAGCAGGAAAATGATATGATACAGAGGCAATGGTGATGAATGACAAAGTTCAGGTTCCTCTGAAGGACTTGGCAAGAAACAAGGCCCAGGAACTGATGCCCATACCATTTAATATATTTCAACAAACACATGCAGCCCAGGACATGCTCACTAGGTTTGCCAAGAAATCTCAAGGACAACTACCTGGTCAACTGACTAGAAGAGATCTATATTTATTCCCATTTTTTAAAAAGTGGTGATCTGACAGAATGTGGAAATTACCAAACAATATCACTAATATCATACACAAGCAAAATTCTATTGGAGCAATACATCAAATTGCCAGAAGTTCAAGCTGAGTTTAGAGGAGGCTGGGACACTAGGGATATCGGAGCCAGTGTCAGATAGATCTTGACTGAAAGCAGAGAGTACCAGAGGAATGTCTATGTGTGTTTTATTGACTGTGTGTATCACAACAAATTGTGGCTGATCTTGAGAAGACTAGGAATCCCAAACCACTTGATTGTGTTTGTATAATACCCAAACTTAGACTAGGAAGAAGCCATTAAAACAGAGCAAGTATATACTGCATAATTTAAAATCAAGAAAGGAGCACATTGGGGGTATGTCCTGTCTCCATATCTTTTCAATCTATTTGCAGAATAGATAATTTGGGAGATTGGATTTTATGAGGAGGAATGTGGCATCAGGATTGGAGGAACACTCATCTGTAACCTACATTATCACCATCACCCCACCCATCTTTACCCCTCTATTCTTTCCCTCCCCTCTTGGATCCTCATACATGTTCTACAATAATGGTCTTATATAGTATTTGTCCTTAAGGGACTAAGTTCGTTCACATAGCATAATTCTCTCTAGTTCCTTCCAAGTTAGATAGTATTTACAAAATCATTGTTTCTGTGAGCTGGATAGTATTCTCTCGTGCACAACATAATTTCTCAATCCATTTGATTGTTGTTTGAAATCTGGGCTGTTTCCATGTTCTTGTGATGGTGAATAACACTGTATAATCAATGGTGTACAAGTCTCCATTTGTGCCTTAGTTCTCGTATTCTTGGGGTATATCCCAAGCAGTGGAATAGTTGGGTCATATGAAATTTCTATGTTCAGCTTTCAGAGGAAATGCCTTCCAGAATGGTTGTACCATTTTATAATCCCACCAAGAGTGTATAAAAGTTCTAAGAGTTCCTATCACACCACATCCTCTCCAGCATTTATCACTTGCTATCCTGTTAAACTTTGCCTCTGCTACTAGAGTGAGATGGTACTCATTGTGGTTTTGATTTGCTTCTCTCTTATTGCAAGTGATTTTGAGCATTTCTTCATGTGTTTGTTGGCCACTCAAATGTCTTCTACTGTGAAAATTCTTTCCATGTATTTTGTCCATTTTGTACTTGTTTTGCACTTTTGGCTTTTTCCTATGGAGGCCCAGGAGTATTCTATAAACTTTTGATATGAGATACTCATCTGAAGTGGTATTGCCAAATGTTTTTCCCCAACCAGTAGGTTTTCTTTTCCCTCTATTGGAAAAAGGTTTTGATGCACACATGGATTTAATCTTTAGAAGATCCCACTAATCAATTTAATAGTAGGGTCACACAATTTGATGGGTAGATGGTTAAGAAAATGGGAAAGATCTGGTGTGAAAAACAACGTATATGAACTTCATAAGTAAACCAGTATAAAATAAAAACTATATTTTAAAAAAATAAGACTGGAACAGCACATCAACTGAGAACTGCCAGAAGTGTAGGCTGGATTTAGAAGGGGTCGTGGTACTGGGGATATTGTAGCTAATGTTAGATGAATCTTGACTAAAAGCAGGGAGTACCAGAGGAATGTCTATCTGTGTTTCATTGATTATGCAAAGGTACTTGACTGTGTAGGTCACAACAAACTGTGGCTAATTCTGAGAAGAATGGGAATCCCAGAACACTTGATCATGCTAATGAGAAATCTACACTTGAACCATGAGGCAGTCGTCATAACAGAACAAAGAAACACTGCATGGTTTAAAATTGGGAAGGGTGTACACTGGGATGTGTCCTATCTCCATACCTTTTCAACCTATATGCAGAACAGATTATCTAGGAGGCTGGGCTCTATGAGGAGAAATGTGGCATCAGGATTGGAGGAAGATTCATCAACGATCTGCGTTATGCAGATAACACAAACCTGCTTGCTGAAACCGAGGGGGACCTGAAGCACTTGCTGCAGAAGGTCGAGAACTGCAGTCTTCAATATAGATTGAGGTTCAATATCAAGAAAACAAAGATTCTCACCACTGGGCCAATTGGCGGGATCATGATAGATAGTGAAAAGACTGAGATTTTTAACAGCTATAGTTTGTAACCAAGACCAAGACATTCCTCTAGGTCGTATAGCCCTGGTGTACAAGTTGCCATCCCGTGGTCACTTGTGGTTGCTGTGAGGCTGAACACAGTGACACGGAATGTGTCAAAGGCGTTAATGGTTGGCTACCCAATGGGGACAGAGAGTGGGGTGGAGCTCCCCGATTAAAACAAGCGTGGAAGGAGGAGTGGCATCCACTTCCATAATAACTTGCCTCCGGAAACCCTATGAATCTGGAGAGAGAATGAAAGACACCCAACCATCGAGGACTCTCCTTCATAGAGTCGCTATGAGTCACCTGCAACACGACAGCACTTAACAACAACAACAACAAAAACAACAACAACAACAACATAGTTTGCTTGGCTCCAGTAGCCAGGAAAATAAAAGAAGTCTTGCAATGGGAAAGTGTTGTTAGGGACCTCTCCAAGGTACTAAAGAGCAGTGATGTCACTCTGGAGACTAAGGTGTGCCTGCAACAGGTCATGGTCTTTGCAAACACTCGCTATATGTCAGAGAGCTAGACAATGACTAGGGATGACATAAAGAGAATTGATGCCTTTGAGCTCTGGTGTTGGAGAAGAGTATTGATTATGCCAGGTGCTGCTGAGAAAACAAACAGATTCATCCTAGAGAGGGTTAATACCAGTCTGCTTCTTGAAGGCAAGGATCCTGAAGCTTTGTCAGATATATTTTGGGCATGTTCCAAGGACAGATCAACCCTTGCCATTCAACCCTGACATACTTTGGACATGTGGCAAGGAGACCCCGATTCTTGGAGAGGGACGTCATGCTTGAGAGGGTGGAGGGAGAGTGCAGGGGAGAAAGACCCTCTATGAAGTGGATTGATTCAGTGACTGAGCTAATTTCAGTAGGTGTGCCAGAAATAGTGTGACTGGCACAGGATAGAGCAGGGTTTAAGGTTGTTGTACATAGGGTCACTATGAGTCGCAGGTGACTCGATGGCACATAACGACAACAGAAACAACATTTTTTAAAAGTTATTGCATCTCTGTAATTTTTAAAATGTACTAAAC
Organism: Elephantulus edwardii; assembly: GCF_000299155.1. Taxonomy (NCBI): domain Eukaryota; kingdom Metazoa; phylum Chordata; class Mammalia; order Macroscelidea; family Macroscelididae; genus Elephantulus; species Elephantulus edwardii. Next base: position 17,193,333 of record NW_006399755.1, read on the forward strand.
TATTCAACAAACTATTTTATTTTACTTTAAAATAACAACAAAAAATAACCGACAATATGCAGATGACACAACCTTGCTTGCTGAAACTCAGGAGGACCTGAAGCATTTGCTACGGAAGATCAAGGACTGTAGTCTTCAGTATGGATTGAAGCTCAACATTAAAAAAACAAAGATTTTTACCACTGGGCCAATTGGCAGCACCACGATAGATCGAAAAGGGATTGAGATTGTTAACAATTTCAGCTTGCTTGGTTCCACACTTTTAGCACCAGAGTCAGGAAATAAAAAAGACAAATTGCATCAAGAAAATCTGCTGTCAGGGACCTCTCCAGAGTACTGAAGAACAATGATGCCAATCTAGAGACTAAGGTGCACCTGATCCAGGCCATGGTCTTCTCAATCATTTGTTATGCATCAGAAATCTGGACAATGACTAAGAATAATAGAAAAAGAACTGATATTTTTTCAGTTGTGGTGCTGGAGAAGAGTCTTAAACCCATACCATGGACTGCCAAGAGAACAAACAGGTTCATCTTGGAGAGAGTGAAGCCAAGTTTTTCCTTAGAGGCAAGGATTTTGAAGCTCTGTCTCATACTTTGAACATTTTGCCAGGGGGATCAGGTCTTGAAGAAGGACATCATGCTTGGAAGGGCAGAGGGAAAGTGCAGGACAGAAAGATCCTGGATGTGATGGATTGACACAGTAATGGGGGTAATGAGGTTAAGTGTGTGAGATTGTGTCACAATAGGGCACAGTTCAGAACTGCTGTGCATAGGATTGCTATGAGTTGATGGCAACTTGATGGCACATAACAACAACCACACCAAACTGAAGATATAGCTTGAATGATTTAAAGCACATGACTGATTCTCTGAGCTCCCACCCTTCCCCCATGCATCTCTCATCATGTGTGCAGTCACATATTAGAGTGCCATTCCTTGAGGATAAGGATATCTTTGAGTCACTTGACCTTATGTTTCGAAGTCTTTTACAGTATTTCATTAACCACAGTTGCAAGTTTTCCATTTTCCAGGCTCTCATCTACTACACTGTCTTCATGTCTTGTCACTGTCTCCCATTCCAGCCCTATTGCTTGGGCCATCATAGTTATCATTCCGGAATTCAGCATGTATTTGCTCTCATATCTCTAGATTGAGAAGGACCTGATCTATTAACTCAATGGCTGACAATTAATCTGCTTTGCAAATCAGCTGTAAATTAGGCATGGCCTCAGAGCTATGTAGACGGGGCTATGCAGACCTGAGAGCATGATTTCTACCCAGGGAAGACAGGAAGTTTTCTCTGACAGGAAGTAGAATAGTATTTAACATCAAAACACAGGCTGCTGGTATTGAAAAAGGAAGAGAAATCCCAAGGAGGGAAAAAAAGAAAAATTTGTATGAATTTGCCATAGCCTAAGGGACAACATCTATGCTTATTAATGCCTGACAAAGCTCTTCAGTGTTTGCTTAATAAAGCTTTCTTAAATTAATCTCTTCACTCTTTGAAGTACTGAATATCCTCTACAGTCCAGGTGAGGGTGATGACATAAACATGAATTAAGTATTCCTTCTTCATGGAACTCATGCTCTGCTGAAAAAGACAAATGTGAAGATTTTTACTCAGTTTTATCTAACAACACTTCCCTTTTTGTTCTTCCTGAAGGAGCAGTAAGGTTCCCTTTGTAAATGTCACCCAGTATTGCTATGCAAAGCAGATCAAGAAAGCAAGCTGGGTCTGCCCACACTTAAACCACAGTTTAAGACAGAGGCACACAGCTCAGAAGCCAAAACTTAGAATTCCAGTCTCTATTCTAGTTATGGTTGTTGTTAGGTGCCATTGAGTTGACTACAACCCATAGTGACCCTTTGAGCAGCAGATCTGTGGCCTGGCTTGCTCTGTCCCGTTCGCCTCATCTCTTCTATACTTGAACCCATTGTTACAGTCACTGTGCTAATCCATCTTGTTCAGGGTCTCCCTCAGCGGAAGCTCCTATTTTAGAACTCTTCTCTCTCTCTCACACCTTAGAAGATTACGGTATTTGAATAAGAGCTTTGCCTTAAGGTTTCTAGGGAGGATATAGTAAAGGACGTTAGGGGATAGGGGTAAGTGAAACTCAAGACAGAGACATTTTGCAGAGAGGAATCCAAGTAGCAGAGAAAGATCCTCAGGTACCCAGTATCTCTGTGTGTGAGGTGTTGTGGATACTCACTCATCAATTAAAAACTCATCTTCTAATTAACTCTAATGAATGAAGTCCTGGGGGGCACTATTCATCTCTTCTTTAACAAAGCCCTTCTGGGAAACAATCACCAGAAATAAATGCTGGGCACCCTCTTGACCTCATCTTAGTGTACAAACCAAGCAAAACACGCATTCAGGAAATAGGTGTTATTCCAGAATCATATTCCGAAAAATGTGAAGAAAAACGAGGCTATTTGTCTCACTGGGAAGGCAATAGGTTGCCCTCCTCTTTCTTTCTTTATTTTCTCCATCCAATCATTAATCCATCTATCCATCCATCCATCCACTCACTTATTTAATGTTTGTTGAGTACTATTCATGTACAAAGTGCAATGTCAGTCACTAGGATATACTGTCAAACAAGTCACTATATTTGTCCTCAAGTAGTTCATGACCAAATGAAAGTGACAGTTATAGAAATCAAAGCTATAGTACGATGTGCTGATTTTTTATTCTATGTCCTTGAGTCAGAACCAGATCATAATTAATCCTCCAGTGGGTTTTCAGAGGCAATAAATTACATGGGAGGAGATGGCCCCTCTTTCTGTCACAGAGTAACTAGTAGATTTCAACCATGTACCTTTGGGTTGTCAGCACAGCTCCTTACCTCTAGGTCACGTGCTCGCACCATGAAAAACTTGACAAAAAGATGTTATGGTAGCACATGGGGAAGTCAGCTTAACAGATCTGAGAAGATGTCCATGTGCATAAACACAAACTGGAAGGGGGTGGCCTGTAAGGGCACATTCTAGTCAAAGGGAAGAAGCACAGAGATAGCTTGACAGTCAAAGTGCTTAATCAACCACAATTCAGCGGAATAGGGCATGGACCCATTGCATACAGTGCCCATGATACATTTCATTGCTTTTGATTTGGTCATAATGTATGGACTTGGGAAAATGTACACTATCTCTCTCCATCATATCTGCGCCAAAGGTACCGTCCTTGGCAAAGAGACTTGATGCTTGGAAAAGTGGAGAGGCAGTGAAAGAGAAGACCTCCGAGGAGATAGATGGACTGACATAGTGACTGAAACAATGGGCTTGAACATAGCTGAGATTTTGAGGAGGGCGCAGGACAGGTTACGGTTTCAGTAGGTTGTTCGTGGTGTCACTTTGAGTCATGGTCAACTTGATGGCACCTGATGACAACAACAACATATAACGGAAACTAATACTCCAATCTTGGCTTTGTCTCTCTAACTGTGTGATTTATGAGTGAAAGCGCTTAATATCTCTGTGAGCCTCAGCATCTTCTACAAAATAGAGCTGTAATAGCTGCCTTGCAGAATGATTGCAGAGGTGAAATGAGATCTTCTGCATGCTGTGCCTAGAACCGTGTCCTTTATATGTTTACAAGTGCATGGCATTTTCCAGTCCTATCATTATCTTGAATAAAGATTACTGTTTTAGGTGAATGCTTTTGGGCTGCAATGGTTTCTGGAAGGAGACATATATTAGAGGCAAGATTGCCCCTCAATAAAAAGGTTTTTCCATGTTCTCTATTAGGAATCATGAGCAATCTGACCTTGTAAAAAATAAAACGGTCTGAATTCTTTACATCTTGGCTTGGTTCCTAAAGGCAGCTAAAGTGATATTATAGACAAAGAGAAACGTTGTGAGGAAGGCAGAAGCCTTCATTTCCGAGGTGAATGAGATGGATAGCCCCAGTGCCCAGCGGTAAACCTCTTAGTATTTATGAAACTGAAATTACACTATTCCAATAAAAAGGAAAGCTGAAGAAGGTGCACTCTACATAATGGCCCCTTGTTAGGCCTTCCTGATTACCTTGGGCTCTGTTTTCAGGAAAACCCCCAACACCCCATGTTTGAGGGCCACCAGCCACTGGGACCAGCAGGGAACTGTTTATTTAACTAAATGAAAATTTACACTTAAATAAATAAAAAGAAAAAATACTACTAGTGTTTGAGTTAGAGAAACAATTACCTGGACTCCACAACGCAGCTGCAAATTGCACCGGCAGTAAAAGCGAGTTGGGGGCACAGATTACACAGCTGCTGGCCAACATCAAAGGCAGCCAGCCTTGTTTCTTCATCTGCAGTTTGAACAATATTCCTCTTTGATCTTGGACACTGAGAACCAGTGTGGGGGAGGCAGGGGGGTCCAGGGAGGAGAGGAGGTGCCTGTGATGATGTGTAACAACATGCAGCCACTGATGTTTCCCAGTTGAAATGGCAAGCGGGGTCAGGAAAACACCATTTAAACGGCTGCTGAAAACCAGGAAAAGAAGCAAGACGGAACAGTTTCACTCAATCACTCCAACAAGTAATTGTGGAGAAGCAGCTGCTTATCCACTGCAGTGCTGGCCACTGGAGGGAAAGGAGAAGGGGCAAGGGCTAGGGTAAGGTGGGTGGGGGCAGAGCCACGGATACATAGCTTGGAGCCTCTTGTACCTTGTACTTTGCTGTGAAATAGCAGACACCTTATTCAACTTTCTGCATCTTATTTTTCTCTTCTAGCCCATCCTATCAGTTCCCTAACCTATTCTGTTTACTACTAGACTTCTCTCCAGGAGTTCCTGTGTATTATAAGCAGTTATGTGTTTAGCTACTAACTGAAAGAATGGAGGCTTACGTCCACCCACAGGTGCCTTTGAAGAAAGGCCTGGAAATTTACTCTCAAGAACTCAGCCATCCAAAACCCTGTGGAATGCATTTCTGTGCTGTAGAAATGGTCAGAATCAATGTCAGGGAGAGTAATAGTACGATTTCTGTCCCTTCAAATGTTCCTTTAAAGATTTGAGCTCTGGTTCTTCATATTTCTTTCTTTTACTCATAACTGAAACCGTAACCTTCAGCCTTGTCTTCGCCCCTGAGGACTCAGTTCCTTAGATTGGCATTTCAATCAGGCCACCACTACTCTTAGAGAAAATTCCTAGAGAGGAAATTCAGATGGGCAAAGTACTGACCGAGGCAGTGTAGGAGCTACACAATTAAACTGGACAGTCCAGCTCAGAGTCAAGAAGAGCTGAGAGACTAGTAAGGAGGCAATTTTCCTGGCTCAGGTTGTGCTTATGCGAAACCTACACTTCGACCAAGAGACCGTTGTCAGAACAGAGCAAGGAAACACTAAATGGTTAAAAATTGGGAAGAGTGTACGCTAGGGATGTGTCCTATCTCCATATCTTTTCAATCTATATGCAGAACAGATTATCCAGGAGGCTGGGCTCTATGAGGAGAAATGTGGCATCTGTATTGGAGGTAGACTCATCAACAATCTGTGTTATGCAGATAATACAACCCTGCCTGCTGAAACTGAGGAGGACCTGAAGTGCTTGCTGCAGAAGGTCAAGGACTGCAGCCTCCAGTATGGATTGATGCTCAATATCAAGAAAACAAAGATTCTCACATCTGGGCTGATTGGCAGCATCATGATGGATGGTTGAAGTGACTGAGATTGTTCACCGTTTTAGTTAGCTTAGCTGTACAGTCAACATCTTGGCACCAGCAGCCAGGAAATTAAGATGTATTGTGATGAGAAAGTCTGCAGTTAGAGCCCTCTCTAAAGTACTGAAGAGCAATTATGTCAGTCTAAAGACTAAGGTGCGCCTGATACAGGGCATGGTCTTTGCAATAACTTGCTTTGTATCAAAGAGCTGGACAATGACTAGGAATGATATAAGGAGAATTGGTGCCTTTGAGCTGTGGTGCTGGAGAAGAGTGTTGAGTATACCATGGACTGCTAAGAGAACGAACAGGTTAGTCCTGAAGAGGGTGAAGTCAGGCTGCCCCTTGGAGGCAAGGGTTCTGAAGCTTCATCTGATATACTTTGGACATGTCACAAGGAGGGAACAGTCCTCGGAGAGGGTTGTCATGCTTGGGAGGATGGAGGGACAGCACAGGCGTAGAAGAACCTCAATGAGATGGTTCAGTGACTGAGGTAATGGGGGAGTATGTGTGTCAGAAACAATAAGATTGGCACAGGATAGAGCAGGGTTTAGGATGTTGTATGTAGGGTTGCTATGAGTTGTAGGGAACTCGAGGGCACATAACAACAACAGGTGGCATAGAAAAGAACACTTTAAAAGTCCTTGACGGAAACTAAAGAAGACTTCCCGGAGGAGGCAACCCTGTGCGAGATAAGCTGAATGCTTAGTAGAATGTCTCTAGGAAAGAGGATTGAATAATTTATTTGAATCAATAAAATCAATTTTATCTATATTTACTAATCCCTCAATTCTTAAAGGTTTTCCTCTTCAATGCCACACCCTCTTTATAACACCTACCTTCCCTACTTCCCATACTTACTAGAAAGACAATTTTCAAATTGCTTCTCAGGGAACTCCAAACTCTTAAATCCCTCCCCTCAGGATTACAAAGGCAGAGACTAGAAAATGGCATTCTAGGCTCAACTCTCCCCTTCTTAGAATATTGCAGTTCTATTCTTACCAGTTATTTATACTATTCTTTAAAACAACTTTTGTTTGAGGTGAGCTCTGGTGGCCTGGTGGCAGGAAGCTGCACTGCAATCCCAGAGGTGCACGGTTTAAATCCACCCAGATGTTCTGCTGGAGGAGGAGAGACAGTCTCCTCCTGTGCAGTCAGATCTGATTGGATGGTACACACAAAATAATAATAAAAAATTTTTTTAAAAGAACCCCCACAAACCAACTTTCATTTGAACAGAATGTTAGGAATTTATGTAATATTTGAGGACTCATTAGTGCCTAACAACAGTGGCAGCAACAGGTCTAAACCTGAACAATGTCTGTAGAGTTGGGCTCTGCTGTTAAATTGTGCACAGCTCCCAGGGCAGTCGAAGCCTAGCACCGCTTCCAGCACAAGATCACCAAGAGCTTGTGTTGTGAGTCCTTATTAACTAATAATGTCTATGTTTAGTGACCATCACATCTGCCATATTGTCACACTATGGTGAGTTTGTTGCTATGATGCTAGAAGCTAGGCTGCTGGTATTTCAAACACTGGCAGTGTTACTGCAGTGCAAAGATTTCAACACGGCTTCCAGACTCAGACATACTAGGAAGAAAGGCCAAGAAATCACCTTCCAATAATTAGGTGACTAAAATATGTGGGTCACAATAATATATTTTCTGACAGAGTGTTGGGAGATGTGTTCACTAGATTGGAAGACACTAGAAATACATGGTCGCTGCAGCAAAGACCTCAAGTATACCAACAATCAGGAAGATGGCACATGGCTAGGCAATGTTTCATTTTGTTATACATGGAGTCAGAGCCAGCACTATCAGGGTGAGCAGTAAGCTTAGTGAACAATTTGTGGACTGAGCATCTTACATACGCATTGCATTTCATCCTTATACTGGTTATCCTGTGAATCAGGCAGCATAGGCAATCTCCTCCTGTGCAATTAACAGCCTCTGAAAAGCTTCTGGAGGGTCAGCTATGGGTCAGTTCCAACTCGGCAGTACACAGAAACATCAACACCAATCCCATATTAGGTAATAGTAGGGAAGTCCGGTAGCTTAGCTCAGGATAAGAATGTGTGCTGCCAACTCAAAGCAGAGAGTTAAAATCCGCCAGTTTCTCTGAAGGAAAAAGAGAGGCAATTTCCTCTCAGGCAGTTTGCAACTCCTGGAAACCATCCGAAGGGTTGGCTATGAGTCAACTCTAACTTGACAGCATATAACTACAACAGGTTCTTGTTATTGAAGCACAAAAATTTAGGCACTTGTCCAAGGACTTTCCAAACCCAAACTGAACCCACTGCTATCAAGATGCTTTTCTAATCATGGTGGCCCTCTATCAGGTTTTAGGTCTCTAAGTCTTCAGTCGGGCTGTAAGTCATCAACACTTTTAGTACCAGGAGCCAGGAAATCAAAAGACAAATTGTCTTGAGAAAATATCCTGTCAGGGACCTCTCCAGAGTACTGAAGAGCAATGATGTTAATCTGTAGATTAAGCTGTGCCTGATCCGGGCTATAGTCTTAGCAATTACTTGCTATGTGTCAGAAAGCTAGAATGACTAGGGATGATAGAAAAAGAATTGATGCTTTTGAGTTGTGGTGCTGGAGAAGAGTATTGAATATACCATGGACTGCTAGAACAAATGGGTTCATCTTAGAGAGGGTGAAACCAGGCTGCTCCTTGGAGGCAAAGATTCTGAAGCTTCATCTAACATACTTTGGACACGTTGCAAGGAGGGACCTGTCCTTGGAGAGGGACATCATGCTTGACCAGATGGAGGGACAGCACAAGAGAGGACAACCCTCAATGAGATGTATTGATTCAGTGACTGGAATAATGAGGGTAGGTGTGTCAGAGACAGTAATGTTGGCACAGGATTGAGCAGGATTCAGGGATGTTGTACATAGCATCGCTACGAGTCACAGGTGGCTTGATGGCACATAACAACATCAACAAGTCTTCACGAGAGGAGACTACCCATCTTTCTCTTGCAGAATATCTGATGGGTTAGAAATGCTGACTTTAGTGAGCAGCTCAACACATAATGAACGCCTTATCCCACAAGAGTGCCTAATGTTCAAAGGTCATAGCAATGGCAAGTAACACACCTCAGATACGTCTATGTGGTATCAGTGCTCTACATAATATAGCATCATAACTCTCACTCCAGATTCATTTTTCCTACCCACAACACATACTCTATAAACCAACCAAATTTTGCTTTTTAAAAATATTCTTGTTCTTACCCGTGATATTCTGCTAAATCTAATTCCTTTCTCTAAGGTTTTGTGGTATTTTATTTCTGTTGTTTATTTGTTTTTATCCTTTAAAATTATAAGCCTAAAAACATCATTTTTTTAGGCTAATGACTCAAGTCTGTAAGTAACAACTCATCAGATGGTCATCTCTCTCCCTACTCTCAAAACAAAACAAAAACATACTTAAAAGTATCTCAAACTATGAGTGGTCCATTGTTTTGTATTACAGGGTATCAACAAGTAGTGCAGTTTCCGAGCTGGACAATTAAATGGCTCAGTGGCACTTGTAAACTACGTTCTTTCCAATTTTTCCTTCTTCTATTCCCAGAAATTTGTCTTATTCTCTTTAGCTGATCTATCCTGTTAAATAGTGCATTAGGCCTTGAAAGCTCAGTGGTTCAAATCCACAAGCCACTCCAAAGGACAGGTAATATCCTCCAGTCAAGACTTACAGTCTCAGAAACTTGACAGAGGGCTGCTATGAACGAGGGCTAATTCAATAGCACTGGGCATTTTGTTTGCTTTTTTCAACTATGCAAGATTATGCCACATTTGTGTTGGTTTATCCTCTTAGACACAGCCGAAAATAAATAGAAAGTTTATTTTTTTTCCCCTTCTCCATCTAAAAATAAAACAAAAGAAAACAACCAAACCTCTCCCCAAAGGATACCTCAACGCACCTCCTCAACTCAGTCCACAGCCTGTCTCCTTTCATTGGCCAGAATATATCACATGCCCATCTTAATCAGACCTCTGGTAAAGGGATTGGAATTGCCATGAGTGAACTAATCAAGAACTACTCTCTCGTCTCAGGAGGGCTCCTTGCTGGAGTACATGGATCAGTGGAAAGTAAGCACCCAAATAGAATTAGGCTCTGTCAGCACCTAGAAGCAAGGACGGGGGATAGTGCTGGTTGGCAGCCAGTGTCTGTTACACCCTTGTCTCCAACCCTTTTCTCTCCACTCCTTAGATCACTCAACTGTTACGTCTCACCTAGATTGTTACAGTATGCTTCTGACTTTTTTATTCCCATTTTTTTTAATCCACCCCTGATTCTGCACCCAGAGTGGAGTTTGTATAACACAAACACAATTAAGCTTTATCTCTATATTAAATATTTCAATATCTCTCAATAGGAATAGAACTCAAACACTTTAGGGTGACATACACAGATAAGAGCGTTGTCATATGCCTCTATCATCTCATTTGCTACCAAATAACATACTCTTCAGGCACTAAATCACTTGGACTATTTCAAAACGATCATCCCTTTTCACAAGCTCTTTCATCCACTGGGAGGGCCAGTCCACATACTCACCACTTAAGGACAAATCCAGAGTTTCTGTTTTTACTCTCTTAGACAAGTGGAAGCTCAAAGCTTGAGTCTGGGGGGTAGAGATATAGATGTAGTAGACTGGACCCAAAGGTAGCTGAGTCAATACTCAACCAAATAATGCATTTTATTGTTGTTGCTGTTGTTATTATATGTCATCAAGTCTCCCAACACTCATAGTGACCCTCTGCACAACAGCTCCAAACCCTGCTCTATCCTGGACCAACCTTATCATCTCTGACACATATACCCCTTTACTCGAGTCACTGAATCAATCCATCTCGCTGAGGGTCTTCCCCTCCTGCCCTGTTCATCTACCCTCCCAAGTATGACATTCTTCTCCAAGGACTGGTCCTTTCTTGCAATATGTCCAAAGTATGTCAGACGAACCTTCAGAATCCTTGCCTCTAAGGAGCAGCCTGGTTTCACCCTCTCCAGGACAAACTCTGCATGACAATCCTCCGCCAGCTTCATCTTCCCAGCACTCTATGTTACAAAACTCTGTTTTGATCTATAAGATTTCATTGACTTATCTTCAGAAGTAGCTCACCAGGACTTCTTTCCAACTCTGTTTTAGTCTGAAACTGCTACTGAAATCTCTCATGGGTGACCTTCCTGCTATTCCAAACATTAATGACATAACTTCCAGCATCAGAGCAACAAAATAACAATCTGACAGATGGAAGGTGGGAGAGCATGGAAGAAAGAAATGTGAAAGGCAGTGAGTGGTTGGGGCAGAGAGGCATCTGGGAATCTGACAATTAAAAAAAAAACACATTAAGAGACGAAAATAAAGCACAACAAAACACCAAAGACAACCTGCAAGAGCAGGAACTCGTGGGTACCAACACAGGGCTTGAGTGGAGTGTTGACAGACTGAGACTCTGGAGAAGTGGACTTAAAAGACAGAATCCAGTGTTCTTTCTTGGCTTGGGCTGAGGGGCTACAGGACATGGCAGGTTCTTCCTGGGATGGTTTGCTCTCAGATGCTTGCTAGACCTTGGTTGCTCTGCACTGCACTGCAGAAGTCCGAGCCCCTTGAGCAGCATTTCTGAGTTTCCCACTAGCTGGCTTGTAGCTGCTAGGAAAACAGGAGAGATGCTATTTGGGAAAAGAAAGGACATTATTACTCCCTGGTCTCTGCCTCAGGCAGCACTGCCAGTAGCTCTGTGTCCCCTGTGGCTAGATCCCTGAGAGGTCCACAGGGGTTTGGTGCTCCCAGGGGACTCTGGCTCCAGGGCTCCCGCCACACTCTCCTCTAGCTGGTCCCTCCAGTCTAAATGTGGCACAGCCTCTTCTCGCTAATCTCTGAGTGCTTCAAAATCTTCTGTTGCCTCTTCGGCCTTCCCATCACCATGTAACCAAACTCCTGCACTAAACTTCTTCCGTCTCATATGCTTAGAGTGAATTTTCCTTCCCTGCTTGGACTCTGGCTGATAGAGCCAATTCTGTAAGATTTCTCCGTGAAATCTCTCTCCTTCCTCTCTCCTTCGTATCACTTCTAAGAAAACAACAACCCAATGACAAAGCGCAAATAGTTTGTGATCTGGCAGCCCAGGATGCAAATCCCAGCTCTGTCAATTGTGAATTGAAAGGTTTGGACAAAGTCATATCATTTCAGTCTTATTTTCTTCATGTGAGTTAAAAGCATTATCTTCTTTTTTAGCTACTGAAGGACTAAAGAAGAAACTGTGTCTGAGGATGCATGGTTCAATAGAAGAATTCTCATCTTCTGTGTAGGATGTTGTTAGGTGCCCTCGAGTCAAATACAACTCATAGTAACCCTATGCACAATAGCTTTGAACTCTGTCCTGTCTTGAGCCAATTTCACTGCCTCCAACATATCTACTACCCCCATTACTACTATCACTCTGTCAATTTACCTCGTCCAGGGTCTTCCTCTTCTGCACTGTCCCTCTACCATTCAAAGCATGATGCCCCTCTCCAAGGACTGTTTCCAAAGTATGTGAGACAGAGCTTCAAAACTCTTGCCTCCAGTGCCCACTTTGGCAGTACATATACTCAAATTGGGAGTCTTCCTCTACTCTGGAAGATGGCTGGCTGGCTGGCTGGCGTCTTGATGGCGGTCTTGTCTTGGTGGCAGTCAGGCAAGGGAAGTTTCTGGGGTCCTTTTTGTTGTGTGTTACTGTTCTTTTCCCCCCTCAACAGTGGGTGGCCTTGAGCCTTAGACTAAGGGTAAGGGTGAAGGCCTGCAGCCCTGGGGCTAAATTTATTAATTTTAAAAGAATATTCTTTTAAAGACACAGCATTATTTGTCTATTTGCTGTACTGAACTACTTGGAGTTGCTGTGATGCTGAACACTATCCCATAGTCATGTTAAATACCATAATGCTTACCCATTATGTACAATGGTTGGATGAGCTTCCAGATTGATCCATCTTGGGAAGCAGGAAAGGCATCCAATTCCTAAACTAGATGCCTCTGTAAACTCTACAAACTCTCTTATAAATGTACAGAAATTGTTAATTATAGGACAGAGGTCAGGTCTTTTGTGCAAAGCTTATTCTGAGTCATATTTGACTCCACAACACTTAACCACTACTAAATGAGACTAGTGCTGTTATATCTGGAGGAACATTCTTCCACTTTGCACATCGCTCTTTCTCAATGTGCTGTATGAGGTAACCTGGGTTCTCTATGATGCTAAACCGTGTGCCATAGAGATATCAAATACCATAAAGGTTTCCCACTGTAGACAGTGTTTGGTGGAGCTCCCAGTTGTAAACAGGTTGGGAAGCAGGAGTGGCATCCACTTCCTAAACCACATACCTCTGGAAACTCTATGAACTTGGAGAAACAACGATAGCTATGAAAAATTGCTGAGTGGACCTGAACTCGACAGCAATCAACAACAGCAACATACTATAATTGGAACAATATAGAGAAGATTAGCATGGCCCCTATGCAAGGGTGAGACACAAAATCCTTGCCTCCAAGGAGAAACTTGGCTTCCTCCTCTCCCGGACAGACCTGTTTGTTCACTTGGTGGTCCACGCTATGTTCAATGCCTTTCTCCAGCACCACAACTCCAAGGCATTGATCCTTCCTCTGTCACCTTAGTTAATGTCTAACTCTCTGACACAGCAAGTAATTTGAAGATCATGGTCATATCCAAGCACACCTTAGTCTCTTTAGCACTCTGGAGAGGTCCCTGATAGTTGATTTTCCTAATGCAATTCATTTTTTGATTTCCTGATTGCTGTGCCCAAGATTGTTCACGGTATCTGAGTTTTGTGCAGGATACCTGAGTTCATTTCATAGGTAAGGTATCTCACCACACACAGCCACCTCCCATCTGTCAGTGAAGGCTTGGGTGTTGCTATGAAGCTGAATAGGTTTTAGAGGACTTTCATACTAAGAAAAGTGGTCTGGTAACCTGCTTCCAAAAATCAGCCAGTTAAAAATCTTATAGAAAACAATGGTCAAATCAGCAGCTAATCATAGAGATGATGCAGTGTTTCATTCCAGGGAGGACTGCCATGAGTCTGAGCCAACTCCGAGGGCCATTAACAAGAACAAAGATATTATACAGGAAGCATTAAGATCAGTCTCTGATATCAGTTATTCCTTACAATACAGTGCCTGCTTGGGACTATAAATTGTTTCTAGGTATGCCCTGCTTTATTGATTTCTCTATTTTCATCACCTATCACAGATCCTGGCATAAGAAAAGCCATTCCAATAAACGTTTAATATATGATTAAACAAACTCTTAAGAGTATACAGAGTCTCTACTGTGCAACAGAGACTTCAGAACTAGTTGAGTATACAACTTCCTGAGTGTATACCATGATTGATATTCTAAATTCTTGGTAGACATTTTTTTAATGCTCACCAGTACCTTCTGAGATCAGCACTATTACCCCCATTTTACAGATAAGACACAGGCCTTCGAGGTTTCAGGACAAGACAAATTTCTAAGCCCATACTCTTCATCACTCTGCAGGCAGCCTGACCTGGAAGTCATCTTTTTTAGGGATGTTGCACTTTTCCTGTAGAACTGGGATCATATAATTGTTTTCTTTTTCCTTTAGCTATCACTTCCTGCTGCCATAATAATACTGAGCACACGACAAGTGCCTATCAAAGAATTCCTGACTGATAGTTTTAAAACTCCTGCTCTGAACACACACAGCTGTGAATCTGGGTCATGAGGAAAACGTAGCAAATATCTCTATGTCCTCAGTATATACATAGAAGTGGAGCCTGAAGGTATCAATTATCATATCTAAAAATGTCCAGAAAGGTATTAATAATTTAACAGTGATATTCATGTGGGAAAGAGTCTTGACACTCTGCAAATCCCTACAGACCAGAGGTGGTGTCCAGTGTGTAGTTATTGTTGTTGCTGTTGTTGTGTACCTTCAAATTGGTATTGACCCATAGCTGACCCTGCAGTGGGTTTTCAGAGGCTGTTTATACATGGAGGAGATTATCCACCTTTTCCCGCAGAGGAGCTGGTGGATTTGAACTGTGTGCCTTTCTTTGGGTTGGCAGTGCAATTCCTTCTATCGGGCCACAAAAGCTCTCTTGTATACACCTGGACATTCAATGTTGCTTACTATGTGCAAGATGACCAATAGAAGGAGGAGACCAAGTAACGGTGAGACAAACACAGAGAGGGCTTGTAGGCAATCAGGGCTTTTCCCTGAGATGGGAGTAAACTGATGGTTTATCTTCACCACTCTCAGCTTGAACTTCTCATCTGAAAATAATAGGTCTGGATAAAAGAATCATTCTGGGTTTTAAAGGTTATTACTTTAAAACAGGAGGCCATACAATGGATTCTGAAAAGCATTCACATCTATGTTTAACTTTACGTTGTGATAGAAATGAAAGTTAACAGGGCGAGTTGGTTTCCATCTAACAATCTATGCACATTTTGTTTTATGACATTGATTGGAATCCCCACAAACTATTCTTCCCACTTCATACTTGTGTATTCGGTTTCCATTTTCCCTTCTTCAGTTTCTTCCTAAATTCTGAGATGCATCCTGGGTAAATGCTGCCACTATGATCATATACGGTTGACTGTTCGAAGGAGAGCATTCCTCCCACATGTTACTGATTAACTTACAAACCTGTGTACTGTGAGGCTGAAAGTTGAGTCATACGGCTGGGTCTAGGCTTGAAGGGTGACTAAGGGTCATAGGCTTGCAGTTTTTGCCAGTCTTTATGAGACAAGCAAACCTGGTATTATTACTATTATTATTATCATTTATGATTTTTTTTAAACTTACTATTGTACAATTTAAATTGGCTGTTATTTTCCTCCTGCTCTTCCACTGTGATCCTTTTTGTGTAGGCAACAGTGGTAGCTGGGCACCATCTAGTTCTTCTATTTTTAGGGTCATGGAGAATGAAGTTCAGATTGTTCAAAAGCATTAAGGTCTTTGATTTTCTTCACTGTTCTTTGCTCTGGATAGAGAGAGACCAACCAGTGCACCTCAGATGGCTGCTGAAAGCTTTTCAGACTCCCTGCCACTACTCACCAAAGCAGGATCTAGAACCCTGCCTCCGAGGAAAGGAATGGCTTCAAACCACTCCATCTCTGTGTGACTGCTGATGGCAGTCCTCTCCAGTTCCCATTTCCTCCCCTAGGACTTTATCCCTATGAACGTATAGTTTGTTTTTACTCAAGGACTTAATCAGGATTATTATTTACTTTTTTTTTTGGTAATGTTGGTTCAAATCCATTATAAATAAGATCTCATATACTTTTTTTTAACAAATGCAGATGAGATGCAACGTGTGTGCCTTGTGACAGCTGTTCCTGCTGTATTGTAAGAGCTTGTGCGTGTGTGCATGCTTATTTACATATTATCTTTTAATGAGGTCATTAGGCATTGGCTAAAAGTCCTCAATAAGACAGTAACACTGTATCACTGTCCTTACTTAACGAACGAGGAAGCCGCAGTTGCCGTGGCTGGGCAACATCCATCAGATCCCCAATTCAGAACTGGTCTCCTGATTTTCCTTCACAGTGTGAAGCCAGATAAAGAAAAGAAGAAGAATTTGTGGCCTCAAAACGGTCCCCATATTGCCAATGTCTCCGATGCAATCAGCCCAAGAATCTCTGTCACCTTGTCTTCAGGACTGTAATGCTCCAAACATGGAGGGCTCTAATATCATGGTCACTGTCAAGTTGACTAGGAAGGTCGGCTGCAGAGCCTCCCTTAGGTCTGTGGAATGTTCGATAGCTAAGAGGTCGGTGGCTAGCGTACTAAGCATTGCTATGGAATTGTCATCTGCATCCTAGACTGTGTATATCAAAACCAGAGAGACCACACTGAGGTGGGCAGGACTTGCTGCTTTACATCTGCTGATCAATTTACTCTTTATCCTCTTTTCATTACACAGATTTGCATTATACAGTGATGGACCAATTCAGAATTCGGTCACTAATACTTACATTTATGAAATACTTATTATGTGCCAAACCCTTTAGTATGGAGTCATGCTGCTAATTCAAACTCAGTGACTCTCTTGGGGGTTCAAATCTACCAACTGCTCCCAATGGAAAAAGATAGATAGTCTTCTTCTGTGTGATTTACAGCCTGGGAAAACCTGCTAGAGGGTCAACTATGAGTTGGTTCTAATTCAAAGGCAATGAGGGTTGTTGCTTTTTTTTTAGACCCTGTGATATGTCTTTCACATTTATTAATACATTTGATATTCACAATGAACCCATGGGATAGGTGTTATTCTCTGCTTCACTTTTTAAGTTGTGGATACTGAGGTCACAGTGCAGGCAGGCTATGGAACAAAACTTAGACATCAGCAATCTGCTTCTGAACACGACCCCATTGGGAGAAAGTGAGACAGCAAAGGTACAACTCACACCCTTCTAAAGCATCTATCTAAAGATAAATATAGAATGCTGTTGTTGTTGTTATCTGTCCTCAAGTCAGAACTGACTCCTAGCTGACTCTTCTGTGTGTTTTCAGAGGTTGTAAATCACATGTGAGAAGACTGTCCACTTTTCTCCCCTGGAGCAGCTGGGATTTGAACCGCCTGCCTTTGGTCTGGCAGCACAACTCGGTACCCATTAGAGCACCAGAGTTCCTTGAAATACAGACTTGCTGCTGTTGTTGTTGTTAGGTGATATTGAGTAAAATATGACTCATAGAGACCCTATGAACAAAATGATCTGAACCGTATCCTATCCTGGGCCATTCTGTCCTCTGCCATTCTCTTCATTCAAGATATACTTGACCCATTGCTGCAGACACTGTGTCACTCTGTCCGGATGAGGGTCTGTCTCATTGACCCTTCACCTTTCAAAGAGTGATGTCTCTTTCAAAGACTAGCCTCTTCTAGCAACGGGACCATTTATCTTCAAAGATCACTCTGGATGCACTTCCCGAAAGTGTATAGATGTAATAGTTCCAAACAATATGAAAATTACATCCAAGTAGTATCTCCAAATACAGAATAGTAAGCTAATCATTTGAGTTTAGTGACTCAATCACAATATCACAATTCTAGTAATTACATGCAGGATAAATTCTAGAGGCTGAAGTTTTATTACAGAGCAATCTTATCACTTTGGGGGAGAAGGGTGGAGTTAAAGTTTCTTTGTGGTAGAATGGTTATTGAACATTATGCTTCAAAGGATGAGCAGGAATTTCTGAGGCCGGTTTAGCGGCGCCACACTCCCCGCCCCACCCTACCACCACTCCCCTCCCTGGCAAGAGGATGCTGATATGTAGCGATCAAGGCAAAGAAGAGCGTGAATTGTTTAAGGAACTTTAATGAGCCAGTGTGGATGAGAGCAGAAGGGGAGAGGACCATGGTGCTGATGAGGTTGAGGAGACGGTCAACCAGTATCTGAACATTCACTGTCTCAGCTCAATAGTAATCATTGGAGGCAAGAAGATACTGCTACTGTCTCTCTTCTGTAGGCTGGGAAATGGGGAAGAAAACAGAAAGATTTGAAAGTCATCCTGCCAGAAACCTGTGTATGAGTTATTCTTATTCCCTGTCACCTGACCCTGGCTTTCTTTCAGCATTGCCTCTAGTGTTTCCAAAATAAAATTATACCAGCAACTCTTCCTATTTACTGCATTGGGAAAGTCTGCTGTCAAGGACCTCTCCAGAGTACTAAAGAGCAACAGTGTCAGTCTGGAGACTAAGGTGTGCCTGATCCAGGCCATGGTCTTCCCAATTACTTGCTATATATCAGAAAGCTGGACAATGACTAGGGATGATAGAAAGAGAATTAACACCTTTGAGCTGTGGACCTGGAAAAGAGGATTGAATATATCATTGACTGCTAGTAGAACAGGTTTATCCGGGAGAGGGGGAAAGAAGGCTGCTCCTTGGAGGCAAGGATTCTGAAGCTTTGTCTGACATAATTTGGGCATGTTGCCAAGAGAAACTAGTGCTTGGAGAGGGACATCATGCTTGAAAGTGTGGAGGGTCAGAGCACGAGAGGAAGATCCTCAATGAGATGTATTGACTCAGTGACTGGGGTAATGGGGTAGGTGTGTCTGAGATAATAAGGGTGGCTCAGGATAGAGCAGGGTTCAGAGCTGTTGTACATAGGATCACTATGAATCACAAGCAACTGGATGACACGTAACACCACCAATCTTTGCTTTCCTGTTTAAGTAATCAATTTCTCAAAACAAATGTTTGGAGCATCTATTACATTTTAGACATATAGAAATTGAAACATCAGAGAGACAAAGGAACTGGCCAGATTTCATACAGTGGATCTGAAGGAGCAGATTACTATTCACACGTGACTCTCCTCCCATTTCTTCCTACTGTCTTTGACTTAAGTAGGTGAAGCAATCAATGGAGTGGGCCACAAAAAGTGCCCAAAACACAAAGTCAAGAGGAGGACATAGAGAACATGCCCTTTGCTTACACTGTTCACCATACACATTAGCCAGAAAGAACTCTCCCGGCTCCCTCCCCACTCAACAGCGAGAGTCCCAGTTGGAAACAGCTGGTACTCAAATTGGGTAATTTGGGGAGAGTTTAATAAAAGGACTATTTACAAAGGTAGAGAGAGTAAAAAATGGAAATCTCTAGGGATTGTGCAAAACTCCAGAGCTAGTGAGAGCCAGGCTCCATTATTGCCTCTAGTTCTGAAAGAGTAAGCGGAAAGAGAGCGTGCTGTTCATTCCTGAGTAACACGTTAGGGCAGCAGCTAAGGGACTAAACACCCCAACACACGCTAATCCATCCTCTGATCCTCTACATGCTCCCAATTGGTCAAACTCAATCATACAGCAGACGGTAAGGGTGGTGTGGCACATGCCAGGCTGCCTCTCAAGGCAGAGTAGGTAGATTCAATGGAGAGAGGATATGTAGAGACATGTGGGAGAGATTCAGCACTACCTCTTCCAGGACCTCTCAGACATAGTCATTTCATGACATGTTAGAGCACCAGCAATCACCCAAACCACACCAAATGCACTGCCACCGGGTGGATTCAGACCCTATGGAGCAGAGCAGAAACTGCCCATAGGATTTCTGAGGTTGCAACTCTTTACAAACTGACCCCTCATCATTTTCCCATAGAGGATAAAATGAGCTCAAATGATCTGCCTTCCAGTTAGCTGGACTGTTAGCCCACTGCACAATCAGGGATCCTTCAAGCAATTGTAGGAAGACTGGTAAAGTCCTATTTGAGCAATTGTCCACAGCCGAGCTCTCCTTGCTGCCCACAGTGTACGGTCCACCGGGGCACCTGAGCTTCCTCCCTTCCCTGATCACACCCTCCAACCCCAGCTAGGCCGGAGAACCCAGCTAGAGTCCTGGCCCTCCACAAAGCTTTCTGAGTGCACTTGGTCACACGCCCTTCTCCTCAAACTGCCAGGACTGCCTGGACGCTCATCTGCATGTTTCACCATACCACCCAGCAATTAAGTCCTGGGGTGAAAACAGTAACACTCCTAAGCGGAAGTTTGGCAGTTTGAGTGCACTTAGAACCAGACCCTTATGAAATAATTCAAAGACCCAAACCTGCAATCAATCATCAAGTCAGTTCAGACTCCTGGTGACCTTCCTTCAGGTTTCTGAGGCTGTAAATCTTTATGAGAAGAGACAGGTCATCTTTCTCCTATGGATCAGCTGGTGGATTCAAACTTCCAGCCTTTTGGGCAGCTGCACACCATGCTACGTGCTACTCTATCAGAGCACCTTTCCAAAAGATTACGGCAGTTCTACCCTGAAACATATGAGGTCACCAAGAATCAACTTGGTAGTAACTGCAGAAAGAGTATCTTGAGAACGCGGCCTGGGTCTCATTTATTTCTAATGAGTAGAAGAATGACTAATGGACTGAAAAAAGAACACTATCTTTTATTGCTTACTGTGTGTGTGCCAAGTATTATGTTAAATGTTTTCATGTACTTTAGTACTGCCTGCATCAAAATCAAGGGCTAGGGAGAAAAAATTATTATCTATTTATTCAGTATTTACTACGTGCCAAGCAGGAGCCATAACAAAATACTTAACAATCTGTATGGCACAGAGACTCACAAACATTTCATGGCAGACAGGAGCCATAAAGCAGATGCATGGTTAGGTCCACACCCCTGGCTAAGGCTCAAGAATCTTTCCTACATTATTTTACTGAATCCTCGTAACACCAATTGAGTAGATATTATTGTCCTCCTTATACAAATGAAAAGGCACATAGAAGCTATGTTTGTGTAAAAGTTTCATTTCTGTCACAGAATCTGAGTGGTAAACTGAAATTCCTATCCAGGATTAGCTTACTCCAAAGCATATGCTTTAAACCTCTCACTGGTCTTTCTTATCATGCTATATTCCTGCATATTTGCTTATAAATCCCTTTCTTAGACTTCCACAAGGCTTGTATCTTCAAGTCTTACTTGCTTACATGTCATCATCCCCATTATAAAATCTTTCAGGAGCATTTCATTTAAAACAAACTCCCTGTCACTACTCCCATGTAAAAATTACTTTTCTCTGTCACA
Organism: Elephantulus edwardii; assembly: GCF_000299155.1. Lineage (NCBI taxonomy): Eukaryota > Metazoa > Chordata > Mammalia > Macroscelidea > Macroscelididae > Elephantulus > Elephantulus edwardii. The sequence goes on from NW_006399755.1 coordinate 17,214,553, forward strand.
TTTTAAACTATTCCTCGTACTTTGATGATGAAGCTGTTTTCATAGTCTTTGATTAAGCTGTCATGGAGCATCAGTCCTTGGAGGACATCACGATGAAAAAGGTGGGATTGAGTCTGTGACCACAACAATGGGCTTGAGCATGAAGAGATCATGAAGATGGTTTGGAGCTGCTGTTCAAAGTATCACTAGAAGTCAGAGTTGACTCAATGGTGTGCAAAAACAACATCAGACTGGTTAATTGTACGTATTAGTTAGGCTAGGCTATGGTTCTCAATGGTTTCACCAAATATTAGACTTCTTGCTGTCTCATAAAGGAATAGAAGAGAATAATGATGTAATTTCATGCACTCAATCAGTTGATAGAAATGTTTACTTAGGGAGTGATCTTTCTACCCTCAGGGAGCTCTGGTGGTTTAGTCTTAAAGACCTGCACTGCCCACCCAAAGGTATACAGTTTGAATCCACCAGTTGCTCCAACAGAGAAAGATGAACTATCTCCTCTCATGTGGTTTACACCTTATTAAAACCTGCTGGAGAGTCAACTATAAGTTTCAACATATTGGTACATGATCTCAACAACAACGTTTCCTAAACTATAGATATTTTGGCAGAAGTCACTTTCCTTCTCCTCTATGCTTTCTTCCTGTCACCTGACCTACAGATGTTGGGTTTAAGTCTGCAAAAATCTTCAGTCTGTAGCCTCACAATCCAGTGAAAAAAAATCTCTTGAACTCTTACTCACAACTGTATGCAAACTTCCATCATGGACACATCCTACACTGTCCACAGGGAACTAGGAAGAGATGATGTAATGGAGAAAGGGAAGACAAAGAAAGAGAGGAAGGAGAGAGTGAGACATCATGCTGGGAGGGGAAGAGAAAAGAAGGGAAAGGAAGAAGTGAAGGAGAAGAGAAGAGAAGAGAGAAGATGAAGTAAGAAGAAAGAAGTGAGCATGGAAAAGCTGGATCCCAGAGGGCATTTGACTCTCTAGAGAGGATGCTGTTTCAGAAGTAGCAGTGACTAGCTAGACTAGTGACACCACAGTCCAACCTATTGCCTTCTCCACAGTTCTACAACCATCTTTCATAAGACTGCTTCTTCCTGGGTCTCTGTGTATTGTTATGTGCTGCTGTCAAGTGATCTCCAGCTCATAACAACCGTATGCATGACAGATTCATGCAAACTAACCTAAACCTGAAAACCCAAACCCACTACACTCAAATGGAGTTTGACTCATAGTAACTGTCATTAGTTTTCCAAAGTCATACATTTTAATGGAGGGCGACTACTGATTTTCCCATGAAATGGCTGGTGAAGTTGAAACTGCCCAGCTTTTTGGTAATAGCCCAATGCATTAAGCACTACACTACCAGAGGTCCTTCTGGAGATGGTCAAATGCTATTTTTTTATAGCAAGATCTTAGATGAGGGGATCTCTTAAGAGGAGATTTGAAGAAAATGGAAGATGTGAATTTCCAAAAAAAATTACTGGAACAGAAAATAATCTGTGTTTTGTGAATAATGATGGGAAATAGCAATTCTAATTCCCATGACATTTTTTTTCTTTAATGAATTAAACACACACAAGTCAATAAAAATGCTGCCAAGCCTGGTAGGCATCATGCACATTCTTCTCAACTGGTCATTCTCCTATTTCTTGAAGTCAGTATCTCTATTAAAGTGGTACAACATTATGCAAAACAATAAGTAAAACTGTAACCTCAGGAAAGTCATGTAAAACTTGGCAATAGATAAGCACAACCAACCAAAATTGCATAGGGACAAAGGAAGGGACTCTCTCCTCAGTGGTTTGATAAAAAGGATCCACTGGCATTCTGAGAGGAATAAATCTTCATTCTATGGAACTGACTGATAGATTACAGGGACTAAGAATCCTAGAGAGAGTTTGGTGGCATAGAAATTTGCGCTGCTAATCCAGAGTCTGAGGTTAGCAATCTATTTGCATGCAGTTTACAGCCTTGGGAACCCAGTGTAAGGAAGGGTCAGCTATGAGTCAGAATTAAAAGCAGAGAGAGAGAGAAGTGTCCCAGAGCTCACCTACTGTGTGTCAGTAGTAACACTGACTGTGTAGGACACAATTCAACCTATAATGCTGGTGAGTATAGCTGGTAGTCAATCTATGCCAATTCAGCAACGAATTGTCAAGTGCCCCTGCAGGACCTTGAGTAGTAACCATCTCGGAGGGGAAACGAGCGGACAGACATGCTTGCACCAAGCTGTAAGCTAAGACCTCAAATGACACAGAGTAAGCTTTCTATTAGTGCTTAGGTAACATAAGACAACATGTGATGTCTAAAAGTGTAAAATGAGATATCCTCAAAGGCCAAAGTCTATCTTACATCAAAAGTAGGTAAGTCAATTGCAAACACAACCTGCAAGTACCAGAGTCAGATGAGGACCCAGTGAGCAGGGTTGGTCAGCAAACGTTTTCTGTCAAGGGCCTGATTGTATTTTGGCCTTTGCAGGCCAAATGGTATCTGCTGCAACTACTTAACTCTGCTATGTGGTCTACAATTCATCCTAGGTAGAGTATAGATGAATTAGCATGGTTGTTTGTCAAAACTTTATTTACAAAACCAGAAAGAGGGCTGGGTTTAGGACATAATTAGCAGACTCCTGCTCTAGCGTAAAAAGAAGCCTTGGTGGTATGTATGGTGGTTAAAGTGCTTAGCAGGTAACCAAAGGTCTGCAGGAAAGATGTGGTTGTCTGCTTGCATAAAGATTACAGCCTTAGACAATCAAAGCAGTGGTTCTGCTATGCCCCACAGGGTTGCTGTGAGTTGAATTCAGCCTGATGGCAGAGGGCTTTGATGGTTTGGATTTCATTTAATGATCTTACTCTTATGGAGCTGGAAATTCCAGACGGATTCACTCAAGGATTGGCTACTACTAAATAATAAGGAAAGACCCAAATTTAAATATACTGGGTCTTTACATACAGTTTTCCATGCAACCAAATATAGGTTCATGTATCTTATTAACAGTAATTTTTTCTCTAAAAATCTAACAAATCTTATGAGTCAAGCACTGAGTAAAGATTAAGATATATTTAAATGTCTCATTCTTATCACAATCCTGATTTAAGTTCTATTATATCCTGTTGGGAAGCAGAAGTGGTATCCACTTTGTAAACAACATGCCTCTGGAAACTCTAAGAGGCTTCAGGTCTTGTGTCAGGTCGCACTGAGTCAACAGCAATCAACAACAACAGCCACATATCATGTTGTGGTTGTGTACGGTAGGGTCGGAGTTGACCTATGGCTGACCCGCTGGCGTGTTTTCAGAGGCGGTTAAACATACGCGAGGAGATTGCCCATCATCCCACAGAGCAGCTTGTGGCCTTGAACCGTGGGCCTTCAGGACTGCAGCACACCTTCTTGCTGCTAGGCTAGGCCACCACAGTTCTTAGGTCACCAGAGCTATAGCATATGTATCTGAAAACCCTATGAACACAGTAGCTGCAGCAACAAGCTTGAGTGTGTCAGAGATTGTGAGGTTGGCACAGGATAGAACAGGATTTAGATCTGTTGTTCAGAGGGTCACCATGAATTGTACCTGACTCGCTGGCACCTAACAATAACCAGAGCAACATCCTATATTTAGAAAAGCAGGGGACCAGCAGAAGAAAGAGATCTTCAACAAGATGGATTGACACGGTTTTGCAACAACGGGCTTAAGCCCATTTGAGACTGTGAAGCGGCACAGTACCAGGCAGACTCCCTTCTCTTGTACGTGGGATTGCTGTTGAGTCCGAGGTAACTCGATGGCACATAATAATAATAACATTGCTCACTTTTCACAGATCAAAAAGCAAAAAGTTTACAAAATTTGTATAGTGTCATTAGGGAGTTTTAAAACTCTGTCTAAGCTAATACATGGCCAAATAAAGATTCAATGACAGTCTGACTCCACAGCCCATACTTTAAACCTACAGCCTTGTCTGCATCTCTGCCCAATCACACAGCCCCCATTCCTTTCAAAGGCCAAAATTTACTGGATGGACATGTACTATATATAGCTTACGTGCCAGTTGGCTTTTCTGGCCATCAGCAGCTCCAAGAAACCTTGGCTTCGGCCCCCTATTTAACAGCCTGTGAACATCCATTACCTTCTCCAAGAGTCTTCTGAACCACTAATGATTTATTCCTCACGCCAGTGCTGGGACCAGAGTAAGATGAATGAGTTACCGCAGGTGCAAAATTACAGGTGGGGAGCATGAGAGGCACTAAAACACTATTAATCAAGGCAAACCACATTTTAATTCAATGCTTTAAAAAATCTAAAAATGAAACGGAACTCTGGTGGCCTAGTGACAAGAAGCTGCACTGCCATCCCAGAGGTACGGGGTTCGAATACACCAGATGCTCTGCTGGAGAAGAATGGGCAGTTTCCTCCTGTACCAATTTGATGGTACACACACAAAAATAATAATATTTTTTTTTTATAAAATTTTTTAAAAAATGAATGGAAAAAAGTCTTGAAAAGAATTGCCATTTTAAATAAATACTGTATCAGTATTGAACCAGGCTCCAGGATGGCTCTGTATAGTGATCCTGTCATGATTTAAAATGTTAATTTTCTTTTTCTTCATTCGTGGACATTTCAGTTATTAATTTTCATTTTTATGGAATATTGAGTTACAATATTACTTATTGTGACTATAGAATCTTTTGAGTCACTTTAAATCCCTGATGGTTATTGCTGTTATTGCCTCACTATTTTACTCCTAGCCTCAGTCGTGTGTCAGGCTCAAAAACATACACTCCAGCTCTGTGTTCTTTCTTGGGAAGACCTTATGTTCATGTCTCCAGTGGCCCCACTCATTGTCAAATTGAAACCTATCAACTTGACAGAGCATTTTCCCTTGGGAGATCATGTGGCGGTTCCTCCATTCTAATGCCTGGAGTCTCACTTTCAGACTCTTCAAAGAATCAGCATATGCTACAAGAAGATTTAGCTCAAGATATTCCCACTAAAGCAAAGCTCCAGTGACCTAATGGTAAAGAGTTATATTACCAACCCAAAGGCGTGTGACATAAATCCACTAGATACTCCTGAGGAGAAAGGTGGGTGATCACCTCCTGTGCAATTTGCAGCCTCTGAAAAACTACTGGGGGCTCAGCAA
>NW_006399755.1:17222777-17241233 GCF_000299155.1 Elephantulus edwardii
ATTTGTGGAGCAGTGAAAGATAAATCCCTTATTGTGGAGTTAAGCATTAGTTACAGTGTTGACCCCACCCCTAGCCCAGTGCTTTGACCCACTTACTTTCCAGCTCCACCCTCCACCAGGATAACCCTTCACATCTGCCAAGTCCCTTCAGAAAATATCTTCCATTCTCCAACCCATGATCTGACAGCTTGTATCTTAAGCTTTCTTGGCTTCTGTGATTCCAAACATGTCAACTGCTGACTTTTTTTTTCTTTTGACCAGTGTCTCTTTAGTTGTACTGTCTCCAAGGGAAGGTGACGTGTCCTGTAGAACTCCCGTGTAGATTATGTTTTCCTTTCTGGCTCAAAGATGCCTCTTTGCTGTTATCCGAGGTGACCTTCCCCAGTTGCTAAGAATACTATTTTATTACATACATACTCTTGTGCTAAAGTCAAAGAGCGAAACATAGAAACACAGAAGAGATGTCTCCCTCAGTAACCTAACAACACCTGTGGAGAGAGATCCCCAATATCCAATGTACAGCGGGTCCTCCGTGAGCATTTGTCAAGTTAAGTTAGACAAATCCTTTCATCCACCTTTTTAATGCTTAGGTGACTAGGAGAGAAAGAGAGAAGCTTAAATAAAACTGATGTCTGGTTTTTACACTATCTAATATGGATCATTGAATCATTTCACTAGTTTTTTGTTTTGCTTATTTAACCAGGTGTAATAACTTACCTAGGTTGGCACTGTCAATATTACTGGACCCAAAAAGGATAAGAATTGTCCACTTAGACACTAACTAGCTGGTCTATTACAGAAACAGCCATGTACTTTCTCTCCAGTTTTAATCTCTATTATGCATCTGTTCCATAGAAAGAGAGACAGCAAATTCAGAAATAAATTAGTGCTCTCAGTTAAACCCCCATTCCCCAAATCCCGAACCTTTCTTTAACCCATTTATTCAATTTCTCTTAACATATTTAAATCCATTGAAGGAAATTACAAGGGAGACAGATGAGGCAGGTCGCAAACATTTGTATGCACATTAAAATAAAGAAAATTAAACGAAAGATTAATAGGGCAGACAGGTAACCATGTAACATGATTTCACTTTGAAGCAATTTATTTCCATTCAAACTGTGATAAATAACCACCAAGTGATATAATAATTACCCATGTCTTGGTGTTGAACAGGATGTGGAAATAATTCTCTGAAGTGAAAACATCCCATGGACTTTGAAAAAGAAATGTCGCACATTCAATAAAGCTACAAAGCATGACCCCAAAAGAAATTGAATTGGCCTGTTTGTATTCCCATCGCTATGTCTGAGAAGTATGTTCTCCCCCTCGGAGGCAAGTTTTCCTTCCTGTTTGATAAAACCTTGTGATTTGCTATCACAAAAACTCAGAGGAATTTACACACTTTGTGCTTTAGCGTTCCTGTGTGAGATCAAGTCCTGAGAAAGATGGGCTATTGAAGAAGACTGGGTCCCACAGTCAAGAAGCATTCTAGCTTTGGTGATTAGCAATGATTATTTCTAAATACCCTTCCTGGGGTTTAAAAATAACTGCACACATTTTAAAGGTAGGTTTTAGTTGGTTAAAGGAAAAATTCCACCTGTAAACATGGTTTAGCATTGACTAGCAGAATCTCCTTTCCTGGATTTTTTACCGCTCATTAACATAAAGGTAGCCATTACTTTAGAGTGTAGAGTGACTATTGTGGGAGTGTGCATGCACCATTTCATGCCAGCAAACACTACTGACAGAGGGTGCCTGGAGGCAAGGCGGGAAACTGAGGCCTAAAGGGCACTGAATTCAAAGATGCAAGACCTACATTGTTGCCTAGATCAGCCTTGCAAAATTGGGCCATTCACTTAAACAACTCTTGTTCTCCATTTCTTTGTAAAATGAGAACATTTCACGTCTTCCTCAATCCACTGAAAGCAATAAAATGTTTTATAAAATTCAACTCAAACTCCTAAGATTTGTTGTGTTTTGGGGGTGGTTTTTTTTTTTAAAAAAATCTGACTTAAAACATTTATGGAGGTTCTGGGAGCCCAGTCCATTCACAGAAAGATACATTGTTAACCCAAAGGCCCTGAGTTTGTGGTGCTTTGAATATGAGAGAGGATTATGAGCAATCTCCTCCTTTTTTTGTTTACAACCTCAGAAACCCAATGAAGGGTCACTATGAGTCAAAACTGACCTGATGATAGGACATTTGAAAGATGTTCACAACACTCAGGAGTTGTGAGGAGAACAGGAATAAAGCCGCCTAATACAGATTGAATGGTGGCCTCCAAAAAGAGAATGCCTGACCCCCTGATAACTGCAAATGTGAGCTTGTATGGAAATTGGGTTTTTGAAGATGTTATCAGTCAGTGGGACATAATACTAGAGTAGAATGGGTCATAATCCAGTCTGAGTGATGTATTTATGAAAGATGAGATGAGACGGACAGAGACAGCAAAGGAAGAATGAGCTTGTGAAAATGTAGCTGCAAAGCAGGAAAGCCTGGAGCTATCAGGAAAGGAGAGAAACTAGGAAGAGTCTTTCCCTAGACTTCAGAGGAGGCGTGGAGCAGCTGACACTGTGGTCTCACACTGAAGCTTCCAGAATTATGAGATAATAAGTGCATGTTTTAACAGGTCCTCTAACTTGTTACTGTTGTTGTTGCTGGGTGCCACAAACTTATTCGGAGTCATAGTAACTCTACACATAATAGCATGAAACCCTGCTCTGTCCGGTGCAGTAGTCCCAGTCACTAGTGTGCTTGAGTCTGTTATTGCAGCCACACAGTCTATCCATCCGTCTGTGGTCTTTCTCTTTTGCACTTTCTGCGTAACCAAACTTGATGCCTTTCTCCAGAGACTGGTCCATCCTGCTAACATGCCCAACACATATGAGACAAAATTTTACTATTTTCGCTCCCAGGAAGCATTATGAGTGCACTTTGTCCTTTTGGGAGTTTATGGTAAATTCAATATTCTTCACCAATACCAGAATTTAAAGGTAGTGATTCATTTCTGCTTTACCTTATTTACTGTCCAAATTACACATTTACATGAGGAGATAAAAACTATGCCTAGGGACAAAAATCACAAGGTTGCACAGTTTGGTGAGTTGTGGAAGAGGGTGAAAGAAATGAGAAGGATCAAGCAGGGACCTGCAAAGATTGGCTAATGATGGGAAGGGTCCAATGGTGATTGATTTTATAAAACATAATGCACAGGAATGATTGTATGAAATATGAGACGAATGAAAAATAGTGTGAAACATAATGTATATGAACTTTATGAACAAATTGATATTTCAACAAAAGCTCACTGGAGTGGGGATAGGGAGGAAAATGTACAACAATAAATGAATTAAAAATCCAACTTTTCGGTAAATATTCATTAAAAATCTCAATTTAGGTGTGCTCTGGTGACCTGGTGGCAAGAAGCTGCACTGCAATCCCAAAGATGCACAGTTCAAATCCACCAGATGCTCTGCTGAAGAAAGAACAAGCTCCTTCTGTACCAGTCAGGCCCAATTTGACGGTACACACACAAAAAAATAATAATTTTAAAAAAGTATAAAAAAATCTCAATTAAAAAAACCCAACTATGACTTGGGTCAGACATACTTTAATCCTAGAAGGGAAATCTTTTAGAATTTGAAAGAGATCTTTCACAGCAGATTTGCACAATGCACTATGTCATTTGATTACATAGTGGCCCTAAAAATTTAATGCACACTAGTTAGAAGAAATTTCAATGAAGGAGGAAAGATAATTGTATATATACTACTTATCCGAACAAGGTGCCCAGAATCTTTCTCAAATTGCATGCTTAGAACATTTGTGCTCTAAACTGTCCTTATTCATTTGCTTATTCAATCATCTTTGTACTTGTTTGTTTCACATAACTTCATTTGGCATTTAAAACGTGCCTCATCCTGGGGACACAGAGATGAATCACATTAGACGTCTTGGCTCGAATAATGCTGACATACCACTTTAACAAAAGATGATATAGCAATGCAATCTGAAAAACACTTTTTAATAATTAGTTTTGTATTAGATTCTCAAAACAACAATTTGGAGTAGGTTTTATTAATATTAGTTCCATTTTAAAGGTGAGAACCCAGAAAGATAAAGTCACCTGTCCACCTCCATAAAGCTTTCAGTGGTGAAATCAATATTAAAAACCTGGCCTTTTAGAGTCAGATCTAGTGTTCTTTCTCTTATGCCATAGACAACTTTCAGAGGAGTTGTCCTGCTTTGAACTAATACCACTTTTCTGAAAGCAGAAGTCCTTCTAACTCGTAAGTTTTCTCAGTAGTGTTGGATCCTGGTGGCTGTACTGACCATCACTGCATGGGTCTCAGCTGAAATGAACTCACATTTTCTTCCTTCATTTTTCTCTTCCTCCTTCCATGCTTTCCTTACATAACAAGCATCGACTGGACACCTGTATTGCCTAGATGCTAACCATTGTTCTAGGTCTTGATAATTAAAAAGCAGAAAAGACACAGGGTTTATCTCATGGAGCTCAGTATCTCTAGGAGACACAGAGAAGCAATTTCAGTATTATTTAGTTATGTATTATGACTGTAAAGATATAGGACTCAGTGACAGCACATAAAAATTAATCTAGCCTGGTTTACAGAGAACCAGAAAGGGCTTCACAGAAAAGAAACAGCCAAGAAGAAAGCTGAAGCCCTTTGGGACAGCCAAAGGGGACTCTAACAAGACTCCGCTATAGGGAACACAGGGAGGAAAGCCTAGGAAGAGAGTGAACTTCATGTTTTGAGTAACACACCGTTTGTTCCGGATGGATCGATCATTGTGCGCAAGCAATGGAGTAGAGGAAAAGTCACTGCTGCAGGAGGACACCTGAGTCAGATGCTGCCGAGCACTAGGGGGGCGTATGCATTTCCTTCAGACAGAGGTAAGAGAATGAGATATGAGTTTTAGTTGAAGAATTTTTATTCATGTTTTGAGAAGAAATTCAAATAGAGGAGAATAAAGACAGGAAACTCAGTTGTAGGAAGACCTGAGGTAGCACCCAGGTGCATCATGACGGTGAACTTGACACAATATGACAGAGGTGGTGATGGACAGCATTGAAAGATACCACCCTCAGGGCCTACTGATTTCAATGCCTGCTTGAAATAATACTGGGTAAGTTCAGTGGGGACCATATTCTGGACAAAACTAACAATAAAAATTATGTCTTAATTGCCAAATGTTTAGGAGAAGCCAGACACTGGGCTAGGGACTTTAAATCTGCTACCACTTTAAACAAGATCCTTTGTGGTATGATGGTTAAGTAACTTTGGTCAGCAGCTCCAACTCACCAGTCGCTCTGTGGAAAAAAGCTGTGGCGGTCTGCCTGAGTATAGATTTTACTGTCTTGGAAATCATTGTGGGAAGACAGCTCTACTCTCTGTCTTAAAAGGTTGCCATGAATAAGAATTGACAATAATATATATATATATATATACCATTACATTTAAGAATGAAAATTACTCAATAATATATATCTCTTATCTCACATATGGACACTATAATCCATTAAAGCCATAACACCAGGTTTTAGTTGGTGGAGCTGAGAAATCCATATGTGAGATGCAGTGACGATAATGTGTGCTAAATTCTTAGAGCTGCTGCTGTGAACGCCAAAGCACATGACATTTTTATTCTGGGGAACAGCTTCAATTAAAATAATAATAATAATGTCAATTCCAAAAATAACTATTTCAATTAACCTAAGCTGCCTTATGCTTAATGACAGACAAATGCCCCAAATAGCATAAAATACCCCAGTGACAAATAGACATAAAATATTTAGCTGAGAATAAGATTGGTATGTCTCTCAAACAGAGACAATAAATTAAAGAAAGGTGTCTTTGGGGGCCCTAAACAGAATAAGTTTGAGATATAAAGCATGGATCTGGCTGAAGGCGGACAGCACAATAAAGATTCAAAGGTATCCCTTGTGTGTGGTTGGCTGATAGAACCTTGACTTTGGAAGAAACCGAGGAGACTTTGGAGGCCAGGGGTTTTCAATCCACATTCCACAAAGCACCGGTGTTAGTAAAGTCTCTAAAGAGCAAGGTAAATACTGAGCCTTCAGAATTTGGGCTTTCCTCCTTCTGTTACCTAGTCTGCATTCTAGTTATTTTGCATTTCGTATTTGAAATAGAATCACCTGTGAAGGAGGGGAGTAAGATTCAGAGAAAATAAGCAAAAGGATGTATAAAGTCAATGAGGGTTTTCAGCATTTGTGTACCAGTGGGTCAGTTTAAGATGGGAGTAATGTACAGCCTCTGCCCATATCTGCTAGTGGTCTCTGGCCGTAAGCAATGGGAAAACCAGCAACTAACAGTTTTAGAGTAGATCAGAGAATTAGACAAATCTCAGAGAGGGTAAGAGCTGAAAAAGCTCTTTGGCTTCTGGTAGCAAGAATTCAGAAGCAAGCTTAGATTATGTCAACAGTTGGTTCGTTCTACCCTAAGTTAATACGATATGCCTTTCAAGAACAAAATATCCTGGATAAGATGTAAAGTCCGATTGGCTCAGCTTGTACAATCCTGACCTTGGTCAGAAGTATGAGAATGTGGAAAAGCCAACGACAGGTTAGAATGGAGGAATGATGGTTTACACTCCCATCCAAACTATGGAAAGGGGAAGGGTCGCCCTCCAAAGACAAAGAAGGTACTCCTGACAAAAGCAAGCTGAATAAGTGTATGTTGTATCTGTCCACTCCATTTCCTGCACAGACTTTAGTTTAGAAGGGAAGGCATTACAGACAATTCCTTTTTTTGTTGTTGTTGTTGTGCCCCAAAGCCTCAATGTCTAATATCCTCTCTGGAGTAATCTTTTCCTCTCATTAGATAAAATGAAGATATGCTAGCCCGTTCTCACAAACTCACCCATCATAATCCTAGCTGATTGATCTTTAGTTGAATGCCTGACCTATGCTAAACTTCTCACTGAGATTTTTAAACTTTAACCTGGAGCAAAGATTAGAGAGCCTTTGTGGTCTAGTCTGCAGGAATTTGCACTGCTAACTTAAAGGGCTCACATCTCTGATGTTTTAATATACTGATGAGTCCATGGAAGAAAGATGGGGATTCTCCTCTTCTATGATTTGCAGCCTTGGAAAACCATCGAGTTATCAGTGATGAGTCCATTCTCACTCCATGGTAATAAGTTCTGTGAGTTTGAGTTTTCAGTATGATTAGCCATCCTCCAGGTTCAAGAGACTAGTAACAGATTGGAAACAGACTCAAGGGACAGAGATAATCGTAACTTTGAGCTCCAGGCCCTAGTTGTTACTGAAACCAAAATGTACCTCTTTCACTTGTCCCTATGATATAAATTAACCTAAAATCCTCAATAAAATGTACTTAGGGCAGATTGTTGGGGGAGTAGGTGGGTGTGAGTGAGAGGTCCTTGGAAAAGGTTATCATGCTCGAAAAGGTGGAAGGTCAGTGAAATGGAAAAAGACCCTCAACACAGTGACTGAACTGAAACAATGGGCTCAAGTATATCAGAGCTTGTAAGGACAGCACAGGATAAAACAAAATTCAGATCTGTTGTTCATAAGATTGGTTTAAGAAGTTGATTCCACAGCATATAGCAACAACAAATATTCTGAATAGAGTCCCTGTGTAGTGCAAGTGTTTAATGCATTCAATAGCATGCTTTAAGACTGGGAGTTCAGGTACCTAGAAGTAACTTGGAAGAAAAGCCTGGAGCTCAAGTTCCAAAAGTTCTAAAACCTCTACAGAGCACAGTTGTGTACTAACATACATAGGGTCACCTCTTGGAGTCAGGGATGGCTCCCCAGCAACTAGACTGGTTAATACCTTCAACAACAACAACAACAACAAAAGTAATTTTTTTTAAATTGAAGCTAGTTCAAAGTGAGATTCTGTCAATTGCACTCAAAGTGTCTTAATTTAGTTGCACAAATAATTGACCTCTTTCTCCCAGGAGGCAGCAGGTGGATTTGAACTATATGCCTTCAGGTTGATAATTTAAATAATTGGATATCAAGGCTAATTGTGGTAAATGCAATCAGAAGGCCTGATGTCTAGGAGAAACCGCATGTATATTCTTGTAGTTCTCATTTACCCTAAGTTGAGTCGGGCTTACTAGGCCGCTGATCCACATCATTTAATTTACCTCTTGCCACAGCACTGCAGTACATATTACCTCCATCTCACAAGTGAGTAGTAGAGGCTGCAGAAGTTAAGCAATCTTCACACACTTGACCAGTTAGGAGAGTCAAACTTTTATTAAAATGTAAACCTGAGACACACTTTATTTATCCTGAAGCCAGAAAGCACAGAGGTGCCCTTTATCCTTTTGTAACAATGGATCAGGATGAGGAAACATATGGAAAACCACAACCAAGTTGCATCACTGCCACCTTAAAATATGAAATCTTTCTGGGTGTTTCGCTGAGTCTAGACTCTATGTTAATTATCACCTCATTACAGCCCATTATTATTTAGAATGTTGCTGGAAGGTGGAGTTTTCAAGTATATTTCAATAGTACCTTGACCCCGTGGGCCACCATGACTGCTGCATTTTCCCACTATGAGCCATTTTTACAACTCTCTGTTGTTCATTCAGGCAAGAATTTATAAGCCTGACATCTTGGCCAGGCAAAGGCGCATTGCTATTCCTGAGTTAGGGCCCTTCTGGGATGATGGTGTGGGGGGCACAAGCCTTTGCTTATGCAGCAGAGAGGGGAGTGTGGAATTTGTTCTCGGGCCTATATTGAATCTTTGCAAAAGCAGTTGGCCCTCTGGAGCAGAAACAGTAGTGTATCTCAACTCAAAGAAACCGGAATTTCTGCCCATCTCTACCCCTATACAATTCTGTGATCTGAGAAAAAGTACTTCGTCTCTCTTGGCCATGAATGAAATAATAATATTCTTCTAGATCATCTTCACTCACGAGTTCTTCTCTGTGGAATGCTAGCACGGTACAGAATATTCACACGAAAAGGAGCTCTGGGTTCAAGCTTGAGAACAAATAAACAAAAGTTAAATTGACTTCATGACTAATGACTAATGAATTTCCTAGAGCCCTTGGTACAATATTTGCTCACTATCACTCTGCAAACAACTTGTGTTTTTTCTTTTTACTATGATTTGAGTGAAAGTTTACAAAGCAAACTGGTTTTTTATTCAGTGACTCATAGAACATTTTGTTTTATAACATCAATTACAATATTCACAACATAACCTCACTCCTCACCTTCCACCCTGTGATTCTTATTTCCACTAATGTTTCAATCATATCCCGTCCATGCTTCTGTACTCTATCCTTGGGCAGACATTGTCTTTTGTTTTTTTTTATTATCTGACTAATTATGTTAAGATATGAGTGTCTTTCTGATGTTATTGTTCAAACATTAGACCTATTACTAAGTTGAAAATTGATGTAAAGGTGAAAAATTGCAGGAAGTACCATATGAACAGGAGCCAAGGGGAAGTAGGAGGAAGTGGGAAGTACACTGATGGCAAAAAAATAAGGCCCAGGAATCGATGGGATACCAATTGACTTGTTTCTGTTAACAGATGTAGCCCTGGATGCATGTCCCAGTCAATACCAGGAAGTTTGGAGGACAGCTGCCTGGCCAATGGGTTGGAAGAAGTATATATTTGGTTCCATTCCCAAGAAAGGTGACCCAGCTGAATGTGGAAAACTGTTGTATATCATTAATGTCATATGCAAGCAAAATATTGCTAAAGATCATTAAAAAAAACCAGCTAGAACAACACATAGATAGGGAACTGCCAGAAGATCAAGCAGGATTTAAAAGAGATCATGACTCCAGAGAAATCATTGCTGATGTCAGATGGATCTGTGTTGAAAGTAAAGAATACCAGAAGAATATCTATTTATGCTTTATTGACTATATATTGTCTATTTAGTGACCTTATTGACTATTAAAGGCATTTGTGTGAATCATAGGAAGTTATGGATAACATTGAGAAGAATGGGACTCCCAGAGCACCTAATTGTGTTCATATGAAACCTATACCTCGACCAGGAGGCTGTGTGTGAACAGAGCAAGGGGACTCTACAAGGTTTAAAATTGATAAGGTACTGTGTCAGGGTTTTATTCTCTCTTCATACCTATTCATTCTGTATGCTGAGCAAATTATTTGAGAAGCTGGTCTCTATAAACAGGAATGTGGCATCAGGATCAAAGGTAGACTAACTAATCAATAACCTGCATTATGTGGAGGACACAACCTTGTTTGCTGAATGTGAAAAGGGTTTGAAGCACTTGTTGCAGAAGAACAAAGAATACAACCTTCAGTATGGATTGTATCTCTATGTCTAGAAAACAAAGATTCTTACCACTAGATCAATACACAACATCATGATAGATGAAACAAAGATAGAAACAGTCAACAACTTCATCTTACTTGGATCCATAACCATAAGTACCATTTTAGGCATGCATTTTAGGGACTTCTCCAAATTATTGAGGGGTAATGATGCCAGTTTGAGGATTAAGGTGTGTCTGATTCAGGCAATAGTTTTACCAATATCTTGCTCTGGATCTGAGAGCTGGACAATGAATAAGGACAACAAATGAAAAATTGATGCCTTTGATCTGTTGTATTGAAAAAGAGCACTGAACATCCTATGTACTGCCAAAAGAACAAACAAGTATGCAAGTATGTCTTGGAGAGAGTGCAACTAGAGTGCTCTTTGGAAGCAAATATATGAGCCTCCCATACTTTAGGCATATTGCTAGGAGGGTATTCCTTGGATTCCATGATGCTTAGAAATGTAGACATTTGGCATAGGAAAGAATGACCTTCAACTGAGAAGACTGACATGATAATCCCTGCAATGGGCTCTAATGTGTCAGGAAGTTAGTTTTAGGATGGCACAGGTAAGGACAGGGTTCAGATCTGTTGTTCACTGGGTCATACTCAACCCAAGAGGACCTAACAACAAACCTAACAACCCAAGAGGACCTAACAACAAACAGCAATTGAAGACCTTTCTATTGTGCTCCCTTTAGAACGATCAGCAGTTGTAGCTGAGAAATGTCTATTTCTCTGGGTCTGACGATTGGAGAATTTGAGTTTCCAAGATTAACTTTTAACATCTTCCAGAATATGATGTCTTCTTAGTATACAATTAAGAAAACTTCAATCAGAGGAAGATTACATGTTCTTCCATGCCTTTCTTCATGCTACAGCCAGGCCTGTCCATATCTGTATCTGTTCTTACTTCATTGAGGTTTAATTGCATTGGAAAAGTCTGCTGTCAGAGACCTCTCCAAAGTACTGAAGAGCAATGATGTCAGTCTGGAGACTAAGGTGTGACTCATCCAGGCCAATGTCTTTGCAAGTTGTTCCTTGGAGGCAAGGACTTCGGAGCTCCATCTCACATACTTTGGGCATGTTGCCAGGAGGGACCAATCCTTGGAGAAGGATATTACGCTTAGAAGGGTAAAGGAACAGTGCAGGAGAAGACCCTGGATGAGATGGATTGACACATTGACTGGGTTAATGGGTACAGGTGTGTCAGAAATAGTGATATTGGCTCAGAATAGAGCAGGGTTCTGATACATTATGCATAGGGTCACTATAAATTGTAAGTGACTCAGTGGCACCTATCAACAATAACAACAACGAACAAACATCCTCCATCAAGTCAATCATTTGTAACAGGATCAAGATGAGATACATCTCTACTCTGGTCACAACCTTTAATCCAGTCTAATGAATTTTACCAAGAGAATGGCCTGTGTGACTTTTTTATCTTACAAGACACAAAAGGAGAGACAAGTAGCAGTGAGGGCAGAGCCTGGAGCACGCTCTCATCTCCACTCACTCATCTCCTTACCACTTAATCTGGAAGGATTTTTATCATGCTTTGGTGGTTTAGTGATGGGATATTCATCTTCCATGTGGCAAACCCAAGTTCAATTTTTTGCCAATGCATTTTTTATGTTCAGCCAGTGGACACGTGTAGGCTGCTGAGATGCTAAATTGATTTCTGTGGATCTCTCTGACTACGATGGACTAGAAAGACAGACCTGATAATTTACTTTTGAAAAATAGCCAGTGAAAACCCTATGGATCAACATGGTCCAATTCATAACCAATCATAAGGATGGTGCAGAGCAGGGGAGGGATTTATTTTGCTGTGCTTGGGTTGAGAGAAATGTAACTTCACCCCTATGTGTTTATTTATTTACTACCTATCTACTTTTCTAAGGACAGAAAGTTCTTTTAAGAGCAAGAGCCTTATCTTTCTCACTCATTACTATATCTCAAGACTCTAACAGTGTGGAGCACAAAATAGGCAATGAATATTTTGAATGAATGATCATATATGGGCAGGATTGAATGTTTCTTTAACTACGAATTCTTTGAGAACAGAGGCTCCTCCCAGCTCCACCTCTGTTATCTTGAACCTTTCTGAGACTCTTCACTCTTCTGTAAAATGGAGATAAGAGTAGGCACATCACAGAAGTGCAATGAGGATCCAGTAAGGCCTCTGATCTGTTCCCAGCTCAAATTCTGGCAAATAGATACAGAGATGATGTTTTCATTTCATCATTATTTATTGAATCCACCATCGCTAATTCAGTGGCTAGTGTATACAAGACTCTCAACATTTTTTTTAAATTAATGACTGAAATGAATACATTTTCTATTGCCCCAGTTAATCATGCACACATAAAATACTTTGTGCATGTTCCCAAAGTCTTCATAGATTCCTCCAAGTGGGTGGTGTCATCTAAGTCTGATATCCTAACGACAGAATGTGAATACGCAAGAGGGCATAGGGATCTTCTTGCCTGAACTCCTTTTTTCCCCCTCTCTTTTTTTTCCCCCTTGTTGTGTACCAGCAAATCAGATCCAGCTGGCACAGGATGAGATTGCCCTTCTCTATCCAGTGGGGCATCTGGTGGATTTGAACTGTGGGCCTTCGAGATTGTAGTGCAGCTTCTTGACACTAGACCACTAGAGCTCACTTCCAAAGTCCTTAAAAATAGTAAAAACTCACTGCTCTAAGGGGATGGAAATACATGACTGTGACAGAAGAATGGACAACTTCTTGAATTTTACTTTAGTGTCAGTAGTTATCTTGGGTATATTGTTTTCCTAGGACTTCTGAAACAAAGTACCACACACTGGTGACATAAAACAACAGAATTGCTTTCTTTTTCAGTTCTAGAGCAATGCCTAAAAGTAAGAAGTCATCAAGGTTGGTTCTTTTTTAAGGAGTTAGGAGAACATCTTCTTTGTCACTCTCACTTTTTAATGGTTCCTGATAACCCCAGAATTCCCTGGTTTACAGAAGTTTAACTTCAATCTCTGCCTATGCTGATACATGGCATTCTGTCTCTGTGTCTGTTTCCAAATTTATCTTTCATAACAACACTGGCCACCAGAGAAGGCCTTAGTATAATCTACTATTAACTAATTTAACAATCTCTGAAAATACTTCACTTCCATGTAAAGTCACATTCACAGATACTAGGAATTGTTGTTGTTGTTGTTGTGTGCCATCGAGTCGTTTACGACTCATAGCGACCCTATGTACAACAGCCCTAAACCCTGCTCATCCTGTGCCAATCACATTGCCTCTGACACACCCATCCTGATTACCCCAGTCACTGAATCAATCCACCTCATAGAGGGTCTTCCCCTCCTGTGCTGTCCCTCTACTCTAACCAGCATGATGTCCCTCTCCAAAGACCTGTATTTCCTTGCAACATGTCCAAAGTATGTCAGGCGAAGCCCCAGAATCTTTGCCTCCGAGGAGTAGCCTGGTTTAACCCTCTCCAGGATGAATCTGTTTGTTTTCTTGGCAGTCCATGTACATTCAGTACTCTTCTCCAGCACCACAGCTCAAAGGCGTCAATTCTCCTTCTGTCTTCCCTAGTCTTTGTCCAACTCTCTGATGCATAACAAGTGATTGCAAAGACCATGGCCTGTATCAGGCGCACCTTCATCTCCAGAGAGACACCGTTGCTCTTGAGTACTTTAGAGAGGTCCCTAACAGCAGGCTTTCCCATCGCAATACATTTTTTGATTTCCTAGCTAGGACTTGATAAATGTTTTTGCTCAACTCTACAATCTACACT
Organism: Elephantulus edwardii; assembly: GCF_000299155.1. NCBI lineage: Eukaryota > Metazoa > Chordata > Mammalia > Macroscelidea > Macroscelididae > Elephantulus > Elephantulus edwardii. Next base: position 17,236,898 of record NW_006399755.1, read on the forward strand.
CTTAACACCAGCAGTTAAGAAACCAAAGGACAAATTGCATTAGGACTATCTGCTGCCAAGAATCTCTCCAGAGTACTGAGAAGCAACAACAGCAGTCTAGAAACTAAGGTGTGCCTGATACAAGCCACGGTCTTCACAATTACTTGCTATGCTTCAGAGAGCTGGGCAATGACTAAGGATAACAGAAGATAATGCCTTTGAGCTGTAGTGCTAGAGAAAAGTATTGAACATACCATGGTCTGTCAAGAAAACAGATAGATCTGTCTTGGAGAGGGTGAAACCACGTTTCTCCTTGACGGCTAGGATTTAGAAGGTTCATCTCACATACTTTGGGCACATGGCCTGGAGGGACCAGTCCTTGAAGAAGGACATCATGCTTGGTATGGTGGAAAGACACTACAGGAGAAGAAGACCCTGGATGATATGAATTTATACAGTAACTGGGGCAATAGGGGTAGGTGTGTCAGAGTCGGTGAGACTAGCTCAGGAAAGGGCAGGCTTCAGAGCTGTTGTACATAAGGTCACTATGAGTTGCAGGTGACTCAACAGCACTTAACAAGTCTTTTGGGGAGACATAGTTTAACATACATTATGTTTAAAAGATTAAAAAACCCACCATGTTACCTATTCTCCAAGATGCACAGCTCAGTGGGATAAACAGAAAAACACACAACAAGAGCGTAGTGGAATTACTGTTTTATTGATGTACCACCATGACACGGAGAAGGGGGTGTCTGAAACATGTATGAAGTTGAGTAGTATATTCTAAAAAAGTAGATGACCAATAATAAAGAATGAAGAGGCCTGGAGGAAGAGAAGAGGAGATAGATGGGATTCCAAGGAGAAAGGACAGAGATGTTGACTGGTAGGAAAATATAATAGAGAGAAGCATATTATGATGCCAAGGATTCTGGTTTGTGCATTCATTCAAGTGGCTGGGAGTGTTCGAGTGAATGGCATCACTTCCAAATTCCTCCATAAACCTGGCGAGATTATGACTGGCATCAGATCCATAAAATGTGCCACTAGCAAACATCCAGTTCCTAGAAATCCCAGCTTTTCATCTGTATCACCCACTGTACCAGTATAAAGTGTCCATTGCCAGAGGCTGAGTCATGAATCACAAAACCTTCTATGTAAGGAGTGTGCATGAATGTGGGCATGTTTGTGTACAAGGATTCCTGGGCGGGAAGGGCACTGTTCTCGTAAACCAAGAGTTCACTTTAATGGCCCTGGTGTAGTAATTAATTCACTCCTTAAGCAGATTGTGGTGCTGGAGGAAAGACAGCACAAAGAGGGACAGATGCCATACCAGGAAATGTACATTGGCTTTAGAAAGAAAATAAGGCCCCTGAATCGTGGTAATAATCTGCAAGGAGGAAGATTGTTCTAAGTAGGAGTTTTTGTGTATTGTTGTAATCTGCTATTGAATCACCTGTGACCCATAGCAACCCACAGCAGCTCTGAGCCTGACCTGTCCTGAACCAATCTCAATGATTCTGACACACCTACCCTCATGATCCCAGTTACTGTATCAATCTATCTCAACAGTGGTCTTCCTTTCCTTTGCTGTCCCTCCACTCTTCTGAGCATGATATCCTTCTCTAAGAACATGGTCCCTCCTGGCCATGTGCCCAAAGTATGTGAGATGGACGTTCAAAATCCTAGTCTCCAAAGAGAAACTTGGTTTCATCCTCTCCAAGACAAACACATTTGTTTTCTTGACAGTCCATGGCATGTTCAAAACTCTTCTCAATCATCAAAACTCAAAGGCATAGTTCCAAAAAAAAAAAAAATAAAAAAAGGCATAGTTCCTTTTCTGTCATTCTTTGTCATTGTCTATATCTCTGATGCATATAGCAAGGGGTTGCAAAGACCGCCTTACTATAGACTGACATCATTGCTTCTCAGTACTTCATCTTTTGATGTTCTGACTGCCGGTGCCAAGAGTTTTGATTGCGGAGCCAAGCAAGCTGTAATTAGTAACAACCTCAATCTTCTCTCCATCTATCATGGTGCTGCCAATTGGCTCAGTGGTGACAATCTTTGTCTTCTTGATATTGAGCTTCAATCCATATTGATAGTCCTTGACCTTCTTCAGCAAATGCTTCAGGTCCTCCTTAGTTTCAGCAAGCAATGTTGTGTCATCTGCATAAAGTAGGTTGTTGATGAGTCTTCTTCCAATCCTGATGTCACGTTCCTTCTCATAAATCCCAGCTTCCCGAATGATCTGTTCTGCATATAGATTGAAAAGATATGGAGATAGGAGACATCCCTGACACTCTCATTTCCTGATTATGAACCATGGAGTGTTTCCTCACTCTATTCTGAGGACTGTTTTCTGGTCCAAGTATAGGTTTCACATTAGCACAATCAAGTGTTCTGGGATTCCCATTCTTCTCAGAGTCAGCCACAGTTTGTTTTGATCGACGCAGTCAAATGCCTTTGCATAATCAATGAAACACAGATTCATTCCTCTGATATTCGTGTGTGTGTGTGTGTGTGTGTGTGTGTAGCCCTAAAATTGAAAGACTCTCAAGAGTTAAACGTAAGACCAACCCTCATAGGTGATAGAACTATGCAGACTCTTTTGAGGAGGCATGAATGATTTTTTTTCTTAATTAGAACAGGAAGAGGGATGATCCAGTTTAGAAAGGAGAAGGTTGGCAATGCTCATCTGGACCTCTTCCCAAGAAACAGAGCTAGAGGTAACCAAATTCTAGTACCTCAGTCTTACTAATGCTCAGCCAGCCATTTCTAATGTGGAGATGGATATAGCTCGGAGGTTGGCTAACTATAGCCCGCAGGCCAAAACTAGATTGCTGTTTCTAGAAATAAAGTTTTATTAGAATAAAGCTATGCTCAAGAATTTCTGCATTTTCTATAGTCACCTCTGTTTTACAGTGGCAGAGAGGAGCAATTTCAGCAAAGAATGTAAAGCCACAAAGCCTAAAATATTTACTGTTAGTCCTTTGTCCACTGCTAATGTAAAACATTCTGAAAGCAGTAGAAACCATGGTTGGACTCACTAAGCTCCTGTTGTTAACAGTCTTTTCCCTGACTGCAATAGCAAGAATGATGTTCAGATAGTATGTATTTGGAGTGAAAGTTTACAGCAAATTGGTTTTCAGTTAAACCATTCCTACATATTTTGCTTCATGACATTAATTATAATACCTACAATAAAATTCTTCCCAATTCTTCCCTGTGATTCTCAAGTGCAATAATCTTTCTATCCTACTCCTCCTGACTTCTGATCTATTTCTGTGGGAAATTGCTGGCATTTTGTTCTAGTACTTCCTAGTGTTACTGCTGATGTTGTAGGTCTCTCTATTGTTGGTTGCCACATGCAACAGCAGGTTTAATAAACACAGTACAGAAAGTGGGCAATGCAGGGTAAGGCAAGGTTTTGTTCCGTCCTATGTAGAGTGTCTATGAGTTGGAGTCAACTTCATGACATCTACCAGCATTGTTGGTTGTAAGTTTAGCTCTAGGATTGAGTTTTACCTCAGGTTTAAAGGATAGTTAATTGGCATAGTCTCGAGGATTCCATCAGTCTTTATAATACCAGTATGTGTGGTTATTTTTATGTTTTCAAATTTCATTTAAAGTTTTCACTCGTTCTGTCCAGAGCTTTTTACTAAAGGGGATGTGATCCTTTTAGAGTGGTCAGGGGTAGTATGAGGCACTATCAGGGTATTGGAGATTGAGGTTCATATAATATATCTTTTCAACTGGTTGTCTCTCTGCAGCTGTGTTTTTCTCCCATCTTCTTTGTTTTGTTTGAGAAGAGACTAATTACATCTTTGGTAGCTATTCTGAAGCTTTTGAAAATCCCAGTCATTGCTCAGCATAATGTCCTCCAGGGTGACCCATTTTGTATAATATTTTTCTGGTTCCTTGTTTTTCAGTCCTGCACGGTATTCCATTGTGTGAATATACCACAGCTACTCTATCCATTCATTTGTTTATGGGGACTTGGGTTGCTTCCATCTCTTTACTGTTGTGAATAACGAAGCAATCAACATAGGTGTGCATATATATCTTTGGGTGGTAACTCTGGTTTCTTTAAAATATACTCAGTAGTGTAATTGCTGGGTCAAATGGTATTTCTGTTTCCAAATTTTTGAGAAAGTGCTACACTGCCTTCCAGAGTACCATTTTAACTCCCACCAGCAGTGAATAAGGGTTCCAATTTCTCCTCAACCTCACCAGCATTTGTTGTTTGCTGCTCTGTTGAATTTTGTTATTGTTGCTGGAGTAAGATGATATCTCATACTGCATAATGCCAGTGCTATAAAACAGGATTGATTGATTGATTGATATGAGGGTTGGA
>NW_006399755.1:17242253-17257004 GCF_000299155.1 Elephantulus edwardii
TTTTGGTACAATGACTCTGTGTGCTCTTTAAATCTTCTTTTAGTATTTCCTGGATCATTTCATTTTCTGCCCAAAGCATCCTTAAGTATTGCAACTTGAGGCTTGAATTTGTTCTTCAGTTCCTTGAGCTTAAGAAATGCTGAATGAGTTCGGTCCCTATTATTTTCTGATTCCAGCTCTTTGCACATTTCATTATAATACTTTACCTTGTCTTCCTGCGCTGCTCTTTGAAGTCTTCTTTTAAGCTCCTTAATTTCTTGATTTCTTCCCTCTGCTTTGGCTTCTCAGAGCTCCTGTGCAATATTTAGAGTCTCTTATGACTTCCAATTTGGTCTTCCTGCTCTGTCTTTATTATGACCTTTTGCACTCTTCTTGGATGATATTCTTAACATTCTCCCACAGCTCATCTGATCTTTGCTCATTAGAGTTCAAGGCCTCAAACCTGTTCCTGAGATGGATTTGAAATTCACGTGGGATAGACTCAAGGTCATATTTTGGTTCCTGGAGATTTTACTTAATTTTCCTTAGCTTCATCTTGAACTTGCATATGAATAGTTGGTGCTCTGTTCCACAATCAGCACCTGTCTTAGTTTTCAAAGTTGATATTTAGCTTCTCCAGCAGTTCTATCCACAGATGTAATCATTCTGATTCCTATGCATATCATCAGTTGCAATCAATGTGTATAGCCTGCATTTATATATCATATAAAAATTTTTTCAATTAATAAATTGTTGATTGTGCAAAATTCTAGCACTCTATCTCCAGCTTTATTTCTGTCACCAAGTCCATGTTTTCCAACTACTGATCCTTTTTCTCTGTTCCCAACTTTTGCATTGCAGTCACTCATTATTATTAATGCATCTTGACTGCATGTTTGATCAATCTCTGACTGCAGAAGTTGTTAGTGAATATGAGGAGAAATGTAGCATTAGGATTGGAGGTAGACTCATCAACAATATGAGCCAATTGGCAGCATCATGATAGATAGTGAAGAGATTGAGATTGTTCACAGCTTTAGTTTGCTTGGCTTCACAATCAACACTGTTGGCACTGGCAGCCAGGAAATTAAAAGGTATATTACATTGGGAAAGTGTGCTGTCAGAAATCGCTCCAAAGTACTGAAGAGCAATGATGTCAGTCTGAAGACTAAGGTGCACCTGATACAGGCCATGGTCTTTGCAATCACATCAGAGAGTTGGACAATGACTGGGGATGACAGAAGGAGAATTGATGCATTTGAGCTGTAGTGTTGGAGGAGAGTATTGAATATACCATGTACTGCTGAGAAAACAAACAGATTCATCCTAGAGAGGGTTAAATCAGGCTGCTCCTTGGAGGCAAGGATTCTGAGGCTTCATCTGACATACTTGGACATGTTGCAAGGAGGAACTAGTCCTTGGAAAAGGACATCATGCTTGGGAGGTTGAAGGGACAGCACAGGAGAGGAAGATCCTCTATGAAGTAGATTGATTCAGGGACTTGGGTAAGCAGGGTGGGTGTATCGGAGACAGTGAGATTGGCACAGGACAGAGCAGGGCTTATGGCTATTGTATATAAGGTCACTATCAGTTGCAAGCAACTCAATGGCACATAAAAAAAAACAACAACATTGCTCAGAGTTAGGAGGACCTGAATGTGAATGAGTTTTGTAAAGTAAAAAGCAGTATAAATACTTTAAGGTTTATTATAATTTGCACAAGCTAATTAAACTTTGTTATTATATAACAATAAAATTAATTTGCACTAGTACATAACAACAACACAACATAATAATGGTAACAATTCTCTAGTAGTTCAACAGATTTTGCCCAGAAAAGGACATGAAATATTTGTTCCCATTCTCAAAAAAGGTGCTCCAAGAGAACGTGAAAACCATATCAATATTGTCAAACAATATTGTTACTAGCATAATGTCAATAAAATCTTGCTGAAGATTATTTTCTTAATGCTAGAATAGTTTATTGACAGATAATTATCAGAGATTCATATTGGATATAGAAGACGCTGTGGCACCAGGGATACCCTTGTTGATGTCAGATGGATCTGGACTGAAAGTATCAAAAAGATGTCTACTCGTTTATTTATTGACTATGCAAAGACATTTGATTGTGTAGATCATAAAAAATGTGGACAAAATTAAAAGTAAGGATCTCAGAACCTTTAACTGTGATCATGTGAAATTTATATCTAGATCAGGAAGGTATTGTTTGAACAGAGCAAGGAAACACTGCTTACTAAAAAACAACAACAAAAAACCCAACAACCAAGAAATATGTGCATCAGGGATGACTTTATGAAGAAGAATGTGGCATCAGCATCGGAGGAAGATACAACCTTTCCTGCTGAAAGTGAGGAGGATTTGAAGTTCTTGATGCAAAAAAAAAAAAAAAATCAAGGACTATAGCCTCCAATATGGATTACATCTCAACATCAAGAAAACAAAGTTCTCATGAACGACCAATAGACAACGTATGAAAAAAAAGAGAGAAATTGGGTCAATAATTTAATCTTAGTTGGATACACAATCAACAACCTTGCTACGCTTGAAATCAAAAGACATGTTGCCCTGAGAACGTCTGCAGTCAGGGACCTCTCAAAAGGGCTAAAGAGCAAGGATATCAGTTGAATAAGATGTGCCTGTTCCAAGCCTTTTCAAGTACTTGTCACACATCTAAGAGTTCAATAGTGAATAAAGATGACAGAAAAATACTAGATGTTTTGGAGTTGTCATGCTGGAGAAAGGCACTAAATATCTCATGAACTGCCAAGACAATCAACAGACATGTCTTGGAGAGAGTGCAGCCAGGATGCTCCTTAGAGGAAAGGATGGTAAAGCTTCATCTCACATACTTGGTGTATATTGTTAGAAGTATCTAGTCTTTCAAGAAAGACGTTGTCCTTAGAAAAGCAGAAGGTCGGGAAAGGAATGGAAGATACTCAATGAGATGGATTGCCACCGTGACTGTGTAGACTCTATAGTGTGGTGGAGATGATGGGTGTGGTCAAAGTTCAGATCTGATACCCATAGGGCCTCAGAGTCACTGAGTCATAACTAATAGCAACTACATCTTTTAATAAGGAATGCAAGTTGCTAATTCACACCAGATTGTCCTGTTGCCTTCCGATAGCTCAGAGGCATTCTCTCTTACTAGAAAAGTGTTGAACATACTTATAAATAATTTTTAGCACACACACAAAAAAAGAGAAAACCAAAACACAGTCAAAAGGTCAGACAGCCTGCTGGTGGCCACCTCAGTCAGTAACCTAGCACTTAACTATCTGGGTCATCTAGAGACTCTTAGCGTATCAATGCTCTTACATGAACAAATGGTTTCATCTACTTTGTATTTGTTCTCTACAATAATATATGATGGAGACAGGATCAGAATAATTATTCTCATGATACAGATGATTAAATTAAGGTTTAAGAGCTTTCAGGATATGCCACTGTTGCCTGTAGTGAGGTTCATCTCCCAAATAAACTCTTAGGGCTCCAGCCATGACCACCATCACCTTTTTCCACACCAGGCTTGACCTTATCTGAACCCTGGAACAAGTGGCAGGTACCTATCTCGCCAGGGATCCAGTGCTTCCCTGGGAAACATTGAGGCAGCAGCTTTACTTACATCTGTTTCAATGACTGTCAAATAGAATAAATGAAGCTTTAATTTACCTCTAGTATATATTTCTGACTGCATGTTCAATGACCTTCAATAAACTGTAGTTGTTGTTCTTGTTGTTGTTTTTAGTGCCATCAAGCCAAATATGACTCATAGTGACCCTATTAAAAACAGATATGAACCCTGTCCTATTCTGTAGTAGCCTCACGATTTCTGATGACACATTCAAGCCCATTGTTAAGAGTCACTTTGTCAATCTATCTGGTTGAGGGTCTTCCTATCTTTCACTGTCCTTCCATCTTTCCAAGCATGATGTTCCTTTCCAAGGACTAGCCTCTCCTAGCAACATGCCTATAGTGTGTGAGATGAAGTTTTATCATCTTTGCTTCCAAAAAGCTCTTTGGCTACACTTTCTCCAAAATATATTTGTTTGTTCTTTTGACAGCCCATGGGTATTCAATTCTCTTCTCCAATAGCACAGGTCAAAGGCATCAATTCTCTTTCTGTCATCCTTGGTCATTGTTCAGCTCTTAGAAGCACAGCACCAGATCAGAGAATCAATGGCCTGAACCAGACACACCTTAATCCTCAAACTGACATCAGCCCAGTTATTCCTAATTGGGGGGGGGGATTAAGATTAGAAATAGGAAACTAAAACAAAGTGGCAATAATAAGTCTTTGCCTTCAGGACCAATACAGAAAACTCAGAGCCCCATGATTACTGTGGGCATCTATATCTGCACCTCTTCTTAAAGGTTACAATGCTACTGGTTCCTTTATCTTGGCTCCCAAGCCACCATTCTCCGGAACCAGAATCCCTTCAGTCACTCACAGGGGCAGAGAGGAATGAGAAACTTGGATAAAGATGCTTTAGCACGTTCAACTTGAGAAAAAGAAGGCAGAATGAAAATATCTTTCTGTGCCTTGATTTTTTCATTTTTAATAATTTTGTTGCTGTGTTGTTAGATCCATCAAGTGGACTATGACTCATAGTGATCTTTTGAACAACAAATGAAAATATTGCCCACTGCTATGCCATTCTCATGATCTCGATAATTCTCAAGTCCATTGTTGCAGATACTGGGCAAATCCATCTCACTGAAGGTCTTCTCTCCTAATAATAATAAGTTAATATTTATCAAGAAATAACTAGATGCCAGATACTGTTTAAGTGCTTTGCATATATTAACTCATTTAAAATTCACATCAAGTGAAGTGGGTGATATTTTATCACCCTCTTATAAATGATGAACTGCAATTCCAAGAGATAAAACACTTAACTCAAGAAATGCTAGGCAGCACCCAGGAGCAATGATTTTGTAAATCACTATCTAACTTGAGGACTACAGAACATAATGATAAGTGAACTCAGTCCCGTGAGGACAAATACTGCATAAGACCATTATTGTTGAATGTGTATAGGGATCCAAGAGGAGGCAGGTGGGAGCAGTGTGGTGAGGCTGGGGGGAGGGGAGTTAATCATAGGGTCATATAATTTGGTGGGTGGAGGGAGGGGTGGGTAAAGGGAATGAGAAAGATGCAGTGTGAAAACAATCTAGATAAACATTGAAAGTAAACCAGTACAAAATAAAAATTGTATTTAAAAAAGACAAGAAAGAAATAGTGTTTCTAGAAGATCTAATTCCAGAATGCATCCTTGTAACTGTTAAACCATACAACATGTAGACCAATACCCTCAAACAAAACTTTCTGCACTGATAGAAATATTCTGTTTTGTCTAATATAGTAGCAATTAGATACATGTGGCCAATCTAATACCTAGTCATTAACCATATGTGGCTATTGAGATCTTAAAATATGAGCAGTGCAACCACAGAACTGAATCTTTCATTTTATTTCATTATAATTGATTTTTCACTTAAAAAGCCACATGTAGCTGGTAGCAATGGACTATATACTGCATAGTCTGAGACAACAAAATATAGACTCTCAATGTCATCAGTTCAACTCACAGCATAGTGACTCTACAGAGCAGATGTAGAAATGCCCCCCTGGGATATATAAGGTGATAATCTCTGCAGAGGCAGACTGCCACATCTTTCTTCTAGGAGATGCTGGTGAGTTTGAACCAATGACCTTTCACTTAGCAGCCTCGCTGTATGGTCACTGCCAACAAGGACTCCTCAAAAGGCAGACAGCAACACTATTCAACTTAGGACTTTAAAGCTCCAGGGAGCTAAATGTTTCTAAATTTCTCTGCAGTGTTAATTGCTGTTGAGTTGGCTTAAAATCATAGCAATCTTCTAGGCAACAGAACAAAATGTTTCTTAGTCTACATAATCTAGAATATGTTTGATTTAGCCCATCACTGCAGCCACCTTGTCAACTTATCTGAGGGAGAGTGTCCATCACTTTCACTGACCAGACGATGTCTTCTTCTAGTGATTGATCTTTCCCAACTGGCATGTAATAGGTGCTCAATCTATGTGAGTTGTTTTATTGAAAAGTAAATTCATGGATATGTGTTTACAATTCATTTGGCAGCAAAATCTAAAATTTAGCCTGACCTGAAATAATTTGATGGCATAACCTGACTAGAAGAGACTGCATGTTACTATGTTTATTCATCCTACTTAATATGACTATTTACACATTTTAGTGCAGAAATATGAACAGGTTTGATTATAGGTGCTTCCCTAGACCCAGAGGGGGTATGACATAAAATGTAACATATATATATATACATAATATTGCCTAGCTCAAATCCCAAGCATTCAAATTGCATCTCCTAAGGTTTCAAATCACAGACCCACATTTGCATTTCTGAATCAGGCTAGCTATGACGGACAGGAGAAAGGAGGGCAGGGCCTGACCTGGAGACCTAAGTGTTGCCCGGTTTTGCTGTTGGAGAGGAAAGAACTCCCTCCAGACAAACAGGAGCAGAGGTGGGGGCTCGCAGGGAGTGATGATGCAGCCACAGCACCAGCGGATCTCTTCCCGGGACAGCCGTGTTCCTACCATTGCTTTATGAATCTGTTCACTAAATTTATTTAGATCCTCCTGCAGGAAATGGGACATGATGGTCTTATTTATTGAGTGAGTTATTATAGACACTCTTCAGGGACTCCAGGCTGGTACTGCACAGAGCTAATTGCTCCCCCTAACTCCTGGATGGAATCAGTGTCTACCCCTTTCTCCTTCCCTTATTCCCGCTCTACTCCCACATTCCAGAACATAAGAGATTTGGGGGGGAAAAAGGAATGTACTTTCCAACTATGTCTTGCATACTGCCAGCTGGCCCCAGTACCTGGAATATCCTTTTCTGGCTTTAACCTTGAATGTTATCCTATGGAGATTTCAATGTGAAAGGCGTAATGAGGTAACATCTGCATTTCCTAGCTGTGTGACGTGGGCAGATCACTTTGACTCTCTGAGGCACAATTAGATAAACAGATCCCTGTCATTGACTTGACTCCCACACGTGGACACCTTACAGACAGCAGAGCAAAGCATTTCACAGCATTGCGTCATCCTAAGTACCTCATCTGAGATCACCATTATGACTGAGCCACAGTCCACTCACTCGTAATAAGAAGCAAGTCATAAGTCCATTTTAAAAGTTTCTTTAGGAATAAAAAATTCACCTCAGAGTGTCTGAGCAAAGGCATGGACCACTGTGAAGCACTAACTGAGTGGTGATTGGTGGAGCTAAGTCACCTCTCAAAGGATCTTATTCGCATACAAACGTAGTCACCAATTCTAATCCTAGTGGAGAGGAAGCTAGTGGCTTTGGAATAAATCTGGCCTGCATTCTAACCCCCACTTGGGGATCTTACTCAATTTCTGTAACTTCCGTGAGCCTTAGTTTTCTCTCCTCAAGAATATGAACACCTAACGCTTAAAAGAATCAAACAGCATATCCAGAGAGTCCTGCACTAGGTCTGGCCATCTTTCTTTCTCCCTTGCCTACCTTTCCCTGGAGCCTTTGGGCATCGTCCATCGGGAGCTGCTTGAGCATCTCTGGTGGTTCTAATCCAAGGGCTCTGAGGAAGTAAGACAGCCACTCCCTTTCTATGTAATTAGCAGCCTCAGACACCCAACGCAGAGTCAGCTAAGAGTTGGTTCCGACTTGAGAGTAATGAGAGAGGAAAAAGTGACCCTGCCCTTTGACTAACAGGCCGGTGGCACACACGCACACACATATACGCAAGCCGTGACACTTTTTCCTTATAACTTCAGCTCTCTAATATTTCCTAAGTAGGAACAATGGAACTTGATACCAAAATCAATGAAGAAGAGTCACGTGGCCCTTCCTAATGAAAATCTAAAGCGATGATGCCATAGCCTGCAGCCGTATCAGGGGAGGCCTTGGCGGAAGAAGCGGCAATGGAAGTGTGCGCCTTTCACAGTCATCTTCTTCTGAGAAGCAGGAGCCAGACAAAGTTGGCCTCCGTCTTTAATGATGGGATATAATTCCAATTTCACAACTTAATTATGACTGGATGAAAAGGACAGCGTGAAAAACTAGGTGTAGAGTAGGGAGTTTCATCTCGTTAGGTTCACTGACACCTCATTAGGGACTTTGAAAAACATTCTGCTTCCAGGCAATTTTGCTACTATTTCGATTTTTTTCCCCCACGTTTATCTGGCTCCATTTATTTGACTTGACACAAGTAAGAAAATCGGATCTTTGATTTTTATTTTTTTTCCAGCTCATCAACTAGTTCCTCTCGCTCCCCACTTCCACTAGCAAGATTCTTTGTCAGGTTATGATCATCAACACCAGAGGATCAGGGTTCCTGGAGCAGCCTTCCAAAACGAAAACAAAGCTAAATCAAACAAAACCTAAGCTGACTCATGGCATATCCCCGCTTCAAGCTTTGACTGTTCCCTGCCACCTAGAGAATTAAGTCCTAACACAACAGCATAGGGCTGAGCTACTTTCTACTTTTCAGACCACTTCTAAAATGTCTACTTAAGTTGTAACAGAATTACTCAACCTTCCCTTAGGCCCACCATCAAGTATCTGTCTGTGCAATGATTCCAACTTCTTTATCCATTTTCTATGAAAACATGAGCTGCTGTTAGGTGATACTGAGTCACCTGTACTCACAGTGATGCTATGAACAGACTGAAACTTCGCCTTAGCCCACGCCATCTTCACAATCTCTGTCATGCTCAAATGCATTGTTACAGTCTCTGTGCCAGCCTATCTTGTTAAAGGTCTCCCTATTTTAGCTCACCCTCTACCTTTCCAAGGCAAACATTGCTGTTCTGTGTCATTGAATCACCTGCGACTCACAGCGACCCTATGCACAATAGCTCTGAACCCCACTCTACCCTGAGTCAGTCTCACTTTCTACCCCCATTCACCTCAGTTACTGAGTCTATACGTCTCCTGTAACATCTTGTGTTGTCCCTCCATCCTTCCAAGCATGATGTCCTTCACCAAGGACTGTCCCCTCATTTTTTTTTTTTATGTTATACCTGGTTTACTTTTAGAGTTCATATACACTGTTTTTCAGACCACATCTTTCCCATTTCCTTAACCCATCCCTTCCTCCCCCCATCAAATTGTGAGACCTTATGACTATGCCCCCCCCCCATCTTCACCCCTGTGTGTCCTCTCTCCCCACCTTGGCTCCTCATACACCTTTTACTAGTTATCTATTTCTACAATTATGGTCTTATACAGTATTTGTCCTTATGGGACTGAGTTAATTCACTCAGCATAATGCTCTCCAGTCCTCCCCAAGTCAGGTGTGATTTATAAAATCATTGTTCCTGCATGCTGCATAGTATTCCATCATGTGAATATATCATAATTTCTCAATCCATTTGACTGTGGCTGGACATTTGTTCTCTTTCTACATTCCTGCGATGGTAAATAACACTGCTATGAACATTGGTGTACAAGTCTCCATGTGTGCCTCAGTTCTCCTTTTCTCAGGGTATATTCTAAGCAGTGGAATAGCTGAATCATATGGGATTTCTATGTTCACCTTTCTGAGGAAATGCCATTTTACAATTGTACCAACAGTGTATAAGAGTTCCTATCTCTCCACATCCTCTCCAGCATTTATTACTTGCTGTCCTGTTAAACTTTGCCACTGACTGTTCCCTCTTAACAACATACCCAAAGTATGTGAAACACAGCTTCAAAATCCTTGCCTTCAAGGAGCTAGTTGGCTTTAACTTCTCCAGGACAAGCCTATTAGTAGTTGATGATATGTTCAGTACTCTTCTCCAGCACCACAACTTAAAGGCTTATTTCTATGCTTCTTCTGTTATCTTTGGTAATTGTCCAGCTCTCTGACACATAGCAAGAAATTGAGAAGACCATGGCCTGGATCAGGTGCACTTTAGTCTCCAGACTGACATCATTGTTGTTTACCACTCTGGAGAGGTCCGTGACACCAGATGTTCCCAATGCAACTCATATTCTGATTTCCTGGCTGCTGGTGCCAAGAGTATTGATTGTGGAGCTAAGCAAGTGGAAATGATTAACAATTTTAATCTCTTCTCCATCTATCATGGTGCTGCTAATTGGCCCTGTGGTAAGCATCTTTGTCTTCTTGATGTTGAGTTTCAGTTCATGTGGAAGACTATATAGTCCTTGACCTTTTGCAGCAAAAGCTTCAGTTCCTCCTCAGTTAGGGCAAGCAAGGTTGTGTTATCTGCATTATCCCTAAAGTTTTAATTCAGAGATTAAATTCTCTGTTAATACTGGTTTTCTTTTGCATATCCCACCCCTCAGTCTTTCTTTACACTGCCAGAGCATTAATTCTAAATATCCTGCCTTGATCTATTAAATCAAAAGAGAAAAATTTTCTCAAACTCATTGCTGTCAAGGTGGAACTTACTCATAATAGTTGATCCTCCAGCATGTTTTCAGAGGCTGTAAATCACAAGAGGAAATTTCCCATTTTTCTTCTGCAGAGCAACCAATGTATTAGAACCATCCACTTCTGCCCTGCACTTTTTTACATGGACCAAATTAGAAGATGTATATCGAAAAATACTTTATAAATCACAAAGTGTTATAACAGCTAGTTATTGACAACAGGACTTTCACCACTCATCTGTCAGTTGGTTGAATTTCCGTAACTTACGTATTGCTGTGATCCGGTAAGCATTGTCACAGGTATTTCTAATACCTGCAGCCTCACCTATGGTGGAAAGTCTCAATAGAATTTCCAGACTAAGGTAAAGTCCAAGGAAAAGCATGATGACCTGCTTCTGAAAACTAGTGAGTGAAAACCCTGTAGGGGTAAGAACTGGAGATAAACCCCGTGTGTTTGATGCATACCAGTGTCTGTTGTGTTGCTCGCTAGGTCTCCGTGGATTAGAACTACGAAGAACAGCATGGAGAAGTTGCTGCGGTGGCGTGATCTGCAGGGTGTTGGGCCACTAACCCAAAGGCCATGCATCTTCAGGGGTCTGAATTCACAGTGCCTCTGGGGGGCATTTTCCTCTCATTAAAATTTGCAGTTTCAGAAACCCTGAAGGTGAGCATCAGTCAGAATTAACAAAATGGCAGAGAGTTTTGAGTTTTGAAGAGTAAAGTTTATTCTCACACATGGACCTTCTGTTGTAAAAGGAGTGAAGTTACTCCATGGTAGAGAATGGACTTTGAGGACAACAAATAAGTCCATTGTTTACTTACTGTCCAGGTGATTTTGCCTATGTACATAACCTCTGAGTTTCAGCTTCTGTTCTCCAAGAGGGGGATAATAAGATTTCTGTGGTAATTGTTGCAGATTACTGTTTTTGAAAGCTAGAGAAAGAAATCAATGATAAGTCACTGTATACCAATTTAAATATTATACTATGTAAAACAAATGGCATTGACAGCATCAAAGAAAGAGTAAATTTTACCAAGAAGCTGTTTTGGGGCACGCTTTCTTATGTTCCTCCTCCACCTAAGAACATTTTTAAAACCAGAGCCACAAAGAGAATGATAAACTGTAACAGGCTTTCCCAAGCAAAAGCAATTGGTTGTAGGAGGTAGAGGTGAGTAGAGAGATGAATAATAGCTAAGTAGGTCAAAAGAAAAGTATTTTGGGAGCTCTCTTGTTCTTTTATCAAAATGGAAACGTTTACTTTGACAAAGCTCTCGGGTTTTAAGCAGCCTTGTAATTTGCCCTCTATAGAAGATATAGTTCGTCTTTGTTCTTTGAAATCATTTGGTGTTGAGTGACAAGAGCTGGGTAGAGTCACTGGGTATTTAGCATCTCTGGTCCTCGACTCCCCATCTGGAAACTGGGGATTTGACTAGGCAATTTCTTACATCTCTCTGGCTTATCAATGTCTTACTCAGTTTATGCTTGAGTTCTATGCCAAATAAAAGAAAAATAAAATATTTTCTATATTTTCTGCCAAATAAAAAAGTGAGAGAGGGGCATTTGGAGGATCTAGGCAGAACTAGGCTCAGTTTGCAACCAAATATTTCAGAGGAAGATGGAGGACTCACAAATTCCAAAGCCACACTGTGTGTCATGTATGGGGCTAGCTTTCTAACAATCACGACTTCTAACCACACATCAGCCCTGTGAAGTGCTAGCACGTAGGGTGTGAGAACTGTCTTCATGCCCAAGTCCAGAGCCACTTGAGAGATCCACACAAAAGTCAGTCATCAACTTGCAGCTTTGTAAAGCCTTGCTAAAACCTGTGACCAGAACAAAGCCTCCTCCAATGTTTCCCTTTCCTGAGATGTTGGAAGAGCATCACTCTATGTCAAGCTCTGCTACATGAAAGCAAGTAAATAATACATGTGACCTATAGTCACTCAGATCAAAAAACAAAATCCCAGACAGGGGAAACACATTGAGACATTCCCCTCCTTCAGATTAATAAGCAAATAAATGCAAGGAGGAGAGAGAGACAGAGACAGAGAGAGAGAGATTGAGATATTTCCCCCCCTTTGTTGGGAATGCAGTGGAAGTTGTAGTCGCCTATGAAAATGAAGGCCAGGGTGAAGAAGAGGCAAGACTCTTTTAAACTGTCACTTAGCCACATTTACCAAAGTTCAATGGGCTCAGACAGCAGGCCCAACGTGACCCATTTAATATGAGGTATTATTGTTGTGTGGTGTTGAGTTAGAACCGACCCATACCTGACTGTTCAATTGGGTTTTCAGAGGCAGTAAATCGCATGAGAAGAGATTGACCATTCTTCTCCCTGTGTAGTACCTGGTGGATTTGAACCACATGCCCTTTGGATTGCAGCACAGCTTCTTACCATTAGGCCACCAGAGCTCCCTAGGATTTTGTATTTAGGTCTTCTAAACTTTCTCTTTCACTATACTGTGTGAAGTGCGAGTGTGGGGGAAAGAGCCTGGGGAGAGGAAGCAGAGGAGAAAAAAAAAGCACAAGACAGTAAGTGTCATGAATATCATGTGAATGGTAGAAATGACATAGACTGTTTTAAAATATGCAGTGTAAACATCTAGGTTCTCATACTAACTTGTAACTTGTCATTTTAGCTGCTGAGAATATACACATGTGTATAGATGTGTGAGTGTGTTTATATATAGACACTCCTCACTTATCAACACTGCTCGGTTCCAAAGACCAGGTCGTATGAGAAATCAATGTTACACAAAGTCAGAGGTTCTGCGCAGCTTTTGGTGCTGGTGCCCGACTCCCTGTCAGTCACCGCCAGGCACTGCCTAACAGGTATCCCCTGTGAGTTTCAGGATACTCTCGATGTGATGGGTCCTCCGTCCTCACCACACCTTCTCTGCTAATGATCCATGTGAGCGGAGAGGTTTGGTGTTGGCTGTTGCTGACCACCCGCTACCTTCTTCCGCCCACCCTGGGCAGATAAATTGTTTTTCCTCTGTCCATCTTGGCCTCACAGTCCCCAAGGCTTCCCACCTTCCCTCCACTGCCAGAATTTCCTTACTCATCTCCCTGCATCTTCAGGCTCCTGTAAAGCCTCCTGCTGTCCACATCTACAACTTTCTGTTGTCCTACATTTGTACCATACCCACTATGGCCAGACAAGAAACATCTGGACTGAATAGGAAAGGCATCCCACAGCCTATCAGTTGCCAGGCCTCTGTTATAGTGTTGGGAGAGGTTCACGGAGGGTTCCCTAGGCATGACGACAGCCCAGCGTGGAAGGAATTTAGACTATCAAAGGCATTATTCAAGAAATTTTCTGAAGTTGTTACTATGTGCCAAACAAAGATCGCTGATAAATGAGAAGTATCTCTAGAAACAAAGTCTTCTGCCATTATGGTGATTCAAACTGTTGACTACCTTCCACTGTGTGTCCAGTGTTGTAAATCTTGATGGGAAGACACTGTGCATCTTTTTTCCTGACAGAGCAGCTATTGGTTCGAACTGCCAACATTTAGGTTGGCGGCCTAATGCTTAATGTGTAAATAATACTCTGTGTGTGTGTGTGTTTATCTTGAATCATTTTGTAGTTATAAGCTTTGCATTGCACATAAAACAGCTTGAAGAGTGTAATGAATGTTACCTAATTAGACATATCTATCATCTTAGAAATGAATGTACAAAACAAAAGACAATCTTAGTTACCCATAATCATGAACATATTCAAGAATAAGCAGTTATAGCTTTAAGCAGTAACACTCTAAAAGTTACCTTAAAATATCACATGCTTCTTACAATATGTTATGCTCTTCCCAGATTTATTAAATATAGCATAAAAAATCAAGTCATCATTATCACTTACTGCACTGGGCTGTGATTCAGTAATGAATTAGGGCTACATCAAGAATCAGCAGGAGCATGAACTATGTGTCTGCATAGCTATGCTTTGCCAGAACTGGAAACATATTAGGGAGTTTGCTCCTTTGAATTTATATATTTTGATAAACTATAGGCAATGGGTTGATATTAAAACAACCAGAAAAATAATTAAGTACTAGATATTTTATTTCTGCTTACAGTTTTTCCTTGTAAGTGTATGGATATAATCCTATCACTCACAATGTTGTACTTCAAGATGGACCTAGAAATTTCTTTTTTGACTATAAAAACAACTCCTTTTTTCTCACCTTTTCATCTCCAGAATAATATATCATATGATCATCTGACTCGAAATGCCCCATGCCAGTCCATCTCATCTCTCCAATGCCTAGTATGTCAATATTTATGCGTTCCATTTCTTTCTTAACAATTTCTAATTTTCCTA
>NW_006399755.1:17257405-17306088 GCF_000299155.1 Elephantulus edwardii
ACCCATGACTTGACAGCTTGTCAGAGAGATATTTTTCCCCCTGTGTCCAGTGTCTCTTAAGTTTACTTGTACTGTCTCTGAAGGGAAGGTGATATGTCCTGCAGAACTCCTGTATAGATTGTGTTTTTCTTCTTGGCCCGAGGGCCCAGAATCCTTGGTGATGCTGTGTTTAAATTATTGAGATGTTAACCAGAAAGTTGGCAATTTGAATCCGCCAGCTGCTCCATGGGAGAGAGGGTTTCTCCACTTCATAGAAATATGTTGTTTTG
The DNA here is from genome assembly GCF_000299155.1 of Elephantulus edwardii. Taxonomy (NCBI): domain Eukaryota; kingdom Metazoa; phylum Chordata; class Mammalia; order Macroscelidea; family Macroscelididae; genus Elephantulus; species Elephantulus edwardii. Next base: position 17,257,675 of record NW_006399755.1, read on the forward strand.
GAAATTTGTTGGAATCAGAATCAACTCAGTAGCTGTGGGTTATATCACAGCTGTGAACCGTAGAGTTGGACAGGCCTTGTTAGCTGTGTGTCCTTAGGCAAATATCTTAACTTCACTGATCCTTGTTCTTCTCATTTATAAAAGGGAAGTAATAATGACACCCTTTTCATAATGGAGTACTCTGAACGTGAAGTGAGATCATGCACATAAAGTGATTAGAAATATGCCTAAGTCCTACTAGCTTGAATTTAGTTTTCTGCTTTCTTACAGTGATTACATTTCCTTTACTTACCTTATTCTTACCATGGATAATTCCTATTCATCCTATTCTGTTCAAGACACATTTTCTAATGCCCTGGGCTGGTATGTCTGCTTTGCTTCTTCTTCCTTGGAGATCCCACTGCACGTTCCTCTTTCATTGCCTTTGTCACAGTGTCTTATTGTCATTTGCCTGTATGTCTCACATCCTTGGTTCTAAGCTCCTGTCTCACTTATAAGTACCAACAGGTGTCTGGAGCCTGTGTATATTTTTCTCATTGTTTAGTTAGTAATTGATCAATTAGCTAATCAATCTCTTCATTGGTCAGCAATAATTTATTCTCATTCATGACTCTTTGCTTTTCAAATAGAGTAAGTCTATGGTCAAATGAGGAAGCTGTAGGTCTTTGTTAACTTTCAAAGAAGTGTTCTACTCTTAACTCATCTAGGTACTGCAGAGGAGCAGCTGGTCTGGAGACATTAGTGAACACAATTATTTTTTACAGTATCATTGCCAATTTGATCCCTGGGGTCCTTCAGTTGCCCCTTTTCTCCATGCTATGTACTATTTTGGGGCTTACTAACCCCACAAGAGCAAACACATGTCTCTCATCCTCAACCAGCTTTCCATATCTATAGCATTTGGATTCAGTTCGTAGGGTACATCACTTGCTGTTGTTGTTGTTGTTACGTGCCGTGGAGTCACCTGCAACTCATAGCGACCCTATGTACAACAGCCATAAACTCTGCTCTGTCCTCTGCCAATTGCACTGTCTCTGACACTCCCATCCTGATTATCCCAGTCACTGAGTCAATCCACCTCATAGAGGGCCTTCCCCTCCTGCATTGTCCCTCCACCCTCCCAAGCATGATGTCCTTCTCCAAGGACCGGTCCCTCCTTACAACATGTCCAAAGTATATTAGATGGAGCCTCAGAATCCTTGCCCCAAAGAGCCACCTGGTTTAACTCTTTCCAGGATGAATCTGTTTGTTTTCCTAGCAGTCCATGGTACTCTCAATACTCTTCTCTAGCACCACAGCTCAAAGGCATCAATTCTCCTTCTATCCTCCTTGGTCATTGTCCAACTCACTAATGCATAACAAGTGATTGCAAAGACCATGGCCTGTATCAGATGCACTTTAGTCTCCAGAGAGACGCCATTGCTCTTCAGTACTTTGGAGAGGTCCCTAACAGCAGACTTTACCCATGGCAATGCGCCTTTTAATTTCCTGGCTACTGGTGCCAAGAGTGTTGACTGTGGAGCCAAGCAAACAAACTAAAGCTGTGAACAGTCTCAATCTCTTCACCATCCATCACTTAGCAGAGAAAAATGAAGCCTGATAGTCTATCATTGACTCAAAGTCTAGGAGAAGGAGCCTTGTCAGTAGAAATGGATAAAGAAAAATGGCTTCATGTAAAGAGGAGACCTGGAAGAGTGGATGAAACATATGATGAGGTATAAGAAACCCACATTCTAATCTCGTTTCCTATCTACCATCCTATCAACAATTCTGTGAAGAAAATACATTACTTCCGTGCTGAGACTACTCTAGGTCAGACAGTATAATGGATGTAAGAGGTTTCAACAATCCTAAAGTTCTACATGACCAATGTTCATTGTAGCACTACTCACAGTAGCTAAAAAGTGGAAGCAACCTCAGTGTTCATCAACAGATAAATGGATGCACAAAACACAGTACAGTCATATGATGGCATACAACTCAAACATAAAGAGAAATGAAGTCCTGACGCATGCTACAACATTAATGAATCTTGCAAACTTTATGCTGGGTGAAGCAAGTCAACCCCTAAAGGGTATATATTGTGATCACATGCATATGAAATATCTGGAATAGGCAAATATGTCAAGGACAAAGTTTATTACTGATTATCAGGAGCAGAAGAGAAAGAGAAAGAGGGAGTCACTGTTTATTAAGCAATGACTATTTTTAGTGATGGGAAAATGGCAAAAAAAAATGCTGATACTGCCTACACAGTATGATTAAAATATAACTGGTATCACTGAATTGCTGTTGTTGTTGTACATGTGAAAAACATTGAGTTGGCAAATGTTTTATCTATCCCATACACACAGAATAGTAAAAAATCCTTATTGCATAAATATATTTTTTAAAACAACCATTCATCTGCAGTGTTTCTTTCAAGTACATTGTACTTTATATAATTAATTACTATTGATTACCCTATCTCTTCAACTTCCCACTGCATCTTTCTTATTCCTTCATCTCCCCCACCTGCCCTCTAACCTCTGCAACCCTACTGATTTTTCTCCTCTCTCCTTTTCTTCCTCCTCCTTTCTTTCTTTCTCCTTCCCCATTTGAACATTTATACCTATCTTCCTCAGTTATTTTCCTATTTTCAAAATAACGATCTCATCAGTATGTATTCTTTTGTGACTGAGTTATTCCACGCAACCTACAGTGTCTCATATTGGGTTGTATTTTAAGAACACTTTGCCTTTGTTTAATGTTGTATATTACTTATTATGTGAATATACCACATTTTATTGATCTAGTCATTTGGTGTGGGATTTTTTCTGTTTTCTTCCTATTATGAATAATACTATGAATGCAGGTGTACATCTCTCCATGTGTGTCTCAACTTTGATTCCCTTGTGGTATATATCTAGCAGTGGAATATATCTGGGTCATTATGGGATTTCTACCTTCACATTTGTGAAGAAATGTCAAGCTGACAGGCAAGGTTTTAATCTGTTTTTCAGAGAGTTGTGATGAATAGTAGTTGATGCTATAGAGGGAACAAAAACCCAATGAAGTAAACCATACATACCAATGATGACTCGGTGTCTTATACCTCCATTATACATACCATAGTCACTGGCATTACATATGCCTGGTTCTGAGAGGGACTTACAGGAATTAATGAGTAAAGGGGTAGAGAGAGTAAAGGTCAGTATTAAAATCCATTTAAAAAACAATGGCTTAGCACAGTTAGATGAGCTCTCTCTTCAAAGGAGAACCCAGCTCTAACCAGTTACTGTGAGTTTAAACAAAAGACTCTCTTTTGCAGGGCTGCTTATTCCTTTTGCCTACAGACCACTTTTGCTTGATAGAACTCAAACTTATTTCTGTTGAGTTGGAATTGACTAATAGCAGACCCTGAAGCTGTCATTGTTGTTAAGTGTCATTGTGTTGAATATGCCCCACAGAGATCCTATGAACAGATCTGAACCTGGTCCTATCCTGTGCCATCCTCACACCTCCTGATACACTAGATGGAGCCCATTTCACTAGTAACTATGTCAATCCACGTGGTTGAGGGTCTTCCTCTCCTCTGTAGACCCTCCACCCTTCGCAGCACCATGCCCTCTTCCAAAGAATAGCGTCTCATAGAAACATGCCCAAAGTATGTGAAACAAAGCCTCATCATTCATTCCTCCAAAGACCACTCCAGCTGTATCCTCTCCAAGATGTATATGTTTGTTCTTCTGGCTGTTCATGGGACATACTCTGCAGCAAGTCCTCCAGAATACAGAATCTAGGAAATACTGCCATAAACCAAAGGAGATGCAAGCTGTAGAAATTCTGGACATTCTAAGAGCTTCAGAAGAGTTAACTTTGAACAGGCAAGAGGAGCTTTCCACATATTTCCATTTCACCACAAACCCTTGGAAGACAGTCATGTGTTTGTTGGCTACCAATGAGTCTATTCAAACTATTAACAGCACAGCTACAGTTGTGATGGGAGTTATGATTTGAATTCAAGACCTTGGTTACAACAAGGTATCATCTTGGACCATGTTCTGGTCCTCTTGGAAGCTCAATGTGCTCCTGTGTAAAATTCAGGACTGAATGACAAGAGGGTCAGGACCACCAGAGGCCAGTCAAGAATGTCTACACCACTGCAACAGTGTTTGAGGAAGGGAAAGGAAAGATAAGGCAGCATGCCTATTTGATGTGTCACAGAAAAAACAACAGTGCCTGTTGTCAGAAAAATAGATTTAGGAATTGGCCATCTGGAACGAAAAGATCCCTGGTAATACAGCTCCAAAGAGTAGAACCGGAGGAAAAAGCATCATGGGCTGCCACAAGCGGGAAGGCTGCCTGGTGCCAAGGCTGTGTCACCACACACCACTCGATTTATCTCCTAACATTCCAAGGAAAGATGTGTGACACATGACTTGGTCTCACTGTTCTGAAGCTGGGGTCTCTTCTCACAGTGCCTCAGTATTTTCACAGAACCTACCATCTCCATGGAAGCTTAGAAGTCCAGTGCTAACTGGCCTGAGAGTTCCCAGGGCTGTATTAATATTGGGCTGCACAGTGAAGAAGTGGAGTTCACTCTTCACAGCTTGCCTCTCAAGATACCAAATTTATAATACGTGAAAGTCCTTTCCAAAGTTTCACATTTGCATTTGCTACTCTGCTGGTGATAGATTGAAAGCATTAGCTGTGAAACAAGTTAAACCCAGAGGCTGGATGGCATTCAAATCCATTTGATCCAACAAGTGCTTTCTGAACACCTACTAGGTGACTGGTGCTTCTCTGCACAGGGGAGAGGCGAAGGGGGCATTTCTATTTATCAGGGTTAGCAAGCTGCGATTGCCTTCTGTTTTCATTTATTCCTCACTATGAGGTGCTCAGTGACACCATTTGACAATTAAGAGGGCCTGGGAAGTAAACAACTGGCTGCATATCACAGGCCAAATAGAAGAGGAGCCAGAATTTGAGCCTCTATCTGATTCTAAAGAATATTTCCACTACAGCAGAGGTGTCTTAACAGTTAGACATGGTGTACAAGAAATGAGGGAGCTCAGGTGGCCTGGAGGCAAGAAGCTGTGCTGCAATCCTGTAGGCACAAAGTTTGAGGCCGCCAACAGCTCTGTGGGAGAAGGATGGGCCTCTGAAAACCCTCGGGAGGGTCAGCTATGGGTCAGTTCCAACTCTATGGGACACAACAACAGTAACAACAACAAAGCTGATAAGGAGCTCTCATAATATAGTAGGTTAGATGTAGGCCTGCTTGCCAAAAGATCTACAGTTCAAACCCACAAGTTTCTTTGGGAGAGAAAGATGAAACATTTCCTTCCTTTAAGACATACTATAAACTTCATTCAAGAAAAGCTTGGAAGAACTTTAGTAGTCCTAATCCACAACATAAAGTGTCTTCCAAGTATCCTGAAAAATGTACAACCAGGAGAAGGTAAAATACATGAATGGGACCTTCTAAGAATCAAATCCCTATGCACATCCAGAAACTTCTCTAACGGTAAAAAGGGAAGCCACAGACTGGGAAAAAGTGGTAATGACATGTCACATAAGGGACTTATATCTAGAATTTATAAAATACTTGAGCACCACAACAAGATAAAGGTGAATAATCCAATTGAAAAATGGGCACAGGATATGAACAGACACTTCACCAAGGAAGACATTCAGATGGCCAACAAGCACATGAAGAAATGTTCAAAATCCTTAGCCCTGAGAGAGATGCAAATTAAAACAACCATGAGATATCATCTCACCCCAGTAAGACTAGCAAAATTTAACAGAACAGCAAGCAACAAATGCTGGCGAGGTTGTGGAGAGACTGGAACCCTTACTCACTGTTGGTGGGAGTGTAAAATGGTGCAACCACTGTGGAAAGTGATGCGGCGCTTTCTCAAAAAGTTGCAAATAGAGATACCATTTGACCCAGCAATTCCACTACTGGGAATATACCCTAAAGAGACCATAAATGACATCCAAGTACATATATGTATACCCATGTTTATTGCGGCTTTGTTTACAATAGCAAGGAGTTGGAAACAACCTAAATGCCCATCAACAAACAAATGGGTAGAGAAACTGTGGTATAGTCGCACAATGGAATATCATGCTGCATTGAAAAACAAGGAACTCATGCAATATTATTCAAAATGGGTGAACCTGGAGGACATTATGCTGAGTGAGGTATTTCAGTCACAGAGGGACAAATGCTATATGGTGCCACTGTTGTAGAATGAGGCTGACATCGGGGTGGGGGTAAGACTGAGAAAAACTGAATGAAATATGTTTACGGCATTGAAGTCTATGGGGGAGAGAATAGTTTAAAAATATTATATTTTAGGGCATTATGTTTATCGTAAGAGTATGGAATGAGGGTTGCAGAGTGGATTATATTTGGGGTTGGGGGTGTGGTTTGGGGATGTGCGGGGGGGATTGTGTACCAATGAGGGAGTTTTTCTTTTGCTTTTCAAGGAGAGGAGCAAACGGGGGTGGGGGAGGGGGAGCGGGGAGAAGGGTGCAGCAATGAATGAATGGAATTCCAAAATCTCTGTAGATGTTCGTTGAAATGAAAAATAAATAATACTTTTTTTTTTTTTTAAAGACATACAGCCTCAGAAATGGGCGGAGTGTCACCAGTTGATGCAATGGCAGCAAACTTGGTTTGGGTGTTTTTTTGTTTCTTTGATCGATTTTGAGGAGCTGATGATAAGTATGAAGAGGTGTTTTTGGTGACGCAAATAGCTGCCATGCTTAGCTATCAGCCACAATGACTGGAGGTGTCAGTCCTACCGGACAGAGATGACCAAGTAGAAAGGCTGTCCTGGTGATTTAATTTAAAATATCAGCTATTAGTAACCCAAGGAGGATAATAGCAACAGGTTTTATGGGATTAAATAAGTTAAAACCCATGAAATATCTAGTGCAGGATCAATGCTAAAAAATGGAAACTTTGTCACTAAATCATATCTTCTAAGGGAGCTCTGGTTGTCATTAGCTAGTTGTGTTGCCAACCAAAAGTCCTGCAGTTCAAATCCACTAGCTGCACTTCCCATGCAATGTATAGCCTCTGAAAACCGACTGGGGAGTCAGCTAGAAGTTGCTTCTGACTCAACAGTAAACAATAACAAATACCTCTAATGGAATCCTTTTTTAACACCTTCTTTTATTTCTCCAGTAGGCCTTACTGAGTGCCAAGTTCCTTTAAGCAGAGACTTCTTATGTAATGGCATTTATTTTTTACTGGAAGATTACCTCCACTCCCAGTCATCTTTATCACAAATCAAGGATCCTCATTTATAATATTTTCACGATGTTTATATCCATTTCTCCCAGGTCTTTATAAAGGCAAAGGATAATGTTTGGTTAAGATGCCACATGACGTTTGAAATACACACTCTTGATTTCTCAAGTTCTCTTGATAGCAGTTAGATGTTACAACTGCATCTTTAACATGGACAACCAAAATAAGTTCCACATAGCAGAACTTGCAGGAAGCAAAGCTAAGAGGGCTATCTATATGTTCACCAAGGGCTGGTGTTTGCAATATAGCAAAATCCTTTAAACCAAAGAAAAGTCCTCAGAGACAATTCCTTTTCATGGAGGTGAGACAGCACCATATAAGAAATGAAAATGTTTCCCTTTGGTTATGCTTCTCTAGAAAACTCCTCCTTTTAACCAGATGCTATTCCTCCAGCTTCTCCACTGACACATTCCAAGTACTTTACAAGAGTTCCAAGACCAATGCATAATCACATACGCATTTGGTGCTCACTTGTGGATTTCTCATCTCCCCAACTGGTCTATGGATCCACAGAGGCAGAGGCTATTTTTCTGTTCTGTATCCACAAGCTGGGGCAGAATTTCTAACACACAATCAAATCTTCAGGTTTTAGCAGTTAAATTATTTAAGAAATGATTGCATGATTATATTTGAAAAATGATTAATGAAGGAGCAATTTGTAAAGTACAAAATGCTAGAAGGGAATAGAAAAGCATGATGAGAATCTAGCGATGATGGTTAATTTTATGGATCAAGTTGGTTAGGCTATCTTCCAGTGATTTCACCAACCACTGGGACAGTTGTTGTTTCATAACATAATTGAATGCAAAGTTATATTCTGACATTCTATAATGCAATCTACTCAGTCAGCTGGAAAGAGTTTCCTTAGGGTCTGTTCTACCTGCAGACTCTAAATAGATCTTTTGGCCAAACTCAATTACTCTCTACCCGCCCCCCCCATCTGTCTTCTGTCATTTTTCAACCCCCGCAATTGCATGAGCCAAACTTTTGAAGGAAAGGTCTTGTTGTATTCTTTAATATAAATAGAGGTACAAAGTCTCTCTCTCTCTCTCTCTCTCTCTCTCTCTCTCTGTGTGTGTGTGTGTGTGTGTGAAGGCACAGGGGCAGGGGGTGGGTGGGGTAGGAGATTCTGGTCCTATTTCTCTAGAAAAGCCTCAAGATACTCGGACTCACTCACGGATATAGAGTCAGAACAAATGCGTAACTAACCATTCAGTGGGTTTTCAGTGACTTAAGCACACAAGAGGAAATTGTGTGTCTTTCTCCAAAGGAATTGCTGATAGATTTGAAGTGCCAGAGGGACATCGCTTTGAGGTTAGGACTACAACACCCTGCAGACAACGCTGAAAACTAGAAAAGGCTTCCTAAAAATGTGGCATCCAGTTCAAATTGTGAAGTACAACTTAGTCATTAAAAGATAAATAGTTAATGAGAGGGCATTCTTGGCAGAGAGAATAGTGTATGTACCTTCATGGAATTATAAGTAATATTTTGAATTATAGAAAATCCCTTTAATCTATCTCTCCTACTTTATATCACACAACTCCAGTCAATCCTATTCTATGGTTCTCAAAACATGGTCAAGTCTTTGCCAACTATTGGTTTCTTGCTCAGATTGACTCCCCCACCCCTACCCTTCCCCACCAAAAGGGATCACTAGAGTCGGTGTTGAAATACTTTTCATCTATCTCTCTTTCTTTCTATTACACACTCCAGGCAATTCCGCTCCACAGTTCCCAAAACATGGTCAGTCTTTGCCAATTATCAGGTTCTTCCTTAAGTTAACTCTTCTCTCACTCGCCTAACAGGCATCACAGGAGTTGGTGTCACCCAGTACAGTAACTCACAATGTCACTCCCTCCTCACCACAAGTGGGATTCAATTAAGCACTGTGGGTCCATGCTCTGTGTGAGTGCTCCCAGTCCTCCTTCCTGGGACTCCCTGAAGCTCCTCCCCTTCCACCATTGGCCAAGAAGAAGACACACCTCTCCACATAAGAGAGGCCACCATGGCCCACCATGGCTGTCTGGCAACAGATGGTAGAGGGAGCGGTAAGTAACGATTTACTGCATTATGTGACAGATGACATCAACCCTCTTCCTGCCTGCTACTGCCACTGTCAACACTGGTGCTATTTTGATGTCCCCTCCCCTTGACAGTGTCCATACATCCTGTACCTTCCTTGTGCTAGGAGGAGGAGGATGTCTCTCCTTACCTATATAAATCTGGCTAATCTTTCGACCTAAGTCTTGCTATTCTGTGTAAGCCAACTGCCCCGGGAGCCACTTCCATTGGTTCCTTCTCCTGACCAAGGTTGCCTTGAACACCCCCTTCTCTCAGCTGGCCTATCCACAGGGAGACAGGGGCCATGCCCTCGTGCTCCTCATCTCCCTGCCAAGCGCCCACCACACCTCATTTCTCCTTCACCCCCACGCTGCCCTTTGTCCTTCAGTCAGACATGAATGGAACAGGAATGTGATGCCAGAAGAATTAAGCTGGTGTTTCAAATACAGTTTTCATGGAACAGTGAGCTAAGCATATGATTTTTAAAAAGAAGGTTTCCAGATGAACTGTTAATTCCATTTTTAATTTCTTTGAGGTTTCCCGGGGGGACTGAGTGATGGTGTTTTGGTTTCTGCAGAAAATGGAGTTTCTTCATCCTTGATCTGGGAGAGATGGGGGCCACCATTAAATTTGCAGTTCATTCCTGCCTCATATGAGAGCAGAAATCAGAACTTTTAAATAAATACAAAGAGAGAGATGATTTCCTTGTTTCTAATCCTTTGTGCTCTTTCATTCCCCTGGGTCAGAGAGGGAAAGAGAGAGCAGGTAACTTATAACCTCTTTCTTCATCCTCCTATCCTGCTAGCTCTTTAGAGCAACTTCTTTCAGCACCTTTTATCACCTGCCTAGTTCCTTTCCAAGCTTTAAGGCCCTGCCCCACATTGTACCTATATGAACTGCTCCACTGTGAATTAAAGAGACTGGGTAGCCAGGGTGTTCATAACGCTTCTGTATCCATAGCACTCGCTGCTGAGCTGTCTGCACTTCTCACCAGGTAGGCCCTGAGTTCTTCAGGTCATCTTCTGAAAGAGTGGCCCCTGGACTATCATGACAAATACCAGGACACTGCACGTCATTGTTGCTGTGTACCATTGAGTTGGAACTGTCTCCACAGCTGATGCTTTGGCTGGTTTTCCAAAGCAGTTAATCACATGAGAGGAGACTGCCCATCCTTCTCCCATGGAGCAGCTGGTGGATTCAAACTGCATGCCTTAGAGAAGTGGCGCAGCTTCTTACCACTAAGGGAAACTTAATACAAATGTACATTATCACCCTGGGTCCCCAACAGAGTGAGGTTTTGTTGCTGTTATTTCTTTTTTTGTGGCAACTCTTATTTATTGGGTACTTACTGTGTAGCAGGCAGGCTCTGTTCCAAGTGATGCTTTGTAAATGTAATTTTTGCTATTATTACGTTTTGCTTTAAAGTTCGCAGAACAGATTGGAATTCCATTCAATCATTCATACAGATTTTATGTGTTGCTTACACTCCCCCACATCGGACCATCACTCTTCTCACTGTCTCTCTGCGGTTCTTGCTTTTATTCATCCCTTAATCCTCTTCCTTCAGACCTTCTGAGCTCTGTTCTAGGACAAACGCTGTGCCTGAGTATTCTAAGTGCTGGATAACTCTGGAGCCATCATTCACCTTATAGATCTATCTATTGTATGGCTGAAAGTTGGCCCATATGGTTGAGATTAGTTCTAATCTCAAGGAATAGCTCTGGGGTACACTCTCGGGAGTCCCTTAGTCTCTATCAGGTCATTAAGCACAGTGAGGTGAGTTTTAACAAGCCCTCCAGGTTCAGGTGGTTCTAAAGCTCATTGAGGTTGGAGTCCCTCTGCTTTATAGGTGGTGGAGCTCTGTTGCCCGAGTTTGTCGGGAGTTGCGTTGTTAACCCAATGGACATACCTCTCTAGAGGTTTGAATCCACCAGCGGGTCCTTAAGAGAAAGATAGACAATACCTTCCCATGTGAATTACAGCCTCAGAAACTCAGTTCAGGGACAACCATAACATGGCTCCAACTTGTCAGCAATAAGGGAACAAGCATGCTTGAAGGATAGAAAGACATTCTTTGCATGTGGCAGTGTACCCCTCTCTTTCACAGAATAACCTCTTGTGGTCAAATGGATTCTCCTCTTGTAGACCCCATGTTTCAGAGTAGAAATTCCCCAGGGGCTATAATCTTACAGATACAGGTCATCAGAGTTTTCTTCCATGGCACCCCACTGAGTAGATTTGAACCATCAGACTTTTAGTTACTAGCCAAGCTCTTGTCTGTCTCGCCCAGGGACTTCACACACAATTCATTGTTCTGTGCACTATTCAGTCACTTCTGCTCATAGCAGCCCTACTGAACAGAGCAGAATTTACCCATAAGATTCCCTTGGCTAAAATCTTTGCAGGAACAGATCAGCACCCACAGAACCTCTGAGGGTGTCAGGTTACGGACCTCTTCAGTTAGCAACTAAGTGCTTAACCATTGTGCCATCAGACCCTCTCAGTTAGTGTTTTGTTGAATCGTGTATTTGCTACAACCCTGGTGTGCTATTAATTAGAATCTACAGTGCGAAGAAAGCTCTTTGAAGAAGCCTCCACTCAAGAGAAGAGATGGGGGAGGTGGCCGGTATTGATGGAACTGACCAGCCTCCTCCTCACTTATGGATCTTAAACTAGCAAAATATGTTTCCTAAGATCGTCCAGACTTGTTCACCCCAAATGTGAGGCCTGCTGCTTTGTTTCCAAGACATTCCTGGGATGTTTACCTGCAGGAGTTCCTCCTTATTAAGGACTGTGTTTGCCTGAGCCATGCTGAGCCCTCTGTTTGCATCACAGACTTGAAGGATGAAAGACCACAGCATTTGGGAGTCCTGGCAGATGAGGCAGGCAATAATAGTGATTATTATTGTATGGATTCAATATAAAACAGGTCACAATTGTCTTCCTGGAACACAAAAATGTATCTAAAATAAGAGTTTGCGATAACAGCCTTCCTGGAAGGTATTATTTTCCTGCAATAACGGCATTGGAAAGGGTTTCACTTTACTTACCTTCTTTAAGAAAGACTCCCAGCTCCTAAACAATACATAACATTACTCTAACCAAAACCTTTCTAGACCTTTTTTTCTTCTCTGTCAATCCACTGTGTGTGTGTGTGTGTGTGTGTGTGTGTGTGTGTGTTCATGCAGGCTGATTTTAACCACACAAACAGAATGACACCTCACCAGAGCATTTCTTTCTCCTTATCGCTTTTCTCCCTATTTAATTCCTTCCTTGCATTTAGTCGCATTTTACTTCTTGAAGGAGGGTCAGTGCATTTTAATCACAATGTACACTGGCTTGCTCGAATTATTGATGAAAGAACTCAAAGCTCAGCTCCTCAGTTCATTTAGATGGGAAGCAATGAGAGAAGCAAAGGGTAAAATGAAATTACACAGCCTTTTGGCTGATTTCCCATTTCTGTGTATATAAAGGCATGGGATGACCTTTGATGCCCCAGATTCTGGAACAATAATGCCCTGAAAGGAGTTCAAATAATATTAATAACATGGATTGAGGGAGATAAATATAAAACTCAAATTTACAAAAAAATCAGCAAAAACTGACTTAGCATGTGAAGATAAACTAAAGTCCTTTTCTTCTTATTTCAAAACAACAGTTATCACTAAAATATTAACTAACAGTAGTGCAGTGTTTTACAGTTTATGGAATGCCCTTGTATGCATTAACCTAGTTAACTAGTGTGGTCATAGCTAATAGTTAAGATTTATGAAGAGCTTGCAATCCACCAGACATTTTACATATCAAGAGTCTTTCATGGATTATATAGTTTAATCTTCATAACAACATTCCTATATGTTCTCATTTCACACAAATGGGAGCTGAGGTTAAATGGCTTGCAGTAGGTCACAGAGCTGTTGTTGATGTCATTAGTAACCATTGAATCATTTCTAACTTAAGAAGAACATGTGCTCATGTACAACAGGTCAGGCTGCAGCGAGCTGGACTGCACACTCGAGGGCTAGGCCTCTCTGCTGCCTCCAGTGAATCAGTAGCTCTGACGTAGAAAGATAGGCTTTCTTCTCTTGTTGAGACTTACAGCCTCAGATGCCTGATGGAGGGAACCAATGTAAAAGCAGTGGATAAGTGAGTTCTTCATCTGCAAACGCCACTGAAGCCTGTTCAGTGTCACAGCATCACGCAAGCCCCCACTGTCTGATGAATGGTGTGCATGGAGTGCACTGGCAGGGAATTGAACCTAGGGTTCCAACACTGAAGGTAGGCATTCCACCACACAACCACCATGACCTCACCAGTCACGGAGCTAGAGAGTCTCTAAGAGATAACCAAGCTCCCTGGTTTTTCTAGTATTCATTGCAGAATTTCATAGGGATGAATTTCAGTCTCAGCCAGATGAGATGATGTGCCCAGGTTACCCAGCAGTAAGCAGCAAAGCCTGAAAGGAAACCCAAGTGTTCAAATTCCCAGTTCAGAGTCACTCTATGTGGCCGCTTCTTCACAGCTTCTTCCAACAGGCCCCAGAAAGACAATGGCCCTTGTTGTTGTTCTAGCCTGCCTCTTCTGCAGAGAGAATTCCTTGTATGGAGTTTAATTTTCCTTCTATAATTAACACAGAGGGGAGAAAAAGAATAAAACTGTGAAGAACGAGAAATAAATGCTACTGAAAAGGAACATAAACAGAGGCAAAGCAGTAGGCAGGGAGGGGGAGGGCTACATATGCACTGTGTGAATGACGACAGGAGACAGGGACCTTTTGTACTTGCTATATTCAGAAAGGCCACGTCGTACTGCGGAGCAGAACAAGCCCAAAGCAGCTCCATGTGCCAAGGAATTCCACTGCAGACATCCCCACACAGGAACGTGTCATCCTGAGGGAGGATATGAAGATGAGACTTGTACAGAGCCCTGATGAAACAGTGGGTTTGCTGGGGACCAGGTCCACATCCATATCTGCAGCACCTGGTACAGAGCCCGGTCTATACAGAACTCTGAAAGGGCTATGCTGACATAAACCGAGTATAATCTGGTTGCCGTTCTCAGCAAGGTCTGATGTTTTCACTTCCCTTGCTCAGTCTCTTCATCTATAAAATGGAGACACATTTTATAATTTACTACAAATTAGTACACATTTTACAGAAATGGTCTAATGTATAAGTACAATAATGGACATAAGGCATACAGTACATTGTTTGATCCTGGGTAGGGAGTCAATAAGTACTGCTAATAGTTGCTGTTAATTTTATTATAGCTAATATCGGTCTCAACGAATCCGTATCATTCTATACTATAGTGACTTTATAACAATTTTCTTCTTATTACTGAAGAGGGAAAGGTATTATTTATTATTCAGTGTCATTCAGTGTTTTTGGCAGAGGGAAATAGCAAGTCAAGTCTTCTATTGTTTAGTGTCTGTTGTTCATTAACACACTTCACTGCAATAAACACAAAAACTTGTAAGAAGAGACATCTAGCAAGCCGCTCTTACTCTAGGAAGGCTGAAGACCGAATGCGCTGATTCTGAGTAAAATCAGTCAATCTTCACTGAGGGTACATGTGCTAGGTATTTACAGAAATACTGTCTCCTGTACTTGGACCAAAAGAGAATCGACAGAGCAGAGCAAGAAAACACTGCAGGGTGTATGCCAGGGATATGTCCTATCTCCATAACTTTTCAATCTACATATGGAACAGATCATTCACAAGGCTGGGCTCTATGAAGATTTGGAATATGGCTTCAGGATTGGAAGAAGACTCAGCAACAACCTGCGTTATGCAGATGATACAACCCTGCTTGCTGAAACTGAGGAGGACCTGAAGAACTTGCTGCATCAGGTCAAGGACTGCAGCCTCCAATATGGATTGAAGCTCAACATCAAGAAAACAAAGATTCTCACCTCTGGGCTGATTGGCAACATCATGATAAACAGTGAAAAGATTGAAATTATTCACAGCTTTAGTTTGCTGGGCTCCACAATCAACAACCTTGGTATGAGCAGTCAGTAAATTAAAAGATGAATTGCACTGAGAAAGTCTACTGTCAGGGACATCTCCAGAGTACTGAAGAGCAATGATGTCAATTTGGGACTAAGGTGCACCTGATCCAGGCCATGGTCTTTGCAATTACATGCTATGAGCATCAGAGAGCTAGACAATGGGTAGGGATGATAGAAGGAGAATTGATGCCTTTGAGCTATGGTGCTGGAGAGGAGTATTGAATATATGCCATGGAACGTTAAGAGAACAAACAGAGGAAAGAGTTTTGAAAAGAAAGGAAAGAAAGGGGGAGAGAGAGAGAGAAAGAAAAAGAAAGAGAGAAAGAAAGAAGAAATAGGGAGAAAGAGGAAAGAAAGAAAGAAAGAAAGAAAGAAAGAAAGAAAGAAAGAAAGAAAGAAAGAAAGAAAGAAAGAAAGAAAGAAAGAAAGAAAGAAAAAATATGAACGAATAGGTTGGTCCTGGAGAGGGTAAAACCAGGCTGCTTCTTGGAGACAAAGATTCTGGGACTCCATCTGAAATATTTTTGGCATGTTGCAAGGGACCAATCCTTGCATAGGGACACTATGTTTGGAAGGGTAAAGGAACAGCGCCGAAGGGGAAGACCCTCAATGAGATGAATTAACTCAGTGACTGGAGTAATGGGGGTAGGTGTGTCAGAGACAGTAAGGTTGGCTCAGGATAGAACAGGGTTCAATTCTGTTGTACATAGGGTCACTATGAGTCACAAGCAACTTGTCTGCACATAACTGTCTCCTGAATTTCTCAGGATAAACCTAGGAGAACAAGTATTATTACATGCACCTACAGAGGAACTGGAGATAATAAGTCATAAATAATTGAAGTAACTAATTCTAAAGAAACAAAGTCAACAATCTAATAAACAATGGCACAAGGTCTAGCGACCTCCCAAGTCCAAGTCTTTCACTATCTCATACTGCATGGTGTGGTGTAGTTTCCATTAAGTCAGGCCCTAAGCCTTGGCAACCCTGTGGACAGTGGAAAGGAATGTTTTCAGTCCTTATCTATCCCCATAACCAATTCATTGTGATCCACAGGGTTTTCATTGGAAATACAGCCCAGGCCTATATTCCTAATGTATTTTAGTTTGGAAGCTCTCTCCTGAAATCTGTTCAGCAATGTAGCAATGTAGCAATGTTCTCCACTCACAGACAGGTGCTAACTGCCATGAGGAGCATTAAGTGGGAGCTGAACATGGGTCTACCAAATAAAAGATAAGAATTCTACCACCAAGATAGGGAGCACTGGTGGCCTAGTGGCAAGAAGCTGCACTGCAATCCCGAAGCCAAGTGGTTCAAAACCACCAAGCTACCCTATGGGAGAAGGATGGGCAATCTCCTCCTGGGTGATTAACTGCCTCTGAAAACGTGCAGAAGGGTCAGCCATGGGTCAGTTCTGACTCGATGTACACAACAACCACCATCACTGAACGACTAAAGCCCCTGTGCCACAGTAGAGCTGGAAACAAGAAGTCTGAAGTGCTGCGAGAAAGGCCTAACATACTTTCCTCCCAAGTGCAAATAGAAACAGGAAGCCAAAGAAAGGATTACAGAGCTCTCAAGTCAACAAAACGGTCTCATCTATACTGATGTGACTCTGATCCTAGTGATGAGAGAGCCAGCCTTCTCTCAGTCTGTCCTACCACCTGCAATCTTCTCTAGTTCCAGCCTTGCCTACTCAATCCAATAGACAACTACCTATCGCCAGATCTACTGGAATACCTACTCACTGGTCCTCCCTTCAACACCTGTCCACTGGGCTCTAATCCTCTGCACAGGAGTCAGCGGTCTTTCAAAACATACTGTGACCTAGAAATTCATTCACGGTTTAGACTCCACCAGTCTCTGTAACTTCATCTGGTACCTTAACCTTTGAGCTCAATAGGTAGATCTAAGCTCTTTCTTGAGGTGGTCAAATGAGACATGCTGCCTCACAGGTCAGGGTCACATCACTGGGTGCTCTACTACCTGGGATCCTCCTCCTCTAGATCTCTTCATGACTGTTCCTTCTTGTCCTCTAGATCTCAGCTCAAATGCATGTCCACAAACAATTCACCCCTGCCCTTCTTGCCGGTAATAGCACCTGCTTCTCTGTTCTGAACTGAAACAAAAGTCTTTGCTGACAAGCCTATTCTAGCTCATGGTGACTCCCTTGTGCCACAGAGCCCAGCTTCCTCATAATGTTGGCTTGGCTGTGATCTCTATGGAAGTGGTTGCCAGTCCTTACTTCCATTGCACTATTGGCTGGGTTAAACTGCCAAACATCAAGTTAATGTTAGAAAGCAAACAAAAGGAAACATAACTTAGTACAGTCAAGTCCAGCCAGTCTGACCCCCAGGGAGTGACACTGCATCAGATTTCTTCTTTCTCCCGTGAAATTGCAGTGGATTTGAAACCCCTTTGGGTTGTGTAACCTTTGGTTGGACGTACAACTTTTGGGTTGGCATTGTGGCTTATCACAGACTATGCCTCTAGAGTCCCCTTTGTTTAGGTTAATACTAGAGAACAAACCAATTTTCTTCACCCCAGTACTTCTCCACTTATAGCCCTTTTATCTACTTTGTAGCACTTTGCACAAAAAAGGCATTATCTATTAGTCCACTTATCTATTTTCTGCCTCTCTCTGGACAACAGATAGTAAGCACTTAAAGACAGGTCTGGTGGTCCAGCAGTAAGAAGTTGACCTGTCAACCCAAAGACATGTGGTTCAAATCCACCAGCTGCTCTGTGGAGCAAGATGGGCAACTTACTCCTGTGCAATTTACTGCCTCTGAAAATCTACAGGCGCACCCACTGTGAGTCCTTTTCACCTTGATTGCACATAATAACAGCATCATCGTATAAATAAATGGATGTGAACGAGATATTTGAAGAGTGGTTACCTCTGAGGAAGAAGAAGAGATGCTGGTTATTATCACACCATTATGGATAAGGGAGTTTTGTAGGGCTTCTAGTCACAGAGAGAAGGAAGATCTTCCCTTTACCTTACAAATGAGTGGTGGGCAGGAGTTGTTTATAACTGTCTGGGAGAGACACGTAGCAGGAAGGACGCCATCATCTGTCCATTCTTGGTGATATTCTGACAGCTGCAGCTCTGGATACATTTCCTGAATCCTAAACTGGGTTCACACAGGGCTTCAGATCCCAAATTTGACAGGAGTCAAACTCAGGACCTGAATCATCATCTTGACACAGCTCAAGCACTTCCCCAAGGGTAAAACAGCACAGGAGGAACTGGAAGTCTACACTGGATTAGTGAAACCAAGAGCAGCACAAAAGCAAATCTGCCCTGCTACAAGGTAGGTGGGTGATATATAACCAAAGAAGGTTTTTACAAAGCCTCCTCACCCCTCACCTCCTCATCCTACCTCTACTATTATTATCACAGGCTTTTACTGGCAAATATGAGTTTAATTTTAAAACACCATGCTTTCATTTTAAAATCAAGGTAGCTAGCATAAAAGAGAATAGGAACAGAAATACCATCTTTTATAGTGACACTACGTCAATTGCTCACTAGTGATGCTTTTGTCCACAAAGGTTAAATACTCTTCAGAGTAAATTCTTATGGTTACTCATATATAAGGGAGAGGGAGTCAATGATAAAATGGGCTTCCATTAACTGAAGGCTTTGCAGGTACCAGGCATCTGAAATGCACTATCTGGAAGCCTTATAAATCCCTACAGATTAAGGTTTGTTATTTTAATTTTACAGATAAAAAAAAAGAAAGAAAACCTCAGAAAGGCTAATAAACTTACCCAAGCTGAAAAGCCAGAGTCAGAGAGCCAAGATTAGAACATGGATATATCTGGCTTCAAGACTCACATATTTCCTGTTAAGTTACCCCTCCCATTTCTAAGAATGAAAACCTTAGTCCAATGGCATCCGTGTTCCTGTAAATTATAAAACTAACAGACAAATTAAAAGGTCACCTCAGCTAAGGAGATGCCTCAGCAGGGAAGCTTCAGATCACTTTCTCATGCCTGTTCACAACCAAGCTTCTCACCCAGATCGCTACTTCACCAAAAATAACTCGATAACAGGCTAAAATGGGAAAAGGAGCACGGATAAAATGTGGCATGTTGCCCAAAGGGATTTCCTCTTGGACTCATACTTTCCAAGGCAGTGAATTTGCCTTCAGGTAAAATAAAAAGACACAGGAGGCTAAGAAAAAGAGTGAGGAGAAGCCTATTTGTGGCACCAAATGGACCTGAGATACATATTAGCATTTCTTGAATAAATATGCTAAATATTCCTAAATCCACCAAAAGATTATCATCTTGATAATTTATCTAGGAGAAAATGACCCTGCACAGAAAACCATCACAGCAGGAGCTGTTCTGAGCCCCCACACTCTTGCTGGGACTTTTGCTCATTTGTACATTTATTCAGTAATCTATTCTCAAGTCCTACCACATACAAAGCATTAGCCAAACATGAAGGTTAAGGAGGGAAATTATTTGCAGGCCTTGATCTCAGAGAACGTGGTTTAGAAATAAGAGAATCAGCTAAACACATAATTCTATGTAGTTAGAGTAACAGTGGTAAGAAGTGCATTTGAGGAGGTGTTGAAGTACAGATGGAAGTCACCAGAAGCCATGTCTTGAGCCAGGTGTTGAAGAGCAAGCAGGTGCTCATCAGAGTGCTGAGGACTGGAAGAGCATAGCCAGCAGAAGGAACAGAGGGTGCAAAATCAGGAGCAAGCCAGATTACAGGGTGAATGCGCTGAAAAGGTGAAAGAATTTTGGTGGAGAAAGGTCAAATGCATCAAGCACAGATAAGGGAAAATCAGAATTTTTCTGTCCATTTCCACGGTTCTCAGTAATGTGTGGAAAAGGAAACACGGCCAAAGAAAATTCCAATCCCCTTCCACTCTCCAGCATGATTTTCTTCACTGCTGCTGTCCTGTTCATGTGTGAGAGTAACTGAATCTTGGGTTGGTATTTACCTAATGAGCTCTCTACTCCACAACTACCTCATCAGAAACAGAGGAAAAAAGAAATATCACAGCTCATCTGTGTCCCAGATAAAACCAGACAGAACTTTGAAAGACTTGAACAGTATAACTCATTTGCAAGTCATCCAGATCCTTTTCAAATACTACCTCTGTACCTTTGGGAAATGCATACAAGTCTCTCTCAGTGTCTCATCTAAAAAATGAGGGGAATGGTACCCTGACAGGGTTAATGTTAGGATTGCATGAGACCTAGCATGTTAGCAGAGAGCTCTCGTGCTGAAGGCCATAGGGAGATGCACTGCTAATCCAAAGGCTCTATGTCCTCCCATGGTTCAAATTCATGCTCCGGCAACACAGGAGAAAGGTAGCAGTCTCTTTCCTTATAATTTACAACCTCAGAAATCCAATGACAGTCTCTACGGGTCAGAACTGACTCAACAACAGAGTTTTGAGTTGATAATGCCAATACCTATTGAATTTTTACATACATTCCTTGCTGTACAACCTTTCTTATTTAAAGAGCCATCCATGGTTGTTGTTATGTGCCATCGGGTCACTTGTAACTCATAGTGACTCTACATATAACAGCTCTGAACCCTGCTCTATCCTGTACCAATCTTACTGTGTCTGACACACCCACCCCTAGTACCACAGTCACTGAGTCAATCTATCCCATCCAGGGTCTTCTCTCTTGCATTGTCCCTCCTTCTTCCCAAGCATGACGTCCCTCTCCAAGGAATGGTTTCTTTTTTGCAACATGTCCAAAGTATGTAAGATAAAGCTTCAGAATCCTTGCCTCCCAGGAGCATCCTGGTTTCACCCTTTCTAGGACCAAACTATTTGTTCTCTCATCAGTCCACAATATATTCAATACTCTTTTCTGGCATCACAATTCAAAGGCATAAATTCTCCTTCTATCCTCCCTAGTCATTGTAAAACTCTCTGACTCATAACAAGTGACTGCAGAGACCATGGCCTGTATCAGGAACACTTTAGTCTCCAGAGTGACACCATTGCTCTTCAGTACTCTGGAAAGGTCACTGACAGACGACTTTCCCAATATAATTCACCTCTTGATTTCCTGGATGCTGGCATCAAGAGTGTTGATTGTGGATCCAAACTAACTAAAGCTGTTAAACAATCTCAATCTCTTCACCATCTATCATAATGTTGTCAATTGTCCCAGTGGTGAGAATGTTTGTTTTCTTGATGTTGAGCCTCAATCCATATTTAAGGCTGTAGTCCTTGACCTTCTGCAGCAAGTGCTTCAGGTCTTCCTCAGTTTCAGCAAACAGGGTTATGTTATCTTCAAAACACAGGTTGTTGATGAGTCTTCCTCCAATTCTGAGGCCCCATTCTTCCTCATTGAGCCCCACCTTGTGGATGATATGTTCTGCATATAGATTGAAAAGGTATGGAAACAGGACATAGCCCTGGCATACACCCTTCTCGATTTTGAACCATGCAGTATTTCCTTGTTCTGTAGTCCATGGTGGTATTCATAAAAAGAAAATATTGCCCATTTCTTGTATGACTGGCATATACGTGCACATCTTTCAACTTACACAATATTAAAAAACACACCTCTGAGGCCTAAGGAAAAGCTACTATCAATATGTACAATTCACAGATGATGACACAGAGGCCGCACTCAGGCTATTACTGCTTTCTTATTTTTACAAATTCTAAAGGATTAATTCTCCCCACTCCAGCAGAACCTTGCTAAAATCTGCACATTGCTGTTGGCCTTGCCACACAAGTCTGCATGAAAGTCCAAGATAGACACCGTCTATTACGATCTTTTATTTCTTAGGAAATACATCAAAAACTGAGAAACTCTGATAATTAGACACTGCTCTCCACCTCAACCTTTAAAAATGGGGGGGGGAAATAGCTGAAAGTGAACCATTCAATCTGGGACCATAATGCAAGATAATTGTTACATTCCTGTTCTTTCTCTTTTCTCACTTCTTTCTTGGTTTCCATTGTCTATAGCTTGGAGTATTCATCATCCTCAAAAAAAAAGCTGTTTCCTACAGAATAGACATGTCATGATTGCGGGAGGCTTGCTCTCTGTGTGTTAACCCTTCCTATTCGTATTCCCAGCATCCAGCCTCTCTCAAAGCACCTCTCAGTCAGCCTCTCGTTTAATGCACTGGTGGGTCATCTAAAAAGTAGAGTTCTGGGGATGGTATAGCCTTCCAGAATGCATACTCCTTAGCCTATCCCTTCAAAGACTCTGTAATCTATATCTTAACCTTCCTCTGCAGCGCCATCTCCCCTAAATCCCCTCCACATGGCTTCCATCCTCTCAGACTAGAAGGCACACATTCTCTAGACAACTTTCCTGTCTTTCCTCCCACTATCCTTCCCCGTCAGCATGACCAAGGATGAAGTCTCCACCTCTAAAACTCTCTCTAGTCTTCAAGAGATGTTGATCTCTTGATAATTTTCCTGGCAGCTCCCTCCAGCAACTCATCCAATCAGTATTCAGCAAGAAACTTCTGAGTGTCTAGCAAATCCTATCCTCAAGTGCAAATGGTTCATGTTCCTGGCAGCTAAGGAAAAAGCCAGAGGTTGGAGTCCAACCATAAGTACCTTAAAAGAAAAGTCTGGAGATCAGCTTCTGAAAAGTTAGCTACTGAGAATCCTGTGGAAAGCAGTTCTATTGTGACACAAATGGGGTCGCCCTGAGTCAGAGTCAACTCAGCAGTAACTGGTAGTGGTAGAAAATAGTTCTAGCCCCACAGATGCAAACTACTAAGGAAGTGGTGATGGGGGCAGTGTAAGTCAATACAGAAGCCACCAAGAGAAGAACAGGGCCTTCCTGATCCCTGCAATCCATTCAAAAGAGGGGCAGTGGAAGCACTGCACCAGATCAGGTTTGAAACAAACAGGAGTGCTGTGAAATATTGCTCTCTCATTCATTCACTCACTCATTCCTCTACCTAACAGTTCATTAATCTGTGAGAGGAACACAGAACTGAACGCAATATGATCCCTACCCTCAGGAGTTAATAGTCTAGTAGGAGAGATAGAAACATACACAGAAAGCTCTACCTCCCACAGGTTAATAGCACTGTACCAAGTTCTACGTTTCCAGAGGAGAGTGAGGGGCTCTGGTCAGAAGTATCTAAGAAAGTTCCAGAAAAGAGAATTGGTAGTATACTACTAAAATTGACCAGGAATCTGTCAAGGAAAGAAAGAAGACGGAAAGGCAGACTGAACATTGTGTTGGGAAGAATCCTGTCAACTAAAAGATATTAACTCAGCTACCTCAATAGAGAGATTTTCATATTTAAAAAATTAGCCAAGTCAATTTAAAATTATTAGTAGGTAACTAAAAGATTAAGGGACTAAAGCCTCAGGAAGGTAGCAACCGACAGAAGCAACTCCCTCCCCTATAGTGGAAAGAACAAAGGAAAAATTTAGGAACTAAAGAAAAGACTTTTGAGGGTTGTTGTCATGTCCTGTCATATCAGAACCAACCCATAGCTGACCCTCCAGTGGGTTTTTAGAGGCAGTAAGTCACATATTTGGAGATTGTTCTTTTTTCCCCCACAAAGCAGCTAGTGGATTTGAACCAAGTACCTTGGTAGCACAATTCCTTACCACTTAGCCACCAGAGTTCCCTCTTTCGAGGGTGTTGTGGTTGTTGATGTATACCATTGAGTTGGAACTATCCCATTGCTGACCCTCCAGTGGGTTTTCAGACACAGTTAAATCGCATGAGAGGAGATGGCCCATTCTTCTTCTGCAGAGCAGCTGGTGGATTCAAGTCACATACCTTTACATTACGAGCACAATTCCTTACCACTAAAGCCGCCAGAGTTCCCTCTTTTTGAGGGTCGAGGCTATAAAACTCAGAACCATGGGAAGAACACTGCTCAGTTAATGCTGTCAAATATGATTTTAGAAGAAGGGCCGTGTGGGCTGACCCTGACCTCTGAGTAAGGGATACCAGCCAGTTAGACTCTCCAACTTAGGACAAGATTGAAATGGGTCAGGAAATGCTGGGTGAAGTCCCTCCTGGACTCGGTCATGCAAAAAGATTGGCAGTAGCATTTCCAGTGAGGAAATATGTCTAGGTCAAATGGTTCGAAACCAAGGCCTTGTGTGCCTTCTGGCAGATACCTAGCCATGTGCTTAAGTGTTTGGCTACTAACTGAAAGGTCAGTGATTCGGACCCAGCAGGGGTTCGATGGGGGAAAGTGTGACAGTGAGCTTCCATAAAGATTTATAACCTGGAAACCTTAAGGGAAGTTCCACTTTGTCCCACAGGGCTCCTGTGAATAAGCAATGACTGGAGTACAAAGTTGGGAGACAGTCGTACTAGTTAAAACTAAGCTAAACATCCTACAATGTATAAAGATGTGTACCCCTTTCCCTTTCTAAACAAAATGAGTGGGCCCAAAATATCAATAGTCCTGATGCTGGGGAAACTTTTCCAGTTAAGACTGAGAGGTATTAAAAGGGAACAAACAAAACATATAACCTCTCACTCTATCACCCCCTAGTGGCCAAACCTAAGAGGAATCCAGGGGGCAAAGTCGAATAGAGATTTGTCTCTGCACTCAGCACAGGCATCTCAGTGGTGGGAACAGAGGATGAATGCACAAACAAATGAAGGCATGGTGGCAGATACATCAATGGCATTTGAAGGGACAAATGGGCAAGCAGGAGAACTTAATGCAGGACATAGAACATTGTCTGCTGTCATAGGGACTTCATGACACAATAATCAAAACAAGTACTTCTTCCTAACCAGCATTCCTTGTGATGTTGGAAACACTTTCAGAAAAAGATAATGTTTCTTGAAATGTCTTGTGTCATGTATTTAGCCTTTTGCTTTCTGCTTCTATGTTGTCTCAGAATCTGTCAAAATCACTGGAGTCCTTTTTGTTTGTGTTTTTTGGGTTGTCTGACTTTTATTTTTCTTGACACAAATTGGGATCACATCACTCTTTCTCCCACCCCAACTGTCTTAGAAATGTTTGTGTAACATTAATAAAGATTTCTTTAGAGCAATTTTATACCTATGGATCTCTGGTGCACTGTGCTTCAACCCGAAAGGCACAGAGTTCGAATCTACCATGGAAGAAGGATGAGCAATCTCCTCCTATGTGATTTCCTGCCTCTGAAAATATATTAGAGGGTCTGGTTAAGTCTAGAGGAATTATGCCGAGTGAAATAACTTAATAATAAAGGGACAAGTACTGTGTAAGACCACTGTTATAAAAAATAAAGTGGTTATGAAAGGAAAAGGTAGGAAATGAAAAGGATACATAATGAAGACATTATTGGAACAGGTGAAGGGAATGTAAATTTGAAATAGGTAGCCAATTAGACATTATATGTATTGCAACTAACAATCTCGAGCAAGACCTGCATTGTGTATTGAATAGGACAAGGGAGAGGAATGTATGGGAATGAATGAATGAAAACCCCTTCTTTGTAAACATTCATTTAAATCACAAGGGGTAAGAAAGAGAGAGATTGGCACAATGACAGTGGGCTGGAGCATATCAGAGGTTGTGTGGATGCTTCAGGATGGGGCAAGCTTGGTATCTGGTTTTCCCAGGGTCACTACGAGTTATAATTGTCTCGGTGACACCTGACAACAATCTCTTCAGGAGCAGATCAGTGGGTTTGAACCTCCAACCTCTAGTTTAGCATCTGGGTGTTTAATGGATACACCAGCAGGACGTACTAGATGAGGGACAAAAAAATGGGTTATCAGTTGCCTTGAATTGCTGACATTGTGGCCCCGTAGCCCTTCCCAGTCTGGCATTGTCTCAAGTGCAGCTGGGTTCCGATGAGGTGCAAAGCTCTTTACTTTTTCCTCATACACTGTGTATCTTTTCAGGTATATCCACATTACGGTTGGTAAAATCAGCAAAAAGAGAGGAAGATCCTCAGGGAGGTGAACTGACATCATGACTGCAACGATGGATTTAGAGACAGCTACATGAGGTTTGTGCAGTGCTTGTCTTTGTTGGACAAAGCAAATATAACAGCACCTGCAACAACCCACTCGTATCCTGCTCACCTGCAGAATTCACTGGAAAAATTTGTTACTTTGTTTGTTACACGCTGTCACCTCGACTCTGACTCACAGCAACCCTATGAAGGACCTTGCTCTGTCCTCCTCCATCTTCCTAGTCTGGGCCTAGTTCAAGCCACTGTGTCTGTCAATACATCCTGTGGAAGGTCTTTTTCTCTTTCACTGACTCTCTACCTTTGCCAACATCTATCTTTTCCTAAAGACTGGTCCTACTTGATAACCTGCTCAAAGTTTGTGAGACAAAATTTCACCAAACAGGAAAAATTTCGAATGTTCATCCCCCCCCCCGCCCCCAAGAACCAGAGTAATAGGAAAGAGGAACTAATGGACCTTTCTGTCCAAAGTGCTGTGGAACGAGGCCAGCTCAGAGGGCATGATATCATACATATGGGGCAGGGAACCCAAGCCTGAGCCCAAAGAGACTAAACCGGAGGACATGGAGGAAACAGGTAATGGGAGGGGATGGCTGAACAAAGGCAACAGAATATGTGAAGTACAGAGATTAGAATGAACATGATGCAGTGAGAATTTGCAATTTGACTGTGCAAGGAATTTAGATGGAAATGACAGCAATACTGCAAGAGGACATTGGAGTGATAAGTCAGGGGACAGATCAACAAGGATTTGTGAGCTATGTTAAGGACTGTGGACTTTATAATGGTACTAGCTAATTATGTGAACACAACCATTTATCTTCTGGGAATTTCAGCCTCCTTGTGTATAAAATAGTAGCGACAGTATCTGCTCAACCTACCAAACAGGGTCTGAGCTACTCAGATAACACATACACACGCCACACACAGTTTCATGGAGATTTGCGTAGGAAACTGTCACACGTTAGCACTACAGCATTCCAAGTCCGTTTCAGAAAACAGAAGCAGCAGCTTTTTCTTAGCTTCCATTTTCCTCAACCCCTGTGGAGGATAAAGGTCCTTCTAGAAAAGGAAAGACTCTCCACAGTCCTTTGCGAAAGCTTTTTCAAGCAATAATCCACAATGCAATCTACATTGAAATTGTTTTTCAGTCCCCCTCTTCTAAAAATATAAATGCACGTGACTTCAGCCTCAGAATGGTCTTTGTACCTTCCTGGCCCTGGTGTGCGCCTTCCTCAGCGACTGTCCTCTCTGTGGGAGCCAGCCTGTGTGATAACATTATAATTTTGTGTACATTGTGCTATCAGAGGCCATGCTGAGGCCTGCATGAGGAAATGGCAATGGATGGTAGGGCCCAGTCCTCTGTGTGAAGATATGTGGCTCCCTCCTCTGTGAGTCAGCTGGAATTGAGCTGCTGGGTGTGGGTGGCTTGCCTCACAAGACATGGGCACAGCTCTCACTTGAATGCTCTGTGAAAATGAACTCAAACTCAAAGTCATTTTCAGTGGCTCAGAACCAATCCTGGCTGACTCTCGGTTGGTTTTCTGAGGTTATAAATCACACAGAATGATAAAAGTTCATATTTCTCTTACAGAAGAACAGTTGATGGATTTGAACCATCAGTGTTATGGCCTTTAGGTTAGTAGTATGATGTCCTATGATTACACCACCTAAACTCCTTGTGAAAAATGAGACAGACTCAAATTGAGGGGCCTAGCACAGAGCACATCTTGGCAGGAAAGCAGGCAACAGACACAACTGTGAGTCTTATTGTTGTTGTTATGTGCTGTAGAGTCAAGACCAACCCATAGCTGACGCTCCAGCAGGTTTTCAGCGGCAGTAATTAAAATGGGAAGAGATTGCTCATCCTCTCACACAGCAGCTGGTAGATTTGAACCACACACCTTTGGGGATTGCAGTGTAACTTCTTACTATTCGAGAGCATGGAAATTCTAAGTTGTGGGACCATAACTGTCCCCAAGACCCATGGATTGTATTATCTCTGTTGTTGATAATATTTCTGCTACATTGCAACCACTCCCTGTTAAAAAAATCTTTTGTGTCAGTGATTAGTGAAATTCTGAACATTTGAAACATGCTCACTAACCAGCTGTTATGAACTAGGGCACTGCGATGATCCAGTGGATAAGAATTTGAGCTGTCAGCCCAACTGATAGAATCCACCATCTGGTCCAAGGGGGAAAGATGGGGAATCTCTTCCAAGTGATTTCTAGTCTATGAAAAACCACTGGAGGCTCAGCTATGAGTTGGCTCTGACCAACAACTAGGATTGTTTGGGTTTGGGGCATTTTTAACTTATGAACATTTAGCACATTTAGGTACTTGGAATACATTGATAAATAGGGCTAATTTATCTTTCCTGCAACTTATACTGGTTAAAGAATCATTCTATCAGTGAAAATACTTTCTTGGTCAATCAAGCTAACTTGGTAAGGGACAAAAGCCCATAATAGGTGTAATGAAAAGTAATATTTTGCTTGTCTTAGTGATTTAAATGCAAATATTCAATAAAGTTCAACCACTCTTCCTTTTGCTTCTACTTACTTCCTCATTTACATCAATGAAGGGAGGCCAGAGCCTCTTACCAATTACTCCATGTGCTGATCCACAAATCCTTGCAGAGCTGAGATTATTTATTTCATTCTCCATCCAGTAAAGGGGTATTTACCCATTGTCTATATTTTAGTCAAATGTAATGGATTAATTCAGAGCCCAGGGGTAAATGGCATGAACACTGTGTTTAAAGGGAAAGCTATATAAGTGTGAAATAAAAGAATGATTTTATACAAAAGTCTGGTGAGTTTATGGGCAAGTCTTGTGAGCTTTGGAGGTTTAACCTGGGCTAATTAAACCCAACCGCCTGAGCTGGATGGTTCTCTGCCTTGTACCAAGACATTGTACCCACTCATCAATCTACCCCAAATATGAGTCCATCAGGGAATGAGATGAGACTTGAAGGTGAGAGAACAGTGCATTTGACCACCAGCAGCAGAGGAAAAATCTACCTCAGCTGGCATTTCCTTAGCAACCCTCACATGCTGAGAACAGCAAAGTAGCCACAGAATCAGGCAGGCCTATGTCTGATTCCTTCATAAAAGATCACACCCTGGTAGAACGGGAAGACATTTCAAGCAGTTTAATCTTTCAAACAAAGCCTGAGGAAGGCTGCCTTCTGCTGAGGCCCAAAGAAAGCAGCCAGAGTTCCCAAACAATACAGCCACAGTGTAGGTGAAGGAAGTCCAATCACCCACACACGCAGTGGACCCTGATAATCAAGCGGGAAGAGAATATCGCTGAATGAGATAGTCAGATGACGAAGGAGTTCCCACAGAGATCCCTTTGTGAATAAGCACAAAATAATCACATGGCCTTATTCAAAACTGTGGGGAATAACTGATGCACTCTGATTCTGAAAGCCTCCCAAGCTCTTGCCAGTACTAATGAACGTGCACTCCAGAAGTTAAACTGGATGAGATTTCTGTCTCTACTCCTCAATAGCTCTGTGACTTGAGGAAAGTTACTTAACTTCTCTGGGTCTTTTTTGTGAAAGAAAGAGGCTTAGCAGTCCCTACCTTAGGGTTAGATTCTCACATGGTACAAATGGTTGACATGCTTGGTTGTTAATGGAATAGTTGGAAGTTCAGACTCACTTAGAGGTGCCTAAGAAAGGACTGGTGATGTACTTTCGAAAAATCATCCCCTGAAAACCCTGTGAGGTGCAGTTATACTTGTACACACATAGAGTCAAAACAAAATCTCTAACAAGTGGATTAGTACTTTGGGTACAAAAGGATTAAATGAGATAATAATATATGGAAAAATATTTACCATATTGCCTGGCTAACTTTAAGTACTAACTCCAAATAAGCAGGAAAGAATGGACTATGATATGTACATACTATGAGTAACAATTAGAAAAGTTGGGCTGGAAAACAAACAAACAAACAAACAAACACCGGAGACAAAGACAATGTAACTGTTTACACTTGGGAGCTCCGGCTGCATATGCCGCTAACTCAGGGGCACTGCTTCTCTGGTGCTTTCAGTTCACTAGCATCTCTGAGGGAGAAAAATGAGAAATCTCCTCCCACATGACTTACAGCTTTGAAAATCCACTGGAAGGGCTAGGAGTTGGCTCTCAATCAACAGCAGTAAGATATGTGATTCAAGAATGGGCAAAACTAGTGAGGATGATAGTTGGCTCTTTGGATACCGGGTAGAAAGGGACAGGAGGTGAAACTGCTGAAGTGTGACAAATGTCCTACCTGTAGATCTGATGGTGAAATGAGTGTATATACTTGTCAAAACTCCTTAAAGCTGAACACTTTAGATAGATTATATGTGCTCTTAAAAATGGAGGGAAAGAAGCAAACTACTGTTGAGTTAATTTCAAAGGACAGAGGAGAACTGGTCCATAGAGTTTCCAAGGCAGGAATCTTTATAGGACCTGATTGCTACACTCTTCTTCGAGGGGAGCTGCTGATTGTACCCTTTCACTATGCTTAATCTATATTCTGAGAAAATAAGCCAAGAAGTTAGTGGGGCAAAGGATACCTAATCTGAGAAGTTAGACTATGTGAACAAGAATGCAGCATCAGGATTGGAGGAATTAATTAACCGCATGGAGTATGTAGATGGCACAATCTTGTTTGCTCAAAGTAAGGAGGGCATGAACCACTTACCCACCAAGACAAATATCAAGCCTGCAGTCCCTCTCCTCTTGTACATGGGAATGTTACTTGCTTTGACTGGTGAAATATGAACAGTGGTCTGAAGGCGATCCTGTGGGTCCATGTTTCTTTCCCTCTGCTATGATAACTGGTTCTGTCAGATCCGATCCCTAAGTGAAATCTAGGTAAAGCAGAACAGCATCTGTCCTGTGACAATGAACATATGGTGCAAAAACAAACTCTGCGGCTATTTAGTGTGAGAGCATGTATGTGCGTGTATATGTTAGAAGTTGCTGACATTTTCTTACTGAGGTATTTTATTACTGTATCACTTTTAAGCTGATTTTGACTAATATTACCCCTAACATGAATGACTTTTTCACGTAGTGGAAGAGGTAGCCATGAAGCAAATAGTAACACAAATAAATAGAACATCTCTAAGTTTCACACATTTGATGCAGGAAATACACACACACACAATTTCAAGGGAGAAAATGTATGATCTCCTCCTATTGTGATTTACAACCTTGGAAACCTAATGGAAGGTTTGCTATGAGTCAGAAGTGACTTGACAGCAGTGAAAATGAGTTTTTCATTGTTCTTGTTAGATACCATTCATAGAGACTCTATGTGACAAAGCAGAACTGCAAATAGAGTTTTCTAGGCTATAATTGTTATGGGAGCTAATCTCTCCCCCTGGATATGTTCGAACCATAAACCATTTGGTTAACAGTCGAACATTTAAGCATTATACCACCAAGATTCCTGTATTTTACTTCAAGTTTTATTATTATTAGATTACTAGGAGGGACTAGTCCTTGGAGAGTGATATCATACTTGGAAAGATGGAGGGATAGCACAAGAGAGGGAGACCATCTATGAGTTGGGTTGATTCAGTGACTGGTGTAATGGGGGAAGGTGTGTCAGAGACATTAAGGTTGGCACGGGATACAGCAGGGTTCAGGGTTGTTGTACATAGGGTCACTATAAATCACAAGCAACTTGATGGCACATAACCACCGCCACAACAACATTCATTCAAAGTTAAACACAGGTAACTCATCCTGTGAATTTAGCTGGAAAGATGTCCTTGTCCCTGTGGCTCAACTAACAAAACTTAGATGCAAGTTGGTATAACTATTTGTCTGTAAACGCAGCTATGGAAAACACTCAAATATCACACATACTTCAATCTGTTTAGAAAATTTCTTCCAATCTACATGGAGGCTAATTTCTAAGTCTTAAAGGAGAAAACAAAACAAGTTATTTTCTTTTTCTGGTATCTTCTAAACATGTATGTATTTTTCCAAATATAAATGCCTAAAAGTAATGTTTCCTGCCACTTGAAACCTCCCTATAATCCAGTGATTGGTGGAAACCAAAGGATCTGTGGTCTGAAAAAGAGTGAGTGAAAGAAATCCCACAATTCTAGGCAAGTGCAGCAGCCAGGTAGGGTCATGGGGCTGGAAGGGTGGTAAAGGCTGTTAGGAAATATGTAGGTCTAAGAAAATAGATGGACAGTTTTTTTCTGGAAGGAAAATATTAAAATTCTATATAGTTGCAGCAAGCCCAGTACCAGAAAAAAACAGCAACCTGACAAACAGGCTTATTGGAAAAAGAGAAGAATCTGTGGCTTCTACCAACTATTCAGAGAGCCCTAGTAGCATAGTGTATTGTATACTTGCTGTCAACCGGAAGGCTAGTGGTTCAAATCTACTGACTGCTCTTTGAGAGAAAAATGAAGCTGTCTCCTCAGCCTCAGAAATCAACAGAGGGTCTCCAGGATGTGGAACCGCCTCAATAACCTTAGATTTTGTGTGCTTATTAAGTACGTACACTGTCCCATTGAAAAAACTCAAAACAGAGTAAAAATAAAAAAATAAGGGAGACTCTACCCTCCTGGTATTTATGTTCTAATGTGAGAGGTAGGTATTGTACAAATAAATACCTAAGTAAGTAAAATAGTAAGAAAATCCCACTACTGTTGCGTCTATTTGAACTCCTATCAATCCTCCAGTTGGGTTCAAAGAATGTACATTTCAATTGGAGAAAACTGTTCATATTTATTTTTTCTTGGAGCTGCTAGTGGATTTGAACCATCAGAGAAGTACACCCCTTGGGTTGGCCTAGCAACATTCTCCAGACTATGCCACAAAACTCCATTCTAACTCATATGTTTTCATTACCATTAAGTCAGAAGTGACTCACAACTGACCCTCCACTGGCTTTCAAAAACTGTAAATCATACAGGAGCAGATCTCCCACTGTTCCTCACCCGTGGATTCAAACTGCCAGGGAGTTTTGGCCTTTGGGTTACCAGCACAACTCCCTTCAAACTATGCCAGGGAGTTTTCTCCTTTCTAACGGGATCACCAAAAACTATAATCCTCTTATAAGTCAAGCTTAGCCTTTGCACCTAAATGCAAATCACTGGATTGCAATAATGTTGCATAACTTTATGAAGACTTATATCTTAAATGCTTCAAATTATGTAGGACAGAGCCACGAGAACAAAGGAAGCATTTCTTCAAATGACCATGTGCTTAGAATGCTTGGGTGCCTGGCCTTCTTCAATGTCTTCTAATTTTTTTTCTTTCCGTTATATCAATAATATGAACTTGGAGACTGTGATAATAATAAACTAGTCAGTTTCTGCCCTTGAAGAAATAGAGAGTCTAACATGTGGACCGGTAAATATACATCTAGTAATAGTACAATATGGTTCAGTGTTGTTGCTAATCCTAGGTATCTGCAGTTCTGATCCATGCAATGTAAGAGTCTATTACCCAACCACAGAAGGAGTTACAGTCTAGACAGGAAAATGAAATGCAAGCTAGAAACAATTTTTATCACCAAAGGCAGCACCGTACTGTTCAATCAGTCTCAGAAAATACAGTCTTCTTCTTTATTCATTCAATGGAAACTGTGCACCAGGAAGTTAATGAGTTCTGTGATGTACAGGCCAAGTGCCCTGCCCCAGGGAGCCCCAGTCCAGTAGAGAAGAGATTTGTAAACAGGCATTAACAATATGTTCATAAATGCATGCATAGGCTAGGTGGGAATACGTATAAAGGTTGGTGGGTTTTTTGGTTTGGGTTTAATTGTGGTGTTTTTTTTTCTTTTTATAAAAATGGAGAACTTTCCACCAGCTGCACCATAGGAGAAAGATAGCAATCTTCTCTCATGCATTTTTACAGGTTCTAAAAACTCACTGGAGGGCCAACTATGAGTTGGTTCTAACTCAATGTTAAATAACAAAAACAGCAACAAGGCCTTATTTGCTAGAGAACAATAATAATATTTAGAATCCTGGGCATTTAGAACAGCACTGTGTTTCAGAAAATGATGACATGTTTAGAGTTCAGAGTAATCAAGAGCTGTAGAAGACAGGTAACAGCAAATGCTAATATTTATGGAATAATTAATGAGTGCTTAACACTGTTCTTGAAGTTTTATGTACATGGACTCATTTAATGTTCTCTAATCATACGACAAATTCAGCTAGCTCATTGCTGTCAACTTGGAGCACACTCATAGCTGCCCCTCCATTGGCTTTACAAGGTTATAAGTTGCACGACAGGAGATGACGTGTCTTTCTCCCACAAATTCTGGTGGATTTGAGCTGGCAGAGAGATACAGCCTTTGGATTGACAGCCCAACTCCTTATGGACAATGCAGCCACAGTCTCCATTTCACAGTAGAAAAAACTGAGGAAGTTGAGTCACTTGCGTAAGGTTATTCAGCGACTTAGCAGCAAACTGGGGATATTGCAGAGCCAGTGCCCTTACCCACTGCATGATTGCTAAGACTCTATACTGTTGTGAGATGTCCTGGAGTCAGCTCCAACTCATAGCAACCTCATGTCTACAGAACAAAACCACACTATCCTGCAACATCCTCACAGTATCTGCAGTATTTAAGTCCATTGTTGTGGTCACTGTGCCGGCAGGTCTAGCTTAAGATAGATGGCTTTATTTTTTAACAGTGGAGATACTTTTAAAGGCAGAGAAGAACCTGGTTTGCACTTTAGAAAAATTGGACTGGCTACAATATGGATGATAAATTGGGAGGGACTTGGGAGGTTCTTGCATTGGTACATGGAAGAAAGACTAAAGGTACAAAGGTAGGAGGCATCTGTATAGACAGAGGAGCTGGAGCAGGCTGCTTAAAATGAAGTAGAACAGCACTTGGTGACAGATAGGGTGCAGAGCATGAGAGAGAAGAGGATGTAAAGGACATTTCTTCGAATTGCACATTCAGCCTTGACAGACAGAACCTGCCCTTAGAGTAACGAGCAAAGAGGATATTCTTATCATGGCAGAGAATAGTGTTATATAAGACATGCGACTTTCTTGTCAAGGCCTGGAGTCCAGGTGTATGAATTCAGAAGGCTGATCTGGATAAAAGCCATCCTTAAGTAGCCTGTCAGCACGTAACAACTCTGGTTTGTTTTTTTTTTTTTGGTTTTTTTTTTGCCTCCCTCCTTGTCCACTTTGTTTCTTTATTTTTTTTTTTGTTAGTAAATGAAAGGAATGTAATTTGAGATTTCTACTTTTTAATTTTGAAATAAGACACAGACATGTTGAAAATACAAGCACTATATGCACCCTCATAGGGTCGCTATGAGTCGACTACACTTAACAATATGACTCGACAGCACTTAACAACAACATGTGAACACTCTGTAATTATACTTATGCCTGGATTCCCACCTCCATGGACACCAACATAAAAGTCTATTTAGGTATTTATAATTGCACAGCACACAAATGAACAAACATTCATATATTGGCACACATAATAACTCTCCTTAACAATTTAAGAACATATTTTATAATGGAAAAACTTCAAAGCATGTGTGCGCGTGTGTGTGTGTGTGTGTGTGTGTATTTGTTGTTGTTAGGTGTTGTCAAGTATAGTACAACTCATAGAGACCCTATGAAAAAAAGATCTGAACCCTGTTCTATGCTATATCATCCTCATACTTCCTAACACACAAGAACCCATTGCGACAGTGACCATGTCAATCTATCTAGTCGAGGGTCTTCCTCTCCTTTGCTGATCCTTTGCTTCCTAGCATCAAATCCCTCTCCAAGGAATAGACCCTACTAGCAACATGCCCAGAGTATGTATGTGATGTGAAGCCTCATCATTTTTGCCTCCAAAGAGCACTCTGGCTGCACCATCTCTGAGACAATATATATTGTTATATGTTGTCAGGTAGCTTGTGACTCATAGCAACCCTAGGTACAATAGCTCTAAACCCTGTTCTATTTTGTGCCAACCTTATTGTCTTTTACACACCTACTCCCATTGCAACAGTCACTGAGTCAATCCATCCCATCCAGGGTCTTCTTTTCTTGTGCTGTCCCTTCACAATCCCATGCATGATGTCCCTCTCTGAAGACTGATCCCGCCTTGCAACATGCCCAAAGTATGTCAGAAAGAACTTCAGATTTCTTGCCTCCAAGGAGCAGACTGGTTTTACTCACTCTAGGACAACCTTGTTTGTTCTCCTAGAAGTGCATGGTATATTCAATACTCTTCTCCAGCATCACAGCTCAAAGGCGTCAAGTCTTCTACTATCATCCCTAGTCATTGTCCAGCTTTCTGATGCATAGCAAGTGAAGACTATGGTCTGGATCAGTTGCACCTTAGTCTCCAGACTATATCTTTGCTCTTTAGTACTGTGGAGAGGTCCCTGACAGCAGAATTTCCCAATGCAATTCATCTTTTAATTTCCTGGATGCTGGTACCAAGAGCGTTGATTGAGGAGACAAGCAAACCAAAGCTGTTAACAATCTTAACCTTTTCACCATCTATCATGATGTTGCTATTCAGCCCAGTGCTGAGGATCTTTGTTTTCTTGATGTTGAGCTTCAATCTAGGAGGACTTGAAGTGCTTGTTTCTGCAGCAAGCACTTCAGGTCCTCCTCAAGTTTCAGCAAGCAAGGTTGTGTTATCTTCCTAACAGACTGATGATGAGTCTTCCTCCAATCCTGATGCCACATTTCTCCTCATAGAGTCCAACCTCCAGGATGATATATTTGCATATAGATTGAAAATGTATGGAGATAGGGCACATCCCTAGTGTACTTTCTTCCCGATTTTGAACCAGTCAGTGTTTTCTCGCTCTGCTCTGATGACTCTCTCCTGGTCCAAGTACAGGTTTTGCATAAGCACAATCAAGTGTTCTGGGATTCCCATTCCTCTCAGAGTTAGCCACAGTTATCTGTGATCCACATAGTTAAATACTTTTGCATAGTCAATGAAGCACTGATAGACATTCCTCTGATACTCTCTGTTTTTATCCAAGACCCATCTAATATTAGCTATAATATCCCTAGTGTCATGGCATCTTCTAAACCAAGCCTGCACATCTGGCAGTTCTTTGTTGATGTGCTGTTCAAGTAATTTCTGGATAATCTTCAACAGAATCTTGCTTGCATGTTATATTAATGATATTGTTCAATAATTTCCACACTTTTGGGGGTCACCTTTTTTAGAATGGAAACATACATAAATGTCTTCGTCAGTTTGCCACGCGGTTTTTCTCCAGATTTCTTGGTATAACATGGTGAGCACATCCAGCGCAGATCTGTTTTTCGAAATATGTCAATTGGTATACTGTCATTTCCTGGGGCCTTGTTTTTTGCCAATTCTTTCAGAGCAGCTTGAACTTCTTTCTTCATCACCACAGGCTCTTGCTTATATATTGTTTCATAAAATTCTTCTGTATCAGCCAATTCCTTTTGGTACAGTGACTCTGTATACTCCTTCCATCTTCTTTTATTGCTTCCTGGATCATTTAATAATCTGCCCAAAGCATCTGTAAGTATTGCAACTCAAGGCTTGAATTTGTTTTTTCAGTTTCTTCAACTTAAGAAATGTAGAAAGAGTTCGGCCCTTTTGATTTTCTGACTCCAACTCTTTGCACATTTCATTATAATACTCCTGTGCTACCCTCTGAAATCTTCTATTCAGTTCCTCAATTTTCCCTTTTCTTTGCCTTCTCAGCACTCTATTGCAGTATTAAGAATCACATCTGACATGTGTCTTAGTCCTTTCTTCCTCTTCTGTCTTTTTAATGACCTTTTTTCATTCTTCTTGGATGATATTCATAATATCCTCCCACAGTATATCTGTCTTCACTCATTAGTGTTCAAGACCTCAAACCTGTTCCTAAGATAGTGCTGAAATACAAGTGGGACAGACTCAAGGTCAAATTTTGGTTCCTGTGGATTCTCTTTAGCTTCAGCTTGAACTTGCATATAAGTAGTTGGTGGTCTGTTCAAGAATTAACACCTTCCCAAGTTCTCACAACTGATATTGACCTTCTCTGGTGATTCATTTCACAGGTTAAATAGATCTGATTCCTATGCATATCATTAGGTGAAATCCATGTGTATAGTCTGTATTTATGTCTCATAAAAAGTATTTGCAGTGAGTAAATCATTGATTGTACAAAATTCTAATATTCATACCTAAATCATCTTTTTCAGTGAAAAAAAATTATACTTGGCAATCACTTACTATGCATCAGAGAACTGGACAATGCCTAGGGAGGATAGAAGGAGAACTGATGCCTTTGAGCTGCGATGCTCAAGAAGAGCATTGAATATACCATGGACTGCTAAGAAAATGAACAGGTTTGTCCTGGAGAGGGTGAAGGCAGGCTGCTTCTTGGAGACAAGGATTCTGAAGCTCCATCTGACATACTTTGGACATGTTACAAGGAGGGAACAGTCCTTAGAGAAAGACGTCATGCTTGGGACGGTGGAGGGACAGCGCAGGAGAGGAAAACCCTCCATGAGATACATTGATTCAGTGGCTGGGGTAATGGAGAGAGGTGTGTCAGAGATGGTGAGACTGACACAGGATAGGACAGAGTTTAGGGCTGTTGTACATAGGGTCGCTATGATGGCACATAACAACAACAACAAGAAGATGGGCAAATTCTCTCCCTAAGAACAACTCGAGCGAGAAGATGGGGGAAAGTGCACAAAATTAACAAATAGAATAATTTCAAGCACTCTAGAAATCAATCAACAGTATAAAATAATCAGAGAAACAGTTATGCTGGGCATACTATACAACATTGGGTAAGAACAGTGGGGATCCATTCCATTCTTGACTGAAACTGACCTCGTTTCCACCAACCCTCTGGTTCAACTAAAGTAAAAATCCTAGCAGAGAGAAACAATTCCTGAAGTCTAGTGAGTTCCTGCGAGAGAGAAGGGGGTTCACTGCACTTGAAAGAGCGGGACATGTTGATCTGCTCACTGATGTTTTTCATAGAAGTGAAGTGATGACCATGGAAGTGGTCAGCGGTCAGCAGGGGTGAATAATGGCTCTCCTAGCCTGAACTTACAGTCACAGTTGAATCAAACACACTTCTGATTGAAGCTCCTCACATGGCCCTCCTTACAAATTCCTATTTGGTTTTGAGATTGAGAACATACATGCAAGTGGTAAGAAAGAATACAGAGAAAAGCATGCATTTACCTTGCGGAAATTTGAAAATGCCTCAACTTTAAATTCATTCCATTACATAGTGAAGTCCTCAAAGGTTTCCTCCAGAAAAATCCTTCTAGTTTCAGATTGAACACAGCCTCTGTCCAAGTACTGACTAGCCACTAAGCTGTGCAGACACAGGTGTAATAATTGCTCTTGCATTGTTATGTGCCATCAAGTCAGAACTGACCCATAGCTGACCCTCCAGTGAGTTTTCAGAGGCAGCAAATCACACAGGAGGAGATTGTCCATCTTTCTCCCTCATAGGAGATAGGGATTTGAACTACATGCCTTTGCATTGACAGTGCAGCTCCTTAGCACTAGACCATCCAAATTACCTGAAAGAAAATTAGTAAACGTGAAAATAAGAATAAAACAATATTGAACAGAGACAAGAGTGGCTGTACACCATGGGTAAGTGAGACAGATTTCACAGTTTTTAATCCATGCAAGCCTCGAAGAAAGAAAGAGATAAAAACTAGCAATGACAAAGGAGCTCTGGTGGCCTAGTGGCAAGAAGCTGCACTGCAATCTCAGAGGTACGTGGTTCAAATCTACCAGATGCTCTGCTGGAGAAGTAGGGACAATCTCCTTCTGCACCAGTTAGATCCAATTTGATGCTACACACACAAAAAAAAATAATAAAATTTTATATGTACAGAACACAATGCACATGAATGATAAAAAGGAAAAAAAAATTTTTTAAAGTACCAAAAAAACTAGCAACGACAATAATCTTCAGATGTAATAATCAAAATTGAATGGATCAGATATATTATTAAAGGTTTTCAGTCTACAACAGCAACAAAATTATAAGACAAAATTATAAAAAGTAGACTCTATACTTAGGGGGGAATAAACAGTCAAAAGATACTGTGTCTGAGCATTCCAGGTGCTGGACTTGGAGAAAAAGGAAACAAACTGAATTTCTAACTCAGCTATTATAAATTATTGGAATTCTGACAGCCTAACGGTACATGGTCAGGTTGCCAAGCCAAAGGCAGATAGTGTGAGTCTACCAGCTGCTCCAAGGGAAAGAAGGGCTATCTATTCCCATGTGATTTACAGTCTAGGAAAACTCGCTAGATGGTCAATGATTAGTCGATTCCAACTCAATGGAAAATAACAAGAGCTAAAGAATTTTGAAGTTCTCCAACGAACTTCTGATTTCTGGCAGTCTAGTGGTAAGGAGCTGTATTACCAACCCAAAGACATATGGTTTAAATCCACCAGCTGCTCTGTGGGAGAAACATGAGCAATCTTCCCACACATTGTTGTTGTTGTGTGCCATCAAGTCGCTTGTGACTCCTAGTGACCCTATGTACAACAGCCCTAAACCCTGCTCTATCCTGTGCCAATCACACTATCTCTGACACTCCCATCCAGATTATCCCACTCACTGAATCAATCCACCTCATAGAGGACCTTCTCCTTGCTGTCCCTCCACCCTCCCAAGCATGATGTCTCCCATCAAGGACTGGTCCCTCCTTGAAAAATGTCCAAAATATGTTAGATGGAGCCTCGGAATCCTTGCCTCCAAGGAGTGACCCATTTAACCCTTTCCAGGATGAATCTGTTTGTTTTCTTGGCAGTCCAGGGTACCCTCAATACTCTTCTCCAACACCACAGCTCAAAGGCATCAATTCTCCTTCTATCCTCCCTAGTCATTGTCCAACTCTCTGATGCATAACAGTGATTGCAAAGACCTTGGCCTGTATCACACATACCTTAGGCTCCAGAGAGACACCACTGCCCTTCAGTACTTTGGAGAGGTCCCTAACAGCAGACTTTCCCATGGCAATATGCCTTTTAATTTCCTGGCTACTGGTGCCAAGAATGTTGACAGTGGAGCCAAGCAAACTAAAGCTGTGTACAATCTCAATCTCTTCACCATCCATCCTGAAGCTGTCAATTGTTCCAGTGGTGAGAATCTTTGTCTTCTTGACATTGAACCTCAATCCATATTGAAGGCTGCAGTCCTTGACCCTCTGCAGCAAGCGCTTCAGGTCCTCCTCAGTTTCAGCAAGCAGGATTGTGTCATCTGTATAACGCAGATTGTTGCTAGATCTTCCACCAATATTGACCCCACATTTCTCCTCATAGAGCCCAGCCTCCCGGATAATCTGTTCTGCATATAGGTTGAAAAGGTATGGAGATAGGACACATCCCCGGCATATGCTCTTCCCAATTTTGAACCATGCAGTATTCCCTTGCTCTATTCTGACGACTGCCTCCTGGTCCAGGTATAAGTTTCACATCAGAACAATCAAGTGTTCTGGAATGCCCATTCTTCTCAGAGTCAGCCACAGTTTGTTATGATCCACACAGTCAAACACCGTTGCATGGCAATGAAACACAGATACACTTTCCTCTGGTGTTTCCTGCTTTCAGCTAAGATCTATCTAACATCAGCTACAATATCCCCATGCAATGTACTGCCTCTTAAAATCCCACTGAGGAGACAGCTATGAATTGATCCTGAACCTGTGGTGCCTACCAACAACTAACCTCCAGTCAACAGTTTGAAAAAAAAAAAAAAAGAACAAGTTATCTCCACTTTAGTCTCTATTTTATAAAATTGACTTGGAGAAGATTAAAATTGGTGTCAAATAATAACAGCAACATATAGAAAAAAGAAAAAGCAGAAAAATTATTAGAATAAATTATGACCCCCAAATCCATGGGAAAACTATTCATAAAAAAAAACACCAAACCAACAATAACACAAACAAAGCAAAACTATTCATGTAAAGCAGGTTTGAGACGGCAGAAGAAAAATATCAGTAAGTGTAAAGATATATCAATAGAAATGATCCAATTGAAGGAAAAAATTAACAGCTACAGAGAAAACAAGACTGGAAATCAAAATTGCACAATCTGTAGGCAGGAGGGGTAGCAGAGAGAGAAAAAAAATCAGTGAGACAATATCCAGCATAACAGCTCCTATATAATAGACATCTCAGAAGATGAAGAGAGAAGGAATGAGAAAAATAATTAAAGAAATGATGGTTAAATCTTTCCTAAATTAATGAAAAACAATACACAAAGTTCAAGTAGTTCAACAAACCCAAGCAACATCTATACAAAGAAATACACACCTACCCACATTATAGTCAAATCACTGAATGAAACAGACAAAGGGAAAAAATACGACCAGCATGAGAATATCTGTTATGAGAATTCTGCTGCTAGGCATATATTACACTTCAGTGTTTTTATTATTGTTGTTGTTGTTGCTAAAAGCAATTACATCATGAACATTTGTCTGATTATCTCCCAAAGATAAATTCCTAGAGGAGGAATTGTTGCTTTAAAAGATAAGATAGGATTAATCCCCTATCACTTTCTGTCTCCTTTACTTTTTCTTTTAAGTCACAGAGAAATGCTTCTCCCTCTTCCTGGAAGACTTCACCACATCCACTCTTCCACAGCTGGCTACTCTGAGTCCTTCATATCTCAGCTTAGATTATTATTATTATTATTTTTTCCCTGCAAAGACTTTCCTTGACCACTCAACCAAAAGTAGAATCCTTTCATGTACCACTATTGATTTCTTTTATGCAATTTATTACAATTATGTAGGTCTTTCTGTGATTCCTTATTTGATGACTATTTATGTCCTTTGAAACAAGGGCATTATCTTTACTGTTCAACAGTGTATACTAACACTTAACACCACTCCACGCACACAGCTAAGTCTCAATAAATGTTCACTAAATGAATTGGCTTTGCTCAAGCAAATGCATGCTGAAATTTTAAAAAAGAAAAGCCCCCGCTGTAGGCAGCATGACTTAGCTCCACTCTCAAACTATGTGCCTATCACTTGGCTGTGGTAAGTCAACCCTCAACTCCACATGGAACAGGGCCAGGCATTGTTCTCCACGGGATTTTCTCTGGCTGATGTCTTTGGAAGTAGATTGCAAAGTCTTTCTTACTTAGTCTAGAAGTTCCCTTGAAACTTTCATTAGGGTAACACACAAACTTTCACTGGCAAGTGAGAGATAGATGGTTGTGCTTGAGAAGCATTGGCTAGGAACTGAACTCAGTTCTTTAATGTTGAAGATAAAGCTTCTACCACTGAAGCACCACTACCTCAGCTTGTTTTCTGTCCTATCTTTGACATGCTGCATCTCAGTCATGCCTAGTCTTGAATTCTCTAGTTCACTGGCATATAACACTTGAATTCTGGTAACTGGATTTTCATCTACTGGGCATACTGGTATACCCCTTACACAGGAGAATCACCCTCCAGCAACTCACAGTCAGGTTTCTCATAAGCAGTAACTTAGATGGTTTTTTTTTTTCTGGGACAGTTGATCAGTCCAGAAATTATCTTGTCAAAACTTGGTAATCAAAGGCAC
Source organism: Elephantulus edwardii (assembly GCF_000299155.1). Classification (NCBI taxonomy): domain Eukaryota; kingdom Metazoa; phylum Chordata; class Mammalia; order Macroscelidea; family Macroscelididae; genus Elephantulus; species Elephantulus edwardii. The sequence continues at coordinate 17,301,541 of NW_006399755.1, forward strand.
AATCCCTCACTAGTCCATGGGAAAAGATAGCCTTTCTTCAGTGCAGCAAACAATTCACACCTACAAGACTCAGATTAGGGAAGGGCACATCGCCACAGCTGTCAGTAAAGATGTGCATTTATCATGAGAGTATAATGGCACATTCCAGAATGGGTTTCAGGAAGAACACCAGCACATCCATGCCCTTTATTGCTATCTACAAGTGGTGGTACAGCACTAGCTGGTTCTTCACTGGTATTTATTTTGTCAAGTGGAATAAGACTAATGGAAAGGTTTTATTCTTAGGACTGATGAAGAAATAGCGAATTTGCTTTTTCCTTCTATAATAATAATGGGAGTTAGCATGCATCCATTCCTACCATCGGGTGCACTAATCCAAAGAGATTGCTATTTTTATTCCCATTATAATGATAATTATATTGTATCATTATAATGTATAATTATAATGATAACTACATTGAGCTTTAGAGAAGTATGATATGTGTCAAGACTGGGCTTCCAACCCAGGCTATATGTATTTCAAAAGCCATAACCTACCATCCTAGAAGCAAGTCAACTATTGACTCAACAAGTTCAGTTGAAAAAAATAAAACCAGAGTGACCAAAGAGTAAAAGCTCCTTTGTCAACTCTTGAAGCCTATGTTCATTTTAAAACTTTATGCAACACATCTCTAAGTGATAGTAGGTAAATATAACTTTAATTATTTGCTTTTAAGTTTTCCACTCTGTAAAGTAGTCTTGGAAGAGATTAAGATCAGCAGCAACCTTGTTTCAGCAAAGAATATATGAAGCAGGCCGATGGCAAGCATAGTATTTCCTTGAATACACCTCTCTAATCTGAGGCAGAGGCGAGTGTATCTATTCAGAAGAGACATGTAGTGTGAAAGCTCTTCCAATCATCTTTCAGAAAAGCTGCAGTTTGGAAATCTGATTTTCTGAACCCACATTGACTTTTGTAGTACAATCTAAAATTATCTGCAATAATCACTAGACTGTGCATGCTGGCCAAGGAAAAAGATGATTCTCATGAGCCCATTGTAATTGCTATTGTGAGATACTACCACATTTATTGCCTATTAAGGGAAACCAAAGAATTGGCTGGCTTCAGCCTGAGGACTAGATTATACTCCTGGTAGGAAAAAGAAGGGATAAATGGAAGACACCTCCCTCAGTGGCTCTTTCCTCCTCTCATCCTCAGAGCTTCCTTTCAGCTTCTTATTGACCACACTGCCTTTTCTTTTAGCAGAGAGGTTAAATCTGGGGTCACATTCAGATGGCAGACATTTTAAAAGCTAACACTTTCTAAATGTGGGACGTGTCTAAAAATCAGGAGATTTCACAGAAATGTGGTTCTAACTTGTTTTAAGAACTCCTAGTTTTGGCCATTCCGAGCCATTCCCACGTGCAAATGGTAGAAGAAAGCTGATGAACAGCCTCTCAAAGCTAACTCAACCCTCTAGTTCACCACAGCCCTTCATCCCTAATGTCAAACAGACTCAACTAATTACCACACTTGAATAAATGTTTTCTCTGAAAAAAGAAAATATATATGTCCCCGGAAAAATTGAAGACAAACCAAAAGACGTTTGGATTTCTTATAGGAAAGCTACCCATCCACGTATTTTGCATGTACGAGCTGTAATGGATTTGCACTTCTTAACTCTCAGTCCATGAGGGATCCACAGGGCCTCCTTTCTGTCTTCTCTTTGCATCTGTTTGCCATGAGTCACTGTGCACCAATTTATCGAAACAAGGCTTTCATTTGAATCCTTGCTCCCGCCACCTGACAGGGATGCTGTAGAATCCATTTGATAGCATCTGTAAAAGGGCAGTGAGCTCCCCAGATGTGAGCACATACAATACAGTACACATGTTAACACATTGAGCATTATTAAAGTAGCTTATCTACCTCCAAGTGACACTCTCATATAAGTGGCTAGCAACCCATGGGAAGATAATGCTAAGTAGTATTTCAAGCCCAACCTTATTGGAGACCTATAAACTGACTAACTTCTGTACAGAGAATCCTGGGGTAGCAGAGGGAGCGTGAAATAGAGGGAGAAAGGAACTCCATTCTAAGCACTGCTGCTATGGAAGAGAAATGAAGCAGGCAGGGGACAATGAATTAGTAAAACAACACACTAACTTTTCTTGAAACCTTATTATATGTTATACATCTTTTTTTTTTTTTTTTTCTATAATTATATTTTATTAATTTTCATAAACATTTACAGAGATTTTGGGTTTCCATTCATTCATTGTTGCACTGTTCTCTCTACCCTCCTCCCCGTTTGTTCTTGTCCAAATGCCACAGTGCTTGTCAAAGCCAGTTCTGATTAATCTTCTTTGTCAGTGTGTCCTTTGCCATTCCCTATCACTCCTCCCTGAGAGAGACTTCACCCTGAGTCATAAGGAAAAGGGGATGGCGTATTCTCTTAGCTACTTCCTGCTGAAAAGGGACGCTGTGGGTTTCAGGGTGAAGATCTTCTCTCACTACTCTAAAGGGCCCCTTTGGCAGTAGGAAACACATAGACTATTATGGAGATTGATTTTGGAATTTAGATGCACTCTTATGCAGGGTCTCCTTTAATTTTTAAACAAAGAAAACCCTCCATGAAATGACCAATAAGGAAACAGAGCCTGAGACAGGTGAATTAATATTTCTAAGGACATGTAGTAAGTAAGCCTGAAGAATAAGATTCAACTTCAGGGTCTGAAATCTTGAGTGCAATGTAATTGTATTTCTCTAAACCTTATGTATGCTAGGTTTGTTTTTCTTTTTTTTTTTCTTTTTAAAGCTTCCCTATCACATAATATAGTAAAGCTTTACTAAAGCATAATATATAAGGTGCTCAGGTGGCCCAGTGGTAAGAAGCTGCACTGCAATCCCGAAGGCACATGGTTTGAATACAGCTGCTCCCATGAAAGGTGGAGGGTCAGTTAATGAGAAGAATACACTTAACTAGATGGATAAACACAGTTACTAAAACAGTGAATTTAAGCCATAGTGGAGATGATAATGATTGTACCAGATAGGATACGGTACAACAGAAATGTGTTTTTTTTAAAGTAACTGTATCAAAATATATGCATTTAAGACTTAGATCAGGCTGTTCATGACCAAAAGACTGCAATGTAGAAGAATTTTTCCATGGGGTAGTGATTTGAAAATCTGGCTTCAAAAATTTTCCCTTCAAATCCAAAGTATAAAACAGATAAAACTGAGAAAACAAAACAAAAAACAAACAAACAACCAGATAAAACTGGAGCTGCTCTAAATTGAAGGAATTAAAGGAAGGTAAGATTGGATTTGTTCTACTGTGCCTGTGTTGCAGAAGGGAAAATGCATCCTGAGATGTGAATGACTATGTTACCATCAGACAGCTGGTGGGAAAACTAGATGCCCTAAATTAAATTCAAGTCCTTGGTTTCCAAGTCAGGGTTCTCCACCCCCTAAAGCTGTCCTTTGTAGGTTATAGTTCTGACATAGAATAAATATTGCCATATTAATGTCTGTCCTTTCAGTGTAGGGCACGATTTCTAGTATTCAAAATTATTTCATAAATATGTATTCATTAAATAAAAAGACTCAGTAGATATCTGTTCTAAAATGTTACATTTTCATTTGTTTACTAGCATGGAGGGCCAAGTAAGAGAAAAACAAATAAAATTCAGTTCAGTCTAAGTCTTTATGTGACAGAATACTCAAGTATTATTTATTGGAGGAAAAAATATAATGAATTTCAGGAGTATTTTCTGTTTGCAAAATGTGTGGCATAGTGTGTAATGAGTTCAAATTCACCAGCCATTGCATTGGAAAAAGATGGGCAGCCTCTTTCCATAAAGATTACAGCCTCAGAAACACAGAGTGAGTGGAGAAAGACTTGACAACAGCAGATTTAACTTTTGGTTTCCAGGTGCAGGTTGTAGTAGTAGTTGCTAGGACAGCTTCAGATGAATATAATAAAGAATGTTTAATGTACACTAGACTTAAGGAGACACTGGGGGGAAACTGGGTTATTAAGTGTCTAGCTAACCTTCTTGTTCTATTTCCTTAAAGCTTCAAAACAACCCTGCAAAAGTGTATATAAGCACTGCCCATCTCCTACCTAAAAAGAAAAAAACAACCCACTCAATATTGCATGGTTCAAATTTGGGAAGGGCTTATATGCCAAGGATGTGTCTTGTCTCCATAACCTTTTCAAAATGTATGTAGAGCAGATTATCTGGGAATCTGGGCTCTAGGAGGAGAAATGTGGGGTAAAGATTGGTGGAAGATTCATCAACAATCTGTGTTATGGAGATCACACAACCCTGCTTGTGGAAAGTGAGGAGGACATCATGCACTTGCTGCAGAGGGTCAAGGACTGCAGCCTTCAATATGGATTGAGGCTCAATATCAAGAAGACAAAGATTCTCACCACTGGAACAATTGACAGCATCAGGATGGATGGTGAAGAGATTGATATTGTTCACAGCTTTAGTTTGCTTGGCTCCACAGTCAACACTCTTGGCACTAGCAGCCAGGAAATTAAAAGGCGCATTGCC